>NC_061119.1:188164804-188525382 GCF_002878395.1 Capsicum annuum
CAGGACTCGATCAGTAGAATTCAGTCAGTTATAGAACTAAGGAAAACTAAGTGAACTTAGAATCAATCCAGCTCAGTTCAGTAAAAAAATCTATTTTGTTCAGTTATACAGTATGATTAGTAACAGTTCAGTCTAGCCTAGTATAGTTAAAAATTTAGTTTAACGTCTACTCAGTTGGGAGTAGGATTCAACACTACGTGAATCCAAAGATGGGGACTCACCTGCTAGTAGAGGGTGTAATCCTTAGAAGCAATCCTTGAATTCTAGAACTACATAGCTAGCGTAGGTTGAGACATTATCCTAGCAGTTGAGGGTTGATAAGGTGATCTACCTACCAGTTGAGGGTTCCACCATTCTCATTCAGAGCACCTTCCAGATGAGGGTGACTCAGCACTTGTCCTTACCCATGGCATAGTATTGACACTCTTCCAATTGGGTTTATAGGTTAGGCCCCAAATCAGATAGAAAAGGGGCATGTCGGTTAGATAATTACTTCCCACAGTCTCAGTTTCACTCTCAGTCTCAGAATAGAACTTAGTTTATTTCTACAGATTTAGGACAATCAGACATAGTCATTCAGCTCCGTACGAAACTCAATATAGTTCCACAATATTCTAAACTATCAGATAGAGTCATCCAGATAGTCTATAATATAGTATTTGTAAGCTCAGATATTGGTTATCAGTATTCAGATTCTGTACTAAGTATTAACATGATTTTAGTTACAATCTATGTATTCATGCATGTACTGTTACTCAGTCATACTCATGTTATTCAGTTATTATTGTGCATGAGCCCATGTATTTCATCCTACCTCACTGATCATACCAGTACATTCAAAGTACTGACACATGCTTTTTCTTTATGCTATGATGTCTTATATCATAGGTTCAGACGCACAGGCTCTAGAGCACCATTAACAGTTCATATTCTCAGCTTTCAGAGCAGTGGTGAGTCCTCAAAGTTTGACGAAATTATTATTATTTACAGTACTTTATTTTTATTTTAGTATATGAAGTTAGTTGGGGGATCGTCACATCAACTCCACAATTCAGACAGTTTGAAGCTTTTCAGACTAGAGTATTTTCAGATTGTTGTTCAGTTTTTCAGTACTTATATTTAGTTTTGGTATTTTGATACCGTATTTAGATTTATTTAAAGATTTTAACCTTAGGGAATATGTTCTGTGTATTTCCACAATTCTTATAGTATTTATTACATAGTTATTGCAGCAGGTACCAGTAATGGGTTAGCTTGTGGTCCTTCTAGATTATAGACACCGTGTAGCATTAGGGGTATAGAATCGGTGGATTACATTGGACTCCAAGGGTGGGAGGAACCCTTGGATGAACACTTCACATACCTTAGTTGATGAATCTCGGAAAGTTAATGGTGAGTTCTTGAGTTCTTGATTTGAAATTTGAATACCTAGGGTTCTATTCTTGAGCAAATTAGTGAATGAATGGGTATAGTTGCTCTCCAAAGGGATTAATTTTATATTTTTGGGGGATGAAGGACATGGAAAAAGACCTAAATACCCCTAAGGACACAGTCTTTCAATAGCTAAAAAACTATGTTACCCGATGCACACGCTGATGCGGCGCGTCGAGTCAGCGTTGGTTCACTGAAATTTGCACTGAAGCTGGGGAAAAACTATATTATCGATGCGATGGTCAACGCGATGCATCGAGATCATGTCAACCTACTATTTTGGACACTCAAACATGATCTAAACGAGGACCGAAAAATCCAAAACTTGTCCGGAAACACCTATTGACATTACTGATCATGAATTAACTCAAATATCAACATTTAATGGATGTAAAGGTCAAAAAATAAGATTTCAAACTTTTGAAGGCCAAAATAATGCTAAGTTTGAATGCTTAGCTAAAATATTCTAAGTCTCGGACCCTTTGTCTAGCCTAGACGACTGATTTAACCTAAGAATTTTGTGGAGTTTTACATTATCTCCCCCTTGGGAACATTCGTCCTCGAATGAGACTACTGAGACTATGAATACTGAGAGGATGGACTTTGAAACTAGGCATGCACAACTGAAGCATGGTTTCATGACTGTGATATTTCATGACTGTGATCACTGATACACTGAATTATCATACTGAATATACATATTTGATGCATGAATACATGACTGAGCTGACTCATGAAGATATAATTGACCATGCAATGGTAACTGATACCAGGTTTTTAACTGAAATCTGAATATGAAATTGAATAAGCTTAGGGAAAACTATTACCTTGATTTGAATTTGAGTTTGTGGGAAGAGGTAAGGATACTTGGTTCGCATATCTGCTTTTACTTCTCAAGTAGATCCCTCAAAGGACTGATTTTGCCAAAGATCTTTGACTAGAGGGACTTCTTTGTTCCTCAGGCTATGAATCTGATAATTAAGGATTTTGATTGGAATATCTTCGTAAGAGAGGCTGTTCTAAACATCTAATCCCTCTATGGGGATTATGTCTAATGGCTCACCTATGCATTTCTTTAGCAAGGAGACATGAAACACTGGATAGACTGAAGATAAATCTGAATTCAAGTCAAGCTTGTAAGCTAATTTCTGAAACTACTGAGAATTCAGTAAGGACCGACATACCGGTGAATGAGTTTCCCCTTCTTGCCAAAATTCTTCACTAATTTCATAGAGAGATCTTCAAGTACATATAGTCACCAATATCGAACTTGAAATCTTTTCTGAAAGAAACATCTGCATATGATTTATGCTGGCTCTGAGGTGTCTTAAGTTTTTTCCTGATTAACTAGACTTTCTTTAAGGTACCAAATACAACGTCAAGCCCTACCACTTCGGCCTCACCCACTACAGACCAACCAATGAAAGATATAAACCTCCTCCCATAAAGCACTTCAAATGGAGACATTTGAATACTGGAATTATAGTTGTTGTATGTGAATTCAATCAAAGGCCAGTTGTCATCCTAACTACCTTTAAAATATATCGCACATGCTCGTAGTATATCATCTAAAGTCTGAATGGTTCTTTCTTCTTGACGATCCGTTTGAGGCTGATAAGCTATACTGAGGTGAACTTGGGTACCAAGATCCTTTTGGAATGCTTTCCAGAAATGAGTGGTGAACTGGGTACCTCTATTTGAGATGATGGACAATAGAACACCGTGCAATCTGACCAACTCCCTGTTATAGAGTTTGGCGTAATCTTTGGATGAATAAGAGGTATTGAATGGTAGGAAATGAGCTAATTTTGTCATCCTGTCTACAATGATACAAACTGAATCATGTTGACGACGAGTATGAGGTAAACCCATTACAAAGTGTATGTTTACTTTTTCCTATTTCTAGGTAGGAATACTGAACTCCTGCATGGACCACTAGGATTATGATGCTCAATCTTAACTTGATGGCATGTTGAGCACTTAGCCATATATTCTGCAATGTCTCTCTTCATCCCACTCCTCCAGTAGATCTCCTGTAAATCACGGTATATCTTAGTGGCCCCTAGTTGAATAGAGTAGCACTCACCATGCGCTTCTACAAGAATTATCTATCTCAAATCATCCACGCCTAGCACACATAGCCAGCCCTGAAACCATAAATCACCATCTCCCCCTTGGGAGAAAACCTCTACTTTTTGATCTCTGACTGATTCTTTTAACTTGACCAAACTATAATCTCTATTCTGCTTTTCCTTTACTTTGGAAACTAGGTATGATTCTAAACTATTCTGTACCCATACACTACCTTCTACTGATTCTACTAGGCAGACACCTAGTCGGGCTAGATAATGAACTTCCTGAGCTAACTTCTTCTTTCTATCCTCGACATGAGTAATACTACCCATAGACATTCTACATAGAGCATCAACCACTATATTGGCCTTGCCCAGATGATATAGGACACTCATGTCATAGTCTTTCAACAATTCCAACCACCTTCTCTGACAGAGGTTTTGGTCTTTCAGAGAGAATATATCCTGCAAGCTCTTATGGTTAGTGGACATATAGACGTGCATACTGTACAAATAGTTCCTCCAAATCCTTAAACAAAACACTACTACTGCTAACTCAAGATCATAAGTAGGGTAATTCTTCTCATGGTGTTTAACATGACTAGAGGCATAGGCTATGACCTTACCTCTATGCAACAAAACATACCCCAAGCCAACTCTGGAGGCATCATAATACATAATAAAGCCGCCTGAACCATTTGGTAAAGTCAAAATTAAAGTTGTAGTGAGTCGAGTCTTCAACTCCTGAAAACTCTTCTCAGAAGAATTTGACCACTGGAATTTGACTTTCTTCTGAGTCAATCTGGACATAGGGGATATAATAGATGAAAATCCCTCAACTAACCATTGGTAATAATCGGCCAAACCAAAGAAAATCCTAATATCTGATGGAGAGATGGGCCAGGGCTATTTTCTTACTACTTTGGTCTTTTTGGGATACTCTCTAATGCCATCACCAAAAATTATATGACCGAGGAAAGCTACTGACCTTTGCCAAAATTTGTACTTACTAAATTTGGAGAATAACTGATGATTTCTGAGAGTCTATAATATTATTCTGAGATGGTCTGCATGATCATGTTCACTACGGGAGTAGACGAGAATGTCGTCTATGAAGAGTATGACAAACATGTCTAAGTACTGCTAGAACACACAACTCATCAAGTCTATTAAGTCTACTGGAGCATTTGTAAGACCGAAGGACATGACAAAGAATTCGAAGTGACCATACCAAGTCCTAAAAGCTCTTTTATGGATGTCACACTCCATGACTCTGAGCTTATGATAGCGTGATCTATGGTCTATCTTGGAGAAATAACTGGCACCTTGAAGTTGGTCAAACAAGTCATCGATTCTAGGGAGTAGATACTTGTTCTTGACCGTGACTTTATTTAACTGATGATAGTCAATACACATTCCGAGGTAACTATCTTTCTTACACACGAAAAAAACTGGTGTGCCCAATGGGGACACACTGGGTTGGATGAATCCATTATCTAGGAGGCCCTTTAACTATTTCTTCAATTCTTTGAGTTCTGTTGGAGCCAATCTATATGGCGAGATAGATATGGGATAAGTATTTGTTAGAAGATCAATTCCAAAATCAATTTTCCTTTTGGGAGGAACTCCAGGAAGGTCTTTGGGAAACACATCTGGGAATTCACATGCTACTGACACTGATTCTAGAGTAAGGTTTTTTGAACTAGAGTCCTAGACTCGAATGAGATGGTAGACATATCCCTTAGCTATAATTTTTCTAGCCCAAAGGTAAGAAATAAGCTGAACCCTAAGTGCTTAAGTACTACCCCTCCACTCTAGGACAGGTTTATTTGGAAACTAAAACTGGACAATTCAATTTCTGCAGTCGACTGAGGATAGTAGGAATGAAGCCAATCCATGCCGAGAATGACATCTAAATCAGTCACTTCTAATTCGACTAAGTCTGCTGAAGTGATTTTCTCAGATATCATAATTGGGCAGTTCCTATTTACCATCCTAGCTATGATGGATGACCACTAGGTTAGAGACTCAGAAAGGTATTGCTAGAATTTTGGGACTGACTCCGAAATCAAATACTATATATGGAGTAATAAAGGACAAAGAGGTTCCTGGATCTAGCAAAGCAGAAACATGCAAATGGAAAACTTGTAATATACCAGTGACCATATTAGGAGAACTCTTCTGATATTGTCGGGACTGGAGAGCATAGAGTCTGTTTGGGCGTTGCCTACTAGTGACACTGAAAGTGGCACCCTACTAATTCGAGCGATCGGACTGAGCTGTGGGATGGTTATTTTGACCTTAGGAACCTGACTGGGGATAATCTCTGACTCTGTAGCCTGTCTTACCTCACTCGAGACACACATCGCTACCCACTCTACAGATACCTTAGTAGTTTTTGCCACACTTCTGACAAAGAGGATTAGTTCGGGCACTGCTTACACTGCCTTGGGGTATAGGGCCTAGTGCCCTATCCCTATTTTCATCTCTGAATTTCAACACAGGAGCACTGGCTGAGGACAGAGCTGAGACTGAAGATTTTAGACATAACTGAGAATAATTCCCACCCTCTGACTTAGGCTGAGGAAAGTTAAAACTACCTATCCTCGCTCTCTTGCTCTCCCTCTCCTTCTCTTTATTCTTAGCCTCTTCTATCTATTGAGCATGGACCATGAGCCTGGATATGTCCATCTCCTTACTATGCATTGCGGTCCTACACTCCTTGACCACGCTACTAGACACCCTTGACTTAAACTTATTCATTAGAGATCTACTTTTTGGCACCAGATGAAGAGCATATCTAGATAATTGAGTAAACTTGAGAGAATACTCTTTCATTGTCATATTTCCTTGCTTCGAATTGATAAATTCCAGAACCTTCGCTTTTCTTAACTCCAGTGGGAAGAACCTATCCAGAAAAATAGTGGCAAACTCCTCCCACTCTATGGGCCCTATATCTACGACCCTCTCTACCTTCCACTATTTAAACCATGAGTGAGACATATCCTGCAACTGATATGCGGCCAACTCAACACTCTCAAAAGCAGTCACCCCCATAATATTATCAACCTTTTGTACCTAATCATAAAATTCTTGAGGTTCTGAATCTGAATTAGACCTGATAAATGATGGAGGATTACGTCAGGTGATGTCCCGAATCCTAGCAACAGTAGTATTGGCCAATAGGTTAGCCGAAATGGCAGCTGGGCGTTTATTATAGCTGCCACAGAATAAGCTAGAGTGGTGAAGCCTGCTCAAAACTCAGCATGGGAGACATATTTGTCCAGTGGATCTGGCTGGATGGGCTAGGGTTCTAGTTGATCTCCTGTTCCTCTTCCCTTAGTACTCTTTGGAGGCATATTTCTGTAAATGGAAGAGAAAGTATTAGACTGAGATTTTTAACTGGAGTTTATGCTCACTCGCATGACATGAATACTGAAAGAAGGGAAACTTTTCCTAAAACATCTCGTAGCCTCCTATCCATAAATATGGCGCGCAACACACCCATGCACCAGACTCTACTAGATGCGGCTTTCAGAATTCCTAGGACACTGTTGAACCTAAGGCTCTGATACCAATTTTTTAATTTCTCGAGACTGTACCCCAGATGCTATATGGTGCTCATAATCTCAAAGGACCACAAGCTAACCCATGACTGGTACCTACTGCAATAACTATGAAATAAATACTGTAATAATTATGGAAATAGGCAGAAACAAATGCCATATAGTTCAAATTTGAAAATAAATCTAGAGGTGGGATCAAAATACCAATATTGAATATAATTACTGAAAAATAAATAAATGTTTGAAGATACTCTAGTCTAAAAAGCCTTCAAACTTCTGAACTTTGGAGTTGATAGGACAAGTCCCCGACTAACTCTGACTACTGAAAATAATACTGAAATACTGAAAAACAACCATGTCCTCTAACTATAAGGACTTACCACTACGCTGAATGCTAAAAATTAGAATTGCTAAGTGTGCTCTAGAGCCCATGCGTCTGAACGTATGATATAAGATATCATTGCGCAAAAGAAAAACATATGTCAATACATTGAATGTAATGGTATGCTCAGTGAGGTAGGCTGGAGTGCATGGGTTCACATATATGAACAATAATATCTAAATAGCATGAGTATGGATGAATGAGAGTACATGCATGAATATGAAAACTGTACTGAGATCATAAAAACATCAAATACTGGATTACTGGTAACTGAATGACTATATCTTGTAGTCTTGATTCTGACTATATTTAGTCCCGTACTGAGCTGAGTGACTATTTTTGACAGTCTTGAATCTGTGAAACTTAACTGAGTTCCATAATGACACTGAATCTGAAACTAAGACTGTAGGAAGTAATCATCTAATCGACATGCCTCTTCAATAACTTATTTGGGGTCCAACCTATAACCCCATTTGGAAGGGTGTCAATACCATGCCATGGGTAAGGACAAGTGTTGAGTCACCCTTATCTGGTAGGTACTCTTAACAAGAATGGTGTTACCCTTAACTAGCAGGTAGATTAGCTCATCAACCCTCAACTGGTAGGTTAATGTCTCAACCTACACTGGCTACGTAGTTCTGGAATGCAAGGAATGCTTATAAGGATTCCACCCTCTACTGGCAGGTGAGTCCCCATTCTTAGGTTCACTTGGTGTTGAATCCTACTCCCAACTGAATAGACACTGGACTAAAATTAAATTGTACTAGGCTAGACTGAACTGTTACTGATCGTACTGTATAACTGAACTGAACTGAGTTCACCAAGTTTCTTGGACTGACAGAATACTACTAATTCCTTTAACTGACTAAATTCTACTGACCGAGACATGACTGATTCTACTCTGTGACTAACTATGGCTCTAGACAAGCAGCTAAATTGTCGGGTATTAAATACCCCCAGGACTTGATAGCATAAACTTAAAAGACATGGCAAAATCTTGAGACATGGTAATTACTACTTAGTCTTTATTCATTCATTGGGCATGCAAGCAAACACTTGCATAACTTGAACTTGCATACATGCTAACATGATATAATTTCACTATTCAACTCACATGGACAATTCATTAAGCACTTGTGAGGCATAATATATGCACTTAATACTAACACAATATGTAGGCATCATGATTCAATTCCAATTACACAATTTCAAGAGTTTTAACATGGATTTACATGATAAATCACACATATCAATTAACTTTACATGAATCTTGTAATAAATCATAAATACACTTTAATTCAAATCATGAAAATCATGAAATCACTCTACATGGACTTTTAAGAGTTTCTTAGACTCCAAGGGTGGAAGGAACCCTTGGATGAACACTTCACATACCTTAGTTGATGAATTTCTGAAAGTTAATGGTGAGTTCTTTAGTTCTTAATTTGAAATTTGAACAACTAGGGTTCTGTTCTTGAGCAAATTGGAGAATGAATGAGTATAGCAGCTCTCTAAAGGGCTTAATTTTGTGTTTTTAGGGGCCTAAAGGAGGTGGGAAAACAACACCCAACTACCCCCAAGGACATGGTATTTTAATGACTGAAAAACTATGTTACCCGACGAGTTGGCCGACGCACTGCGTCGTTGGAATCAAAATAATAGCCAACGCGCCGCGTCGAGTCCTCGTCGGTTCACTGGATTTTACACTGAAGCTAGGAAAAAACTATCTTATCAATGCGATGGTCAACGTGACTCGTCGAGATCGCGTCGACCCACTATTTTGGGAACTCATACATGATCTAAATGAGGTTTAAAAAATATAAAACTTGTTTGGAAACACCTATTGATATTCTTGATCATGAATTAACTTAAATATTAATATTTAATAGATGTAAAGGTCGTTAAATAAGATTGGCAACTTTCAAAGGCTAAAATAACACTAAGTCTGAATGCTTAGCTAACATATTCTAAGTCTTGGACCCCTTGTCAAGCCTAAAGATAGATTTAAGCTAAGAATTTTGCGAGGTCTTTCATCCCATATCGGGGGTGAAAAGTTATGGCCAAATTACTGAAGCATTGTCAAAGCTACCATTGACTACGACTCTGGTGATAACTCATACTAAAACCCTATGAGTCATCAGGATGACTCCTCATTACGGAAGTAGGGAATAAAATTTGAGTTTCTGGCTATGATTTAAGCCACAACTCATGGAAAAACCCTATGAGTCGAGGTCAAACTCATTAGGACTAATTCTAGACGGTTTTTAATGGGATTTTTGGTCTTTTCCCACTCTTTCAACCCTAAAACTATGTCGTTTAAGCTATTTTAAGGCTGAATAAAGAGCCAAAACAACCCCAAATCACTTATTCTCAACACCACCAAAAATACTCCCAAAGCATGCGATTTTCTCTTCTCCAGAGCAATAAATTAGGGTTTTTCATCTTCAAATCCAAATATCTAAAACTTCAATTCAATAATCAAAAGTAATTAGGTATGTGGGTATTTAATGAGGATCTTCTTTCATCCTCATGCCCAAATTATGATTTTTATTCATGAATGTTATGATTTTCATAATATAGGGCTTTTAACCAATTGTTATTCTAAGCTTAAATTAAATCCCCCATGGTCTAATTTTCATTCATAAGCACATTTTAATGATTATTCATGACTTCTTAGGCCCAAAATATATCATTCATAATATTCTCATGTCCATGCATGATTTATATGTTATTATTCCAAATTTAAAGCATATGATCAAGTTATGAATGGTATACCCATGTTTTAAAATTTCTTAATCCTCAAGTTTAATTCCCCTTTTGTAACACCCCAAAAATAGTCCCGAGATATCACACGGTGCTTAGGATGACAAATGATCCCAAGCTAACCCTTCTGCTGGCATAACTCATAAGAAACTAAATAAGATACATAAATCTGAATGAAATAAGTGGAAGATGACTCTTTTTTGAATTTGATCAAAACATATAACTAAATTAAAATGATTACAACTTTGGTTTTATAAAAAAATACTAGAATCAAATACATTAACTCTACTGACTGTCTATGAAGCCTCTACTAGTATTGACTATAGGTAGCCGGGACATCACCCCCAACTATCTCAAATCAATATGACTGAAACAAGAAAAATACAATACTGCTCAAACTATATGACTGACTCAGGCCCATAAATAAAGAGGACTCGTCACCTGCTGACTAGAAGCTGCAAACTGTCTGAATATGGTATGTGTGCTATGACTGAACTAATACCTACATTATTAGACAATGTAGCACATATATATACATGTGGATGAGTAATTTGAGGATGTACTAAGTCTATGGGGGTGAATAAATAAGTAAAAAATTATCTCATCATCATAATTTACAAAATAATGAACGCTAAATGTAAATGACTCACATAAGCTGGAATATCTGAAATATTGAAACTGATAATCATGACAAGAAAGTCATGCTTTATAATTCTAGTGAGTCATAACATTTAGTTCTAAAAGATATACTTGTATTCTGTCTGTAAATCATACTGTCTAAGTTTATAAGAATCTTACTTCTGAAATATAAAATCTAAAAGCTAAAGTCTGTAACTTTTATCTTTCTGTAAAGAATAATCTAAGTAAACTGTGAGCCTTTACACTTAGTTTTCTGAAAATATTTACTATTAAACTATAGGAAAAATAATTTATCTTAAAGGTTTAGAAATCTAAAATCTTATTTTGCCTGGAAAATATTTTTTCAAAAGCTTATCATTAAGGGAGGTTCTTCTAACAAACATAAATCATGGGAGCTACATGGAGTCCAATGTATCATCCTACTAAGGAAGAAACCTCACGTTGGGGAGAGGTGTCATACTCTTGCCAAGGAATATAACCTGAGCTAACTGATCACATCTGAAACTGTCATCCACATAGATGTGGGAATTAGATGATAATCTACACCTACGTTGGCTACGTAGTTCTGTGGAAGTATGATGAGCTAAACCCATACTTCCCTCTTGGTGCTAACAACTACTTCCTTTAGTTTGCTACGGTCATTCTGTTAGAAATCCACTTTAAAAACTAGCATACGGGTTTATCTAAAAGTAATTATGCATTTATCTGATAAAATCTATAAATAAAGTTGATCTGAATTCTGTAATATGTAATAATCTAAAAAGTAGATTCCAAAATTTATTTGATGATCTAAAGATCAAAACTTTATTATAAATCTATAAATAATCTGATAATAGGATGCTTAAATCATCATCTTTCTTGAAATAATAATAGTCAATATTTGGTAATAACCCATGCATCAATCTCATGTCAAAACATCATAATATTCATGTTCAATAATGAAAACAATAATAATTCATCTCAAAATCTGTAAATTTTTGCAATAGGCATAGAAGTATGAAAAGAGACATGCAATTCAACTTCTAAAACATTGGAAATCTCATAATCTTGCAATTAGAAATAATGGGTATAAACCCTAATTTAAAACTCATGTAGTTTCATATAAAATCATGTAAAATTGTGATTTAAAACTAATTTTTGCCACTAGGATGAAAGAGGATCCTTGTTCATAAACCCCACATACCTTGTTTGAAGATAAGATGAAGAAACTTGAATTATTGATTCCTATCTGAGTTCTTGAAGATGAGTTATTGATTATATTATCTTGGAAATCCTCAATTTAGAGCTTTCTTGGAGAAACTATGGAGGATTCTGATTTCTTAGAGATGAAGTTCTTGAGTTCTAGAGTTTTGTTCTGAGAGAAAATTGATAAAATAAGCATAAAGAGCTTTGGAATATGCTTAATGTTGTGTTTTACATGAATTGGGTCCTTGGGGATTGAAAAAAATGCCCCTATTAAACTTCTAAACGGAACTGGAAAAGAAAGTAAAAATCCCAATTTAATAGGCCACTGCGACGCGCCACTATCGCGGTGGCTCATTGGAAAAGTATGAGTGGGAACTAGGCCTTCAGCGCGACGTCCCACAGTATCTAGGAGGGAATTTAAGCTAGGAAAAAGTATGGGCTATTAAAATATCTCCCCTTTGGAAATATTTGTCCTCCAATGTGTCTAGATAAGCTGAAAATACTGAGGAATCTGAGGCTATAGGCTATCATGCACAACTAAAATAGATAGTACGACTTAATCTCAACATAGTGAGCTACTAAACTGATCTATGAGTGCATGAATTCTCAGAAAATTAGCTACATACCTGAATCGGAGACTGGAAAAGAACTGAATGAAGGAAAATATATACCTTCGACTAAATCTGAGTTTGTGGGGAGGAGATGAGGGTACTGGGTATATATGTCTGCTTCTGTTTCCCAAGTACAACCCTCAATGGACTGATTGGAATGATAGTTCTGAGCTAAGGCAACTGATATTACATATTAAAAAATCACATCTGGGAATATACTTAAATGACTAAGTCTGGAACATTAGAAACCTCTATCATGAAACTCATTTTTGAGCTAACTTGCCTTTTCTTCTTATAAGAAGCCGATTCATGCTGAGAGTTTAGAATTCGCTTGAAGTGTTCATGATGAAATTATTCTTGTAGAATGGTGAAGTGATTAATTATGCAGGCACGAATTATGAGACAACAAGGCTACGATCATACCATGGGCATTACATTGTCTGAGTTGGGATGCTTGGAAAACTAAGATCATTCGCTGAATACTTATATTGTAAATCATGACTAGATATCTGAATCTGAAACTAATGCATATACTGAGCTAAATTTGCAATTTACCTAGATACGAATAAACTTCCTCTTGAAATGGCCATACTTATGAAATTTTAGGCAGTAAGACTAGACTTAATTTGAATGTCCAACTATTAAACTATATTGCTGGCTATACGGACTGAATCGTACCGAACGCTCATACTCAAAGGAAGTACATCTGAAATACTCTTCTAAGAAATTTCTAATGCTATTAAGGAGTAAAGAACATTGGGCATGATTTGAAAAAAACATCTGAATATGAAACCACAACATTGCTACCACTCTATAGCATGGAACATAGACCCATAAATCATAAGCTAGGATAGAATTACTAGGCCTTAGTCAATGCAACTTTTTACTTTCAAGATTAGCAACACTTCTCAAACACTCCCTCAACTATACTATTCCCCTCAAATACCATACTCACTTGATTTAACTTTTAATTCTATCATGGCATTGATAAATTCATCTAATAAAGTCTGAACTGAACTAAATCCCATCATCATGGTCAAGCCTAACACAGAATTATGAGGTATTGCACATAACACCATAATACTAGTCTGAACAATAGATTCAATACCCAAAGCAATGTAATAACTACTCACTCTAGGATGATTCTTCTTTTTACTTTAATAACTAAATTAAACCTCTTACAAAAAATACATTAATGCACAACACACCTATGTTCTTATACACCAACATGACATTCAAACCTATCTTCATAACCATATATGCACTTCTAAACAAATATCCATAAGAGTATCTTTCTCATATTCTCTAATATCTCTATCAATAACAACTTCCATCCACTATGAGATTCTTAGGAATACGTACATAAAATATTCTCAATTAACGGAGTCATACACAAAAAGCTTCACCTCAATATTGCTTCATTTAGAGACTTACATAAAACTATCATACAAATATCTTTCCTAACATAACACATTTACTTTCTCCCATCTACAAAACTATTTATCATCACTATCATGACCTAAGAGAAGGTCACTGAAAGGTTAGAATACCAGGAGCTGAAACATGAAGGGATGCAAAGAATAGATTAACACTTTACTGAGGCCTAGGAATAAAGTGTTCATGACATGGACTTATTAAAGAGGTCTAATCTGAGGGCGTACAAGATATAAATCTTAATTTCGCTGATCTCTAAGAGTGTCTCCTGAGTATTGGATCTGAACATACTGTAAAGCATAAGTACATGAATCATCAGTTGCATGACCTAAATTTTGGATTTCATAACTTTATGGAATATAATTCCAATTGCTGAATGAACTAAAACTCCTCATACTAGGAATTGAGAGAGTACATGATTCACTATTATATACATGATCTTGAACTATTATCATGGAACTAACATGTAAGGCATGAGTAGGTATTGGAATAACTAAAATACCAACACTGAAATAAGAATGGATTGGGCATCATCCTTCCTTTCTGATGTTCTATAACATACTGGCATCACTACAAGAATCTAAGAGCTTGACTCGTGTTCTCGTTCTATCATCTCCCCATTAGCTCTAAGCCATCATTCAAAGTCTGAGGAACCCTTCACTAAACCCTAAATTGGACTACACTCTAGAGTTTGGAGCACAAAATACACACAAATAATAAACTTACCTGGAAAGGCTACCCTTGAAAGTGTAGAACTCACTTCTAATACTTCCTTTCGAGGTACGACGCTATCTTTCTACAACCCCATTAATCATAATATAATATCTTGAACACTTACTAACTTAAAATCTTCATGAGTATCACCACATCCTAAGTTCACACCTTCTAGAGCTTCAACTCTCATTTCTATTCGCTCAATCTTCAAAGATTCAAACATAGATTCTAACACTTAACACGAATATCTTCAATCCTTAGTAAACCGTACTGCTTCCGCCATAGAATACTAATATCGCAAATCTAAACTTAAATTTCTAAACCATGAGAATCAAGATCATATCAAGAAGGCTCAACATCATCAAACCAAACTCCTTAACATAGCTATTTAGAATACTATATACATCTAACTAGTCTTCTTCCACTTAGCAACTCAACGGTACTACCCACCACAAAAAATATGTAATAACCTTAGAAAATAGAAACCCCATATCACCTTGAGCATACTTCTTCATCATTCATAAAACATCATACTTAATTACAAAAAATAGACTCAAACTCTTGTACACACAGTTAAGGCCAACTAGATCACTATAATATAACTAGCATCTCTAACTAAGAAATCATTACATCCACCTTGATGACCATCAACTATTCAAAATTAATTTCTAGTGCTAAACATGATTTAACAATCCACCTTAAATACAATTCTCATTCAGAAGCTATAAAATAAAACATCAAGAAATACTAGTCCACTAGAACTTCATAATAATAGTAATCGGTCAAAATCATATGACCTATCTCATTATAATCCATTAACACATGCTACTTATACACATCACTACTATTTACCCTTCCATACACCTAAATTAATGGTACTCAATCACCAAATACTTCATTAATATCCTATACTTTTCAATCATAATAAATATCAACAATAACTCCTTCCGTACTTTAAGAAATCAACAATACTCCTTAACTAATAACATCTTCTCTACCTTCCACGAAACTAGTACACAAAGACATATCATCTTAACAAAACTAGACAACATGCCTAAGTTTATCTCTATACTTTCTATCAATCACCATTCCTAATTTCTTGCTACTACTCTTCTATATCCATACATCCAACTATAATAGGGTTCTACTTTTCGTAAATCATAACACTGAAATTCATAATATCCCATGAATGCATACTATATTTAACAGTCTAGGTTCATGCTATCTCCTTTTATGAGCGCTATCTTTCCTGAAATGGCCAATGGGAAATTTGAATACCAATCTAATCCTGCCTTAACTTATCAACTTATAAGGATGAGAACATAAACTTTCAACTTATGGAACTTAACAAACTAGGGAGATCCTCTCAAGCCCCTTGTGTGACTTCTGAAGTTTGTGCTAGTAAATCTGAGAGCATTATCTGGGGAGGAACTAGAACATGCTAATTATGTTATCTCAAGAATTATAAATAGCTGAGGAATTTTAGGGTAACACACGAACAGATAGAAGATTATGATAAAACAAGCTTATTGCATGATCTAGAGTAGGAAAGAAAGAAAACTTTTCTTAAATGCCTCATAGCCTCTTGAAGAAACATACAGACGTCTCCATACTGTTCTGCAACACTTTACTAGACATGGCTTCACTAACACCCTAGGACACTTGAACTCTTTGCTCTGATATGAAGTTTGTAAAGCCACAAAATTGGTCCTGAAATGTCACATAGTTCTTAGGACCACAAGTGATCCCAAGCTAACCCTTCTGCTGGCATAACTCATAAATAACTGAATAAGATATATAAATCTAAATAAAATAAGTGGAAGATGACTCTATTCTAAATCTGATCAATATATATAAATAAATTAAAATAATTACAACTTTACTATTACAAAACAATACTGGAATCAAATATATTAACTATACTGACTATCTATGAAGCCTCTGCTAGTATTGACTATAGGTAGCCGGGATATGACCCCCAACTATCCCAAATCAATATGACTGAATAAAGAATAATATAATACTGCTCAAACTATATGACTGACTCAAGCCCTTGAATAAGGAGGACTCATCACCTGCTGGCTAGAAGCTGTAAACTATCTGAATATGGTATGTGTGCTACAATTGAGCTGATACCTACATTATGAGACAATGTAGCACATAGACATATATGTGGATCAGTACTTTAAGGATGTACTGAGTATATGGGGGTGAATGCATAAGTAAAAAAATATGATCTCATCATCACAATTTAAAATATAATGCTTGCAAAATGTAAATCACTCACATAAACTAGAATATCTGAAATAGTGGAAATAATAATCATCTGAAGCAAGTCATTCTTTATAAATCTAGTGATTCATAATATTTAGTTCTAAAAGTTATACTTGTATTTTGTCTGTGTATCATATTGTCTAAGTGTAGAAGAAGATCACTTCTGAAATTTGAAATCTAAAAGCTGAAGTCTGTAGTTGTTACTTTTCTATAAAGCATAATCTCAGTAAATTGTTCGCCTTTACACTTAGTTTTCTAAAAATCTTTACTATTAAACTATAGGGAAAACACTTTCTTAAGGGTTTAGAAATGTGAAAACTTATTCTGCATGGGAAATACTTTTTCAAAAGCTTATCTGTAAGGGAGGTTCTTCAAACCAACAAAAACCATGCGAGCTACATGGAGTCTAACATCTCATCCTCCAAAGGAAGAAACCTCACATTGGGGAGAGGTGTTATACTCTTGCTAGAGAGTATAACCTGAGCTAAGTGGCCACATCTGAAACTGTCATCCACATAGGTTTGGGAATATGCTGATAATTTGTACCTACGTTGTCTACATAGTTCTGTAGAAGTATGATGTGCTAAGCCCACACTTCCTGCTAAGTTCTAAATGCTACTACCTTTAGTTTGCTACGCTCATTCTGTTGGAAAACCATATTAAAAACTAGCATAAGGGTTTATCTAAAACCAATTATGCATTTACCTGATAAAATCTATAAATAAAGCTGATCTAAATTTTGTAATATATAATAATCTGAAAAGTGGATTCCAAAACTTATCTGATGATCGAAAGATCAAAGCTTTACTAAAAATCTATAAATAATCTAATAATAGGATGCTTGAAGCATTATCTTTATTGAAATAATAATAATCAATCTTGGGTAATAACTCATGCATCAATCTCATGTCAAATCATCATAATATTCATGCTCAATAATTGAAACAGTGATAATTCATCTCAAAATCTATAAATTTCTGCAATAGGCATGGAAGTATGAAAATAGACATGCAATTCAACTTCTAAAACATTGGAAATCTTATAATCTTGCAATTAGAAATAATGGGTATAAACCTTAATTCAAAACTCATGTAGTTTCATATAAAATCATGTAAATTTGTGATTTAAAACTAATTTTGGGAACAAGGATAAAAGAGTATCCTTGTTCATAAACCTCGCATACCTTCGTTGAACACTAGATGAAGAAACTTGAATTATTGATTCCTATTTGAGTTCTTGAAGATGAGTTCTTGATTATATTGTCTTGGAAATCCTCAATTTAGAGCTTTCGTGGAGAAACTATGGAGGATTCTGATTTCTTGGAGAAGAAGCTCTTGAAATCTAGCGTTTTGTTTTGAGGGAAAATTGATAAAATAAACATAAAGTTCTTTGGAATATGATTAATGTTGTGTTTTACATTAATTAGTTCCTAGGGGATTGACCAAAATTCCCCTATTAAACTTCTAAACGGAACTTGAAAAGAAAGCAAAAATCCTGATTTAATAGGCCACCGCGATGCGCCACTATTGCGGTGACTCTCTTGAAAAGGATGAGTGGGAACTAGGACTTCACCATGATGTGCCACAATCTCGGTGCCCCTTTGAACTGCCATTTTTCCCATTAACGCGATGCGCTAATATCGCGTTGGGCTATTGGATTTCAAAAATTGGGAATTTGGACCTCTCCGCGATGCGCCAATATCACGAAGGTCCATTGGAATTGACAATTATGAAATTGTCCTACTCCGTGACGTGCCATGATCGCGAAGCTTCACTGGAAAATGACAATTGTGATTTTTGACTTCTTCGCGACGCACTGAGAGTTCAAGTGGCATACTGTCAACTTAAAAATACTCAAACTTCTCTACCGAGTATCAAAATTGGGTGAATTTTGTATCAATGGATAGCTTAATCAATTTCCCACATAATAGAAAGTCTAAATCTGGAAAATACTGCATGAAATAAAAGTTATTCATCTTTGAAGCTAGTTCTTGACATTCTAGAAGCGAATTTAAGCTTGGAAAAAGTATGGGCTATTATAATATCTCACCCTTGGGAACATTCGTCCTCGAATGTGGCAAGATAAGCTGAAAATACTAAGGAATCTGAGGCTATAGGCTATGATGAACAACTAATATATACTGTACGACTGAATCTCAACATACTGAGTTACTGAACTGATCTGTTAGTGCATGAATTCTCATAAAATTAGCTACATACCTAAATCTGAGATTGGAAAAGAATTGAATGAAAGAAAATCTCTACCTTCGACTAAATATGAGTTCGTGGGGAGGAGATGACAGTACTTGGTATGCACGTATGCTTTTGCCTCCTAAGTAGCACCCTCAACGGACTGATTGGAATGAGAGTTATGAGCTAAGGAAACTGAAATTACATATTGAACATTCGTATCTTGGAATATACTTACATGACTAAGTCTGGAACATTAAAAACCTCTATCATGAAACTGATTTCTGAGTTGACTTGCCTTTACTTCTTATAAGAAGCTGATTCATGCTGAGAGTTTAGAATTCGCTTAAACTTTTCATGATGCAATTATTCATGTAGAACAGTGAAGTGATTGATTATACAGGCACGAATCATGAGACAATGAGGCTATGATCATACAATGGGTATTGCATTGTCTGACTTAGAATGCTAGGAAAACTAAGATCATTCACTTAATACTTATGAACTAAATCATGACTAGAATCTGAATCTGAAAGTGATGCCTGATGCATATACTGAGCTGAATTTACAATTTACCTGGATGCGAATAAACTACCTCTTGAAATGGCAATACTCATGAAATTTCAGGTAGTAAGACTTGACTAAATTGGAAGATGGAAAACTATAGAAATTTCTCTGTCCGACTGTTAAACTGGATTGCTGGCTATACGGACTGAATCATACTAAACGCTCATACTCAAATGGAGTATTTCTCCAACACACTTCTAAGAAATTTTTAATGCTATTAGGGAGTAAAGAACTTTGGACATGATCTAAACAAGACATCTGAATAAGAAAGCACAACATTGCTACCACTCTATAGAATGGAACATAGACCCATAAATCATAAGCAAGGATAGAATTACTAGGCCTTAGGCAATGCAATTTCTTACTTTCAAGCTTAGTAACACTTCTCAAACACTCTTTCAACTAAACTATTCCCTTCAAATACCATATTTGCTTGATTTAACTTATAATTCTTACACAGGTGTTGATAAATCCGTCTACTAAAGTCTAAACTGAACTAAATCCTCTCATCATGGTCAAGCCTAACTCGGAATCATGAGGTACTACACATAACAACATAATACTAGTCTGAAATATGGATTCAATACCCCAAGCATTATAATAACTACTCACTCTAGGATGATTCTTCTTATCACTTTAATAACTGAATTCAACCTCCTACTAAAAATTCATTAATGCATAACACACCTATCCTCTAATACACAAACATGACGTTCAAGCCTATCTTCATGACCATATATGCACTTCTAAACAAATATCCATAAGAGTATCTTTCTAACATTCTCTAATACCTCTATCAATAACAGCTTTCATGCACTATTCGATTCTTAGGAATACACGCATAAAATATTCTTAACTAACTAAGTAACACACAAAAAGCTTCACCTCAATATTTCTTCATTTATAGACTTACATAAAACTACCATACAACCATTTGTACCAACATAACACACTTACTCTTTCCCATCTACACAACTATTTAGCATCATTATCTTGACCTCAGGGAAGGTCACTGAAAGGTTAGAATACCAGGGCCTGAAACATGAAGTGATACCAAGAATAGCTTTACACTTTACCGAGGCCTGTGGAATTGAGTGTTCATGACATGGAATTATTAAAGGGGTCTAACCAGAAGGCGTACAGCATATAAATATGAATTTTGTTAATCGCTAAGAGCATCTCCTAAGTACTAGATCTGAACATACTGTAAAGCATAAGTACATGAGTCATGAGCTACATGACCTACATTTTAGAGTTCATAACTTTATGGAATATGATTCCAACTGCTGAATGAACTAGAACTCCTCATACAAGTAATTTGGAGAGTACATGACTCTCTATTATATGCATAAGCATGAACTATGATCATAGAACTAACATGTAAGGCATGAGTAGATATTGGAATAACTGAAACACCAATACTAAAATAAGAATGGATTGGGCATCATCCTTCCTTTCTGATGTTCTATAACATTTTGACATCACTACTAGAATCTAAGAGCTTGACTCTTCTTCTCATTCTATCATCTCCCCCTTAGCTTTAAGCCATTATTCAAAGTCTGAGGAACCCTTCACAAAACTCTAAATTGTACTATAATCTAGAGTCTGGAACACAACAATACACGTAAATAATAAACTTACTCTTAAAGACTACACTTGAGAGTGTAAAACTCACTTTTAATACTTCCTTCCGAGGTATGACTCTATTTTTCTACAGCCCCACTAATCATCATATAATATCATGAATACTTACTAACTTAGAATCTTCATGAGTATCATGGCATCCTAAGTTCACACCTTCTAGAGCTTCAACTCTCATTTTTATTCTTTCAATCATCAAGGATTCAAACTTTGATTTTAACACTTAACACGAATATCTTCAACCTTTAGTAAACCATACTGCTTCTGCCATAACCTACTAATATCACTTCTCTATACTTATATTTCTAAATCATGAGAATCAAGATCATATTAAAAAGCCTCAACATCATCAATCCAAACTCCTTAGCATAGCTATTTTGTACACCATATACCATCTAACTAGTCTTCTTCAACTTAGCAATGCAGCGGTACTACCAATCACACAAAATATGTAATAACCTTAGAAAATAGTAACCCCATATCACCTTGAGAATACTTTTCATCATTCATTCAACATCATACTTAATTATGAGAAACAATCTCAAACTCTTGTACAAACTATTAAGGCCTACTAGATCACTTCCATATAACTAGCATTACTAACCAAGAAATAATTACATCCACCTTGATGACCATTAACTTTTCAAAATTAATGTCTAGTGCTAAACATGATTTAACAACCCACCTTACATACAATTCTCACTTGGAAGCTATAAAATAAAATATCAAGAAACACTAGTCCACTTGAAATTCATAATAATAGTAATCAGTCAAAATCATATGACCTATCTCATTACAATCCATTAGCACATACTACTTATACAAATAACTACTATTTACCCTTCCATACTCCTAAATTAACGGTACTCAAAAACTAAATACTTCATTAATATCCTATACTTTTCAATCACAATAAATATCAACAATAACTCCTTCCGAACTTCAAGAAAACGTCAATTCTCCTTAACTAATATCTCCTTATCTACCTTCCACTAAACTAGTACACAAGAACATATCACCTTAACAAAACTAGACAACATGCTTAAGATTATCTCAATAATTTCTATCAATCGCCATTCCCACTTTCTTGCTACTACTCTTCTATACCCATACTTTCAACTATAATTGAGTTCAACTATTCGTAAATCATAACATTGAAGTTCATAATATCCCATAAATGCATACTATATTTAACAGTCTAGGTTCATACTATCTCCTCTTTTGAGGACTTTCTGTATTGAAAAGGCCAATGGGAAATCTGAATACCAATCTATTCCTGTCTCAATTGATCAACTTATAATTATGAGAACATAAACTTTTAACTTAAGGAACTTAACAAACTAGGGAGCTCTTCTCAAGCCCCTTATGTGACTTCTAAAGTCTCTGTTAGTAAATCTGAGAGCATTATCTGGGGAGGAACTAGAACATTCTAATTATGTTATCTCAAGTCTAATAAATAGATAAGGAATTTTGAGGTAACATACGAACAGACCAAAAATTTTGAGAAAACAACTTTACTGCACGATCTAGAGTAGGAAAGAAAGGAAACCTTTCTTAAATGCCACGTAGCCTCTCAAAGAAAAGTACAGACGACTTTGTACCATTTTCAAGACTCTACTAGACAAGGCTTCATAGAAACCCTAGGATACTTTAACTCTGCGCTCTGATACCAAGTTTTTAACACCTCTAAAATGGTCCTGAGACGTCAGATGGTTCTTAGGATCATAGTTGATCCCAAGCTAACCCTTCTGTTGGCATAACTCATACGCAACTAAATAAGATACATAAATCTGAATGAAATAAGTGGAAGATGACTCTATTCTGAATGTGATCAATATATATAATTAAATTAAAATAATTACAACTCAGCTATTACAAAACAATAACAGAATCAAATATATTAACCATACTGACAGTCTATGAAGCCCCTACTAGTATTAACTATAGATAGCTGGGAAATGACCCCCAACTATCCCTAATCAATATGACTGAATAAAGAAAAATACAATACTGCTCAAACTATATGAATGACTCATGCCCTTGAATCAAGAGGACTAATCACCTGCTGACTAGAAGCTGTAAACTATCTGAATATGGTATGCGTGCTACAACTGAACTGATACCTACATTATGAGACAATGTAGCACATAGACATGTATGTGGATTAGTACTTTGAGGATGTACTGAGTATATGGGGGTGAATGCATAAGTAAAAAATATTATCTCATCACTAAAATTTATAAAACAATACTTGCTAAATTTAAATGACTCACATAAGCTGAAATATCTGAAATATTGAAAATAAGAGTCATGAGAAGCAAGTCATGCATTATAAATTTAGTAAGATGTGCTAAGCCCACACTTCCCGCTCGGTGTTAAATAGTACTCCCCGGAGTTCGACAATTGGGAATTCGGAGATCTCTGTGATGAGCCAATATTGCGGAGGTCCAATGTAATGGACAATTATGAAATTGTCCTTCTCTGTGATGTGCTATGATCGCGGAGCTTTGCTGGAAAGTGACAATTATGATTTTTGCCTTCTCTACTACGTGCTGAGAGTCCAGGAGGCATACTGTCAAATTAGAAATGCTTTAACTTCTCAACCGAGTATCAAATTTGTGTAAATTTGGTATCGATGGAAAGCTTATTGGATTGCCCATACAATAGAAAGTCTAAATCAGGAAAATGCCGCATGAAATAAATGTTATTCATCATTAAAGCTAGTTCTGGACTTTCTGAGAGCAAATTTAAGCTAAGAAGAAGTATGGGCTATTACAATATCTCCCCCTTGGGAATATTCATCCTCAAATATGGAAAGATAAGCTGAAAATACTGAAGAATCTGAGGCTATAGGATATCATACAGAACTAAATTAAACTGTACAGCTGAATCTCAACATAGTGAGCTACTGAACTGATCTATGAGTGCATTAATTCTCAGGAAATTAGCTATATAAATGAATATGAGACTGGAAAAGAACTAAATAAAGGAAAAACTATACCTTCAAATAAATCTAAGTTCGTGGGGAGGAGATGAGGGTACTTGGTATGCATGTCTGCTTCTTCTTCCCAAGTAGCACCTTTAATGGACTGAATGGAATGAGTGTTCTGAGCTAAGGAAACTAAGATTACATATTCAACATTTGCATCTAGGAATATACTTACATGAGTTAGTCTGGAACATTAGAAACCTCTATCATGAAATGAATTTTTGAGGTGACTTGCCTTTACTTCTTATAAGAAGCTGATTCATGTTGAGAGTTTAGAATTTTCTTGAAGTGTTCATGATGCAATTATTCTTTTAGAACGGTAAAGTGATTAATTATACAAGCACGAATCATGAGACAACGAGGCTATGATCATACAATGGGTATTACATTGTCTGAGTTGGGATGCTTAGAAAACAAAGATCATTCACTGAATACTTATGAACAAAAACATGACTAAATATTTGAATCTAAAACTAATGCTTGATGCTTATACTGAGCAGAATTTAAAATTTACCTAGATGCAAATAAACTACCTCTTGAAATGGCCATACCCATGAAATTTCAGGTAATAAGACTAGACTAAATCAGAAGATGGAAAACTATAGAAATTTATCTATCCAACGGTTAAACTGGATTGCTGGCAATACAGACTGAATCGTACCAAATGCTTATACTCAAATGAAGTATTTCCCCAACACACTTCTAACAAATTTGTAATACTATTAAGGAGTAAAACACTTTGGACATGATCTGAACAAAACATCTGAATAAGAAATCACAACATTGCAACCACTCTATAGCATGTAACATAGACCCATAAATCGTAAGCTAGGATAGAATTACTAGGCCTTAGGCAATGCAACTTCTTACTTTCAAGCTTAGCAGCATTTCTCAAACACTTCCTCAACTATACTATTCCCCTCAAATACAATACTCACTTGATTTAAATTATAATTCTTACATGGGCATTGATAAATCCATCTACGAAAGTCTAAACTAACCTAAATGCTCTCATCATGGACAAGCCTAACTCGGAATCATGGGGTACTACACATAACACCATAATACTAGTCTGAACCATGGATTAAATATCCCAAGCATTGCACTAACTACTCACTCTAGGATGATTCTTCTTTTCACTTTAATAACTAAATTAAACCTCTTACTAAAAATACATTAATGCACAATAAACCTATGTTCTTATACACCAACATGACATTCAAGCCTCTCTTCATAACCATATATGCACTTCTAAACAAATATCCATAAGAGTATCGTTCTCATATTCTCTAATACCTCTATCAATAACAACTTCCATGCACTATGAGATTCTTAGGAATACATACATAAAATATTCTCAAATAACCAAGTCATACACAAAAAGCTTCACCTCAATATTGCTTCATTTACAAACTTACATAAAACTACCATACAAACATCTTTCCCAACATAACACATTTACTCTCTCCCATCTTCACAACAATTTATCATCACTATCATGACCTAAAGAAAGGTCATTGAAAGGTTAGAATACCAGGGGCTAAAACATGAGTGGATATAAAGAATTGATTGACACTTTATTAAGGCCTGGGAACAATGTGTTCATGACATGGACTTATTAAAGAGGTCTAATCTGATGGCGTACAAGATATAACTCTTGATTTTGCTGATTGCTAAGAGTGTCTCCTAAGTACTGGATCAAAACATACTGTAAAGGATAAGTACATGAGTCATGAGTTGCATGACCTAAATTTTGGAGTTCATAACTTTATGGAATATGATTCCAACTGCTGAATGAACTAAAACTCCTCATACTAGGAATTGAGAGAGTACATGATTCTCTATTATATACATGAGCATGAACTATGATCATGGAACTAACATGTAAGGCATGAGTAGATATTGGAATAACTGAAATAAGAATGGATTGGGCATCATCCTTCCTTTCTGATGTTCTATAACATACTGGCATCACTACTGGAATCTAAGAGCTTGACTCGTGTTCTCGTTCTATCATCTCCCCATTAGCTCTAAGCCATCATTCAAAGTCTAAGGAACCCTTCACTAAACCCTAAACTGGACTACACTCTAGAGTTTGGAACACAACAATACACACAACTAATAAACTTACTTGGAAAGGCTACACTTGAAAGTGTCACTTTAATAATTCTTTTTGAGGTACGAATCTATCATTCTACAACCCCACTAATGATAATGTAATATCTTGAACACTTACTAACTTAGAATCTTCATGAGTAACACCACATCCTAAGTTCACACCTTCTAAAGCTTCAACTCTCATTTTTATTCGCTCAATCTTCAAAGATTCAAAATTATATTCTAACACTTAACATGAATATCTTCAAACTTTAGTAAACCATACTATTTCTTCCATAGCCTACTAATATTGTATCTCTAAACTTACATTTCTAAACCATGAGAATCAAGATCATATCAAGAAGGCTCAACATCATCAAACCAAACTCCTTAACATAGCTATTTAGAACACCATATACCATGTAACTAGTCTTCTTCCACTTAGTAACTCAACGGTACTACAAACCACACAAAACATGTAATAACCTTATAAAATAGCAACCCCATATCACCTTGAGTATACTTCTTCATCATTTATACAACATCATACTTAATTACGAAAAATAGAATCAAACTCTTGTACACACTGTTAAGACCTACTAGATCACTTCTATATAACTAGCATCGCTAACCAAAAAATCATTACATCCACCTTGATGACCATCAACTATTCAAAATTAATGTATAGTTCTAAACATGATTTTACAACATACCTTGCATACAATTCTCACGCAGAATCTATAAAATAAAACATCAAGAAACACTAGTTCACTAGACCTTCATAATAATAGTAATTGGTCAAAATCATATGGCCTATCTCATTATAATCCACTAGTACATACTACTTATACACATTGCTACTATTTACCCTTCCATAAACCTAATTAATGGAACTCAATCACCAAATACTTCATTAATATCCTATAATTTTCAATCATAATAAATATCATTAATAACTCCTTCTGTACTTCAAGCAAACAACAATTCTCCTTAAGTAATAACTCCTTCTCTACCTTTCACTAAACTAGTACACAAGGATATATCATCTTAACAAAACTAGACAACATGCTTAAGATTATCTCAATAATTTCTATCAATCGCCATTCCCACTTTCTTGCTACTACTCTTCTATACCCATACTTTCAACTATAATTGAGTTCAACTATTCGTAAATCATAACACTGAAGTTCATAATATCCCATAAATGCATACTATATTTAACAGTCTAAGTTCAGGCTATCTCCTTTTATGAGCACTATCTATCCTAAAAGGGCCAATGGGCCATTTGAATACCAATCTAATCCTATCTTAACTTATCAACTTATAAGGATGAGAACATAAACTTTCAACTTATGGAACTTAAAAAAATAGGGAGCTCCTCTCAGGCCCCTTGTGTGACTTCTAAAGTCTGTGCTAGTAAATCTGAGAGCATTATCTGGGGAGGAACTAGAACATGCTAATTATGTTATCTCAAGAATAATAAATAGATGAGGAATTTTAGGGTAACACACGAACAGATAGAAGATTATGAGAAAACAAATTTACTGCATGATCTAGAGTTGGAAAGAAAGAAAATTTTTCTTAAATGCCTCGTAGCCTATTGAAGAAACGTACAAACGTCTCCGTACTGTTCTGCAAGGCTTTACTAGACATGGCTTCATAGACACCGTAGGACACTTGAACTCTTTGCTCTGATACCAAGTTTGTAAATCCACAAAATTGGTCCTGAGATGTCACATAGTTCTTACGACCACAAGTGATCCCAAGCTAACCCTTATGCTAGCATAACTTATAAATAACTGAATAAGATACTTAAATCTGAACGAAATAAGTGGAAAATGACTCTATTCTAAATCTGATCAATATATATAAATAAATTAAAATAATTACAACTCTACTATTACAAAATAATACTGGAATCAAATATATTAACTATACTGAATGTCTGTGAAGCTTCTACTAGTATTGACTATAGGTAGTCGGGATATGACCCCCAACTATCCCAAATCAATACGACTGAATAAAGAATAATACAATATTGCTCAAACTATATGACTGACTCAAGCCCTTGAATAAGGAGGAGTCATGACCTGCTAACTAGAAGTTGTAAACTATCTGAATATGGTATGTGTGCTACAACTGAGCTGATACCTACATTATTAGACAATGTAGCACATAGACATATATGTGGATTAGTACTTTAAGGATGTACTTAGTATATGGGGGTGAATGCATAAGTAAAAAAAATATCATCTCATCATCATAATTTAAAAACTAATGCTTGCAAAATGTAAATCACTCACATAAACTAGAATATCCGAAATAGTGGAAATAATAATCATCTGAAGCAAGTCATGCTTTATAAATCTAGTGATTCATAAAATTTAGATCTAAAAGTTATACTTGTATTTTGTCTGTATATCATATTGTCTAAGTGTAGAAAAAGCTTACTTCTGAAATCTGAAATCTAAAAGCTGAAGTCTGTAACTATTACTTTTCTGTAAAGCATAATCTGAGTAAACTGTGCGCCTTTACACTTAGTTTTCTAGAAATCTTTACTATTAAACTGTAGGGAAAACACTTTATCTTGAGAGTTTAGAAATGTGAAAACTTATTCTGCATGGGAAATAATTTTTCGAAAGCTTATCTATAAGGGAGGTTCTTTAAACCAACAAAAACCATGCGAGCTACATGGAGTCCAACATATCATCCTCCAAAGGAAGAAACCTCATATTGGGGAGAGGTGTCATACTCTTGCTAGAGAGTATAAGCTGAGCTAAGTGGTCACATCTGAAACTGTCATCCACATAGGTTTGGGAATATGCTGATAATTTGTACCTACGTTGTCTACATAGTTCTGTGGAAGTATGATGCGCTAAACTTACACTTCCTGCTAAGTTCTAAATACTACTACCTTTAGTTTGCTACGCTCATTCTACTGGAAAACCACATTAAAAACTAGCATAAGGGTTTATCTAAAACCAATTATGCATTTACCTGATAAAATCTATAAATAAAGCTGATCTAAATTTTGTAATATATAATAATCTGAAAAGTGGATTCCAAAACTTATCTGATAATCGAAAGCTCAAAGCTTTACTAAAAATCTATAAATAATCTAATAATAGGATGCTTAAAGAATTATCTTTCTTGAAATAATAATATTCAATCTTGGGTAATAACCCATGCATCAATCTCATGTCAAATCATCATAATATCCATTCTCAATAATGAAAACAGTGATAATTCATCTCAAAATCTATAAATTTCTGCAATAGGCATGGAAGTATGAAAATAGACATGCAATTCAACTTCTAAAACATTGGAAATCTTATAATCTTGCAATTAGAAATAATGGGTATAAACCTTAATTCAAAACTCAGGTAGTTTCATATAAAATCTTGTAAATTTGTGATTTAAAACTAATTTTGGGAACAAGGATAAAAGATTTTCCTTGTTCATAAACCTCACATACCTTCATTGAAAACTAGATGAAGAAACTTGAATTATTGATTCATATTTGAGTTCTTGAAGATGAGTTCTTGATTATATTGTCTTGGAAATCCTCAATTTAGAGCTTTCGTGGAGAAACTACGAAGGATTCTGATTTCTTAGAGAAGAAGCTCTTGAAATCTAGGGTTTTGTTTTGAGAGAAAATTGATAAAATAAGCATAAAGTTCTTTGGAATATGCTTAATGTTGTGTTTTACATGAATTGGTGCCTAGGGGATTGACCAAAATTCCCCTATTAAACTTCTAAACGGAAATTGAAAAGAAAGCGAAAATCCCGATTTAATAGGCCACCGCGATACGCCACTATTGCGGTGACTCTCTGGAAAAGGATGAGTGGGAACTAGGACTTCACCATGATGCGCCACAATCTTGGTGCCCCTTTGAACTACCATTTTCGCCATTGATGCGATACGCTAATATCGCGTTGGGCTACTGGATTTTGAAAATTGGGAATTTGGACCTCTCCGCAATGCGCTAATATCGCGGAGGTCCATTCCTAATCCGCGACGTACCATGATCGCGAAGCTTCACTGGAAAGTGACAATTGTGATTTTTGACTTCTCTGCGACGCACTGAGAGTTCAAGTGGCATACTGACAACTTAAAAATACTCAAAATTCTCAACCAAGTATCAAAATTGGGTGAATTTTGTATCAATGGATAGCTTAATCAATTTCCCACATAATACAAAGTCTAAATCTGGAAAATACCGCATGAAATAAAAGTTATTCATCTTTGAAGCTAGTTCTTGACATTCTAGAAGTGAATTTAAGCTTGGAAAAAGTATGGGCTATTACAATATCTCACCCTTGGGAACATTCGTCCTCGAATGTGGCAAGATAAGCTGAAAATACTAAGGAATCTGAGGCTATAGGCTATCATGCACAACTAATATAAACTGTACGACTGAATCTCAACATAGTGAGCTACTGAACTGATCTGTGAGTGCATGAATTCTCATAAAATTAGCTACATACCTAAATCTGAGACTGGAAAAGAATTGAATGAAAGAAAAACTCTACCTTCGACTAAATATGAGTTCGTGGGGAGGAGATGACGGTACTTGGTATGCATGTCTGCTTCTGCTTCCTAAGTAGCACCCTCAACGGACTGATTGGAATGAGAGTTATGAGCTAAGGCAACCGAGATTACATATTGAACATTCATATCTTGGAATATACTTACATGACGAAGTCTAGAACATTAGAAACCTCTATCATGAAACTGATTTCTGAGCTGACTTGCCCTTACTTCTTATAAGAAGCTGATTCATGCTGAGAGTTTAGAATTCGCTTGAAGTTTTAATGATGCAATTATTCATGTAGAATAGTGAAGTGATTGATTATACAGGCACGAATCATGAGACAGTGAGGCTATGATCATACAATGGGTATTGCATTGTCTGAGTTAGGATGCTAGGAAAACTAAGATCATTAACTTAATACTTATGAACTAAATCATGACTAGAATCTGAATTTGAAAGTAATGCCTGATGCATATACTGAGCTGAATTTACAATTTACCTGAATGCGAATAAACTACCTCTTGAAATGCCAATACTCATGAAATTTCAGGTAGTAAGACTTGACTAAATTGGAAGATGGAAAACTATAGAAATTTCTCTGTCCGGCTGTTAAACTGGATTGCTGGCTATATAGACTGAATCATACTAAACGGTCATACTCAAATGGAGTATTTCTCCAATACACATCTATGAAATTTCAAATGCTATTAGGGAGTAAAGAACTTTGGACATGATCTGAGCAAGACATCTGAATAAGAAAGCACAACATTGCTACCACTCTATAGAATGGAACATAGACCCATAAATCATAAGCTAGGATAGAATTACTAGGCCTTAGGCAATGCAATTTCTTACTTTCAAGCTTAGTAACACTTCTCAAATACTCCTTCAACTATACTATTCCCTTCAAATACCATACTCGCTTGATTTAACTTATAATTCTCACACAGGCGTTGATAAATCCGTCTACTAAAGTCCAAAATGAACTAAATCCTCTCATCATGGTCAAGCCTAACTCGTAATCATGAGGTACTACACATAACACCATAATACTGGTCTGAAATATGCATTCAATACCCCAAGCATTATAATAACTACTCACTCTAGGATGACTCTTCCTATCACTTTAATAACTGAATTCAACCTCCTACTAAAAATTCATTAATGCATAACACACCTATCCTCTAATACACTAACATGGCGTTCAAGCCTATCTTCATAACCATATGTGCACTTCTAAACAAATATCCACAAGAGTATCTTTCTAACATTCTCTAATACCCCTATCAATAACAACTTTCATGCACTATTCGATTCTTAGGAATACACACATAAAATATTCTTAACTAACCAAGTCATACACAAAATTCTTCACCTCAATATTTCTTCATTTATAGACTTACATAAAACTACCATACAACCATTTGTACCAACATAACACATTTACTCTCTCCCATCTACACAACTATTAAGCATCACTATCTTGACCTCGGGGAAGGTCACTAAAAGGTTGGAATACCAGGGCCTGAAACATGAAGTGATACCAAGAATAGCGTGACACTTTACCGACGCCTATGGAATTGAGTGTTCATGACATGGAATTATTAAAGAGGTCTAATCAGAGGGCGTACAACATATAAATCTGAATTTGGTTGATCGCTAAGAGCGTCTCCTAAGTACTGGATCTGAATATACTGTAAAGCATAAGTACATGAGTCATGAGTTACATGACCTACATTTTAGAGTTCATAACTTTATGGAATATGATTCCAACTGCTGAATCAACTAGAACTCCTCATACTAGGAATTTGGAGAGTACATGACTCTCTATTATATGCATGAGCATGAACTATGATCATAGAACTAACATGTAAGGCATGAGTAGATATTGGAATAACTGAAATACCAACACTAAAATAAGAATGTATTGGGCATCATCCTTCCTTTCTGATGTTCTATAACATTCTGACATCACTACTAGAATCTAAGAGCTTGACACTTCTTATCATTCTATCATCTCCCCCTTAGCTTTGAGCCATTATTCAAAGTCTGAGGAACCCTTCACAAAACTCTAAATTGTACTATACTCTAGAGTCTGGAACACAACATTACACGCAAATAATAAACTTACTCTTAAAGACTACACCTGAAAGTGTAAAACTCACTTTTAATACTTCCTTCCGAGGTATGACTCTATTTTTCTACAGCCCCACTAATCATCATATAATATCATGAATACTTACTAACTTAGAATCTTCATGAGTATCATCGCATCCTAAGTTCACACCTTCTAGAGCTTCAACTCTCATTTTTATTCTCTCAATCATCAAAGATTCAAACTTTGATTTTAACACTTAACACGAATATCTTCAACCTTTAGTAAACCATACTGTTTCTGCCATAACCTACTAATATCGCTTCTCTATACTTATATTTCTAAATAATGAGAATCAAGATCATACTAAAAAGCCTCAACATCATCAATCCAAACTCCTTAGCATAGCTATTTTTTACACCATATACCATCTAACTAGTCTTCTTCAACTTAGCAACGCAACGGTACTACCAACCACACAAAATACGTAATAACCTTAGAAAATAGTAACCCCATATCACCTTGAGCATACTTTTCATCATTCATACAACATCATACTTAATTATGAGAAAAAATCTCAAACTCTTGTACAAACTATTAAGGCCTACTAGATCACTTCCATATAACTAGCATCACTAACCAAGAAATCATTACATCCACCTTGATGACCATTAACTTTTCAAAATTAATGTCTAGTGCTAAACTTGATTTAATAACCCACCTTACATACAATTCTCACTCAGAAGCTATAAAATAAAACATCAAGAAACAGTAGTCCACTTGAAATTCATAATAATAGTAATCGGTAAAAATCATATGACCTATCTCATTATAATCCATTAGCACATACTACTTATACGCATCACTACTATTTACCCTTCCATACTCCTAAATTAACGGTACTCAACCGCTAAATACTTCAGCAATATCCTATACTTTTCAATCACAATAAATATCAACAATAATTCCTTACGTACTCCAAGCCAACGTCAATTCTCCTTAACTAATAACTCCTTTTCTAACTTCCACTAAACTAGTACACAAGGACATGTCACCATAACAAAACTAGAAAACATACCTAACTTTATATTTATACATTCTATCAATCGCCATTCCCACTTTCTTGCTACTACTCTTCTATACCCATACTTTCAACTATAATTGGGTTCAACTATTCGTAAATCATAACACTGAAGTTCATAATATCCCATAAATGCACACTATATTTAACAGTCTAGGTTCATACTATCTCCTCTTTTGAGGACTTTCTGTATTGAAAGGGCCAATGGGAAATCTGAATACCAATCTATTCCTGTCTCAACTGATCAACTTATAATGTTGAGAACATAAACTTTTAACTTAAGGAACTTAACAAAATAGGGAGCTCTTCTCAAGCCCCTTATGTGACTTCTGAAGTCTCCGTTAGTAAATCTGAGAGCATTATCTGGGGAGGAACTAGAACATTCTAATTATGTTATCCCAAGACTAATAAATAGATGAGGAATTTTGGGGTAACATACGAACAGACCAAAAATTTTGACAAAACAACTTTACTGCACGATCTAGAGTAGGAAAGAAAAGAAACCATTCTGAAATGCCTCGTAGCCTCTCAAAGAAAAGTACAGACGACTTTGTACCATTTCCAAGAGTCTAGTAGACAAGGCTTCATAGAAACCCTAGGATACTTTAACTCTGCGCTCTGATACCAAGTTTTTAACACCTCAAAAATGGTCCCAAGATGTCACATGGTTCTTAGGATCACAGTTGATCCCAAGCTAACCCTTCTGCTGGCATAACTCATAAGCAACTAAATAAGATACATAAATTTAAATGAAATAAGTGGAAGATGACTCTATTCTGAATGTGATCAATATATATAATTGGATTAAAATAATTACAACTCATCTATTACAAAATAATACTAGAATCAAATTATTAACTATACTGACTGTCTATGAAGCCCCTACTATTATTGACTATAGATAGCTGGGACATGACCCCCAACTATCCCTAATAAATATGACCGAATAAAGAAAAATACAATACTGCTTAAACTATATGAATGACTCATGCCCTTGAATCAAGAGGACTCATCACCTGCTGACTAGAAGTTGTAAACTATTTGAATATGGTATGCGTGCTACACTAAACTGATACCTACATTATGAGACAATATAGCACATAGACATATGTGTGGATCAGTACTTTAAGGATGTACTGAGTATATGGGGGTGAATGCATAAGTGAAAAATATCATCTCATCACTATAATTTATAAAAAAATGCTTGCTAAATGTAAATGACTCACATAAGCTGGAATATCTGAAATATTGATAATAATAATCATGAGAAGCACGTCATGCATTATAAATTTAGTAAGATGTGCTAAGCCCACACTTCCCGCTTGGTGCTAAATAGTACTCCCTGGATTATTGGGAATTTGGAGATCTCCGCGATGAGCCAATATTGCGGAGGTCACTGTAATTGACAATTATGAAATTGTACTTCTCTGCGACGCGCTATGATCGCGGAGCTTTGCGGGAAAGTGACAATTATGATTTTTTCCTTCTCTTCTACGTACTGAGAGTCCAGGTGGCATACTATCAACTTAAAAATACTTTAACTTCTCAACCGAGTATCAGATTTGTGCGAATTTGGTATCGATGGAAATAGAAAGTCTAGATCAGGAAAATACCGCATGAAATAAATTTTATTCATCTTTAAAGCTAGTCCTCGACTTTTTGAGAGCAAATTTAAGCTAAGAAGAAGTATAGGCTATTACAATATCTCCCCTTTGGGAATATTCATCCTCAAATATGGAAAGATAAGATGAAAATACTAAGGAATCTTAGGCTATAGGATATCATGCACAACTAAAATAAACTGTACAGCTGAATATCAACATAGTAAGCTACTGAACTGATCTGTGAGTGCATGAATTCTCAGGAAATTAGCTACATACCTGAATATGAGACTGGTAAAGAACTAAATAAAGGAAAAACTATACCTTTAACTAAATCTGAGTTCGTGGGGAGGAGATGAGGGTACTTGGTATGCATGTCTACTTCTGCTTCCCAAGTAGCACCTTCAATGGACTGATTGAAATGAGAGTTCTGAGCTAAGGAAACAAAGATTGCATATTCAACATTCGCATCTGGGAATATACTTACATGAGTTAGTCTGGAACATTAAAAACCTCTATCATGAAATGAATTTTTGAGGTGACTTGCCTTTACTTCTTATAAGAAGCTGATTCATGCTGAGAGTTTAAAATTTTCTTGAAGTGTTCATGATGCAATTATTCTTGTGGAACAGTGAAGTGATTAATTATGCAAGCACGAATAATGAGACAACGAGGCTACGATCATACAATGGGTATTACATTGTTGGAGTTGGGATGCTTGGAAAACTAAGATCATTCACTTAATACTTATGAACATAAACATGACTAGATATCTGAATCTGAAACTGATGCCTGATGCTTATACTGAGAAGAATTTGAAATTTACCTGGATGCAAATAAACTACCTCTTGAAATGGCCATACCTATGAAATTTCAGGTAATAAGACTAGACTAAATTAGAAGATGGAAAACTATAGAAATTTATCTATCCAACTGTTAAAATGGATTGCTGGCTATACGGACTAAATCATACCGAATGCTCAAAATCAAATGGAGTATTTCTCCAACACTCGTCTAAGAATTTTCTAATTCTATTAAGGAGTAAAGAACTTTAGACATGATCTGAACAAAATAGCTGAATAAGAAACTACAACATTGCTACCACTCTACAAAATGTAACATAGACCCATAAATCATAAGCTAGGATAGAGTTTCTAGGCCTTAGGCAATGCAACTTCTAACTTTCAAGCTAAGCAACACTTCTCAAATACTCCTTCAACTATACTATTCCTCTCAAATACCATACTTTCTTGATTTAATTTATAATTCTCACATGGGCATTGATAAATCCATCTACTAAAGTCTAAACTGAACTAAATCCTCTTATTATGGTCAAGCCTAACTCAGAATCACGAAGTACTGCACATAACACCATACACTAGTCTGAACCATGGATTCAATACCCCAAGCATTTTAATAACTACTCACTCTAGGATGATTCTTCTTATCACTTTAACAACTAAATTCAACCTCTTACTAGAAATTCATTAATGCACAACACACCTATCCTCTTATACACCAACATGACATTCAAGCCTATCTTCATAACCATGTATGCACTTCTAAACAAATATCCATAAGAGTATCTTTCTCAGATTCTATAATACCTCTATCAATAATAAATTCCATGCACTATGAGATTCTTAGGAATACATACATAAAATATTCTCAAATAACCAAGTCATACACAAAAAGCTTCACTTCAATATTGCTTCATTTAGAGACTTACATAAAACTACCATACAAACATCTTTCCCAACATAACACATTTACTCTCTCCCATCTACACAACTATTTATCATCACTATCATAACCTAAAGAAAGGTCACTGAAAGGTTAGAATACCAGGGGCTAAAACATGTGTGGATATAAAGAATAGATTGACACTTTACTGAGGCCTGGGAACAAAGTGTTCATGACATGGACTTATTAAAGAGGTCTAATCTGAAGACGTACAAGACATAAATCTTGATTTTGCTGATTGCTAAGAGTGTCTCCTGAGTACTGGATCTGAATATACTGTAAAGCATAAGTACATGAGTCATGAGTTGCATGACCTAAATTTTGGAGTTCATAACTTTATGGAATATGATTCCAACTGCTGAATGAACTAAAACTCCTCATACTAGGAATTGAGAGAGTACATGATTCTCTATTATATATATAAGCATAAACTATTATCATGGAACTAACATGTAAGGCATGAGTAGATATTGGAATAACTGAAATACCAACACTGAAATAAGAATGGATTGGACATCATCCTTCCTTTCTGATGTTCTTTAACACATTGGCATCACTACTAGAATCTAAGAGCTTGACTCATTTTCTCGTTCTATCATCTCCCCCTTAGCTTTAAGCCATCATTCAAAGTCTGAGGAACCCTTTACTAAACCCTAAACTGGGCTACACTCAAGAGTTTGGAACACAACAATACACACAAATAATAAACTTACTTGGAAAGGCTACACTTGAAAGTGTAAAACTCACTACTAATAATTCTTTTCGAGGTACGACTCTATTATTCTACAACCCCACTAATCATAATATAATATCTTGAACACTTACTAACTTAGAATCTTCATGAGTATCACCACATCCTAATTTCACACCTTCTAAAGCTTCAACTCTCATTTTTATTTGCTCAATCTTCAAAGATTCAAACTTATATTCTAACACTTAAATGAATATCTTCAAACTTTAGTAAACCATACTGTTTCTTCCATAGCCTACTAATATCACATCTCTAAACTTACATTTCTAAACCATGAGAATCAAGATCATATCAAGAAGGCTCAACATCATCAAACCAAACTCCTTAACATAGCTGTTTAGAACACCATATACCATGTAACTAGTCTTCTTCTACTTAGTAACTCATCGGTACTACCAACCACACAAAACAGGTAATAACCTTAGAAAATAGCAACCCCATATCACCTTGAGTATACTTCTTCATCATTCATATAATATCATACTTAATTACAAAAAATAGAATCAAACTCTTGTACACACTGTTAAGGCCTACTAGATCATTTCCATATAACTAGCATCACTAACCAAAAAATCATTACATCCACCTTGATGACCATCAACTATTCAAAATTAATGTATAGTTCTAAACATGATTTTACAACATACCTTATATACAATTCTCACTCAGAATCTATAAAATAAAACATCAAGAAACACTAGTTCACTAGAACTTCATAATAATAGTAATCGGTCAAAATCATATGACCTATCTCATTATAATCCATTAGCACATACTACTTATACACATTACTGCTATTTACCCTTCCATACACCTAATTAACGGTACTCAATCACCAAATACTTCATTAATATCCTATACATTTCAATCATGATAAATATCATTAATAACTCCTTCTGTACTTCAAGCAAACAACAATTCTCCTTAACTAATAACTCCTTCTCTACCTTTCACTAATCTAGTACACAAGGATATATCATCTTAACAAAACTAGACAACATGCTTAAGATTATCTCAATAATTTCTATCAATCGCCATCCCCACATTCTTGCCACTACTCTTCTATACCCATACTTCCAACTATAAGAGGGTTCTACTATTCATAAATCATAACACTGAAGTTTTTAATATCCCATGAATGCACACTTTAACAGTCTAGGTTTAAACTATCTCCTCGTATGAGCACTATCTGTATTAAAAGGGCCAATGGGCAATCTAAATACATATTTAATCCTATCTTAACTAATAAACTTATAAGGATGAGAATATAAACTTTAAACTCAAGGAACTTTACAAACTAGGGAGCTTCTCTCAAGCCCCTTGTGTGACTTCTAAAGTCTTTGCTAGTATATCTGAGAGCATTATCTTGGGAGGAACTTGAAGATTCTTATTATGTTATCTCAAGAGTAATGAATAGATGAGGAATTTTAGGGTAACACATGAACAAATAGAATATTCTAAGAAAATAATTTTACTGAACGATCTAGAGTAGGAAAAAAAGGAAAGTTTTCTTAAATATCTCATAGCCTCTTGAAGAAAAGTACAGACGTCTCCGTACCATTCTGCACAATAGTCCTAGACACGACTTCATAGACACCCTAGGACACTTAAACTCTGTGCTTTGATACCAAGTTTTTAATACCCCGAAAATGGTCTCGAGACGTCACATAGTGCTTAAGACCACAAGTGATCCGAAACTAACCCTTCTACTTGCATAAATCATAAGTAACTAAATAAGATACATAAATCTGAATGAAATAAATGGAAGATGACTCTTTTCTAAATATGATCTATATATATAACTAATTTAAAAAAATTACAACTCTGCTTTTACAAAATAATACTGGAGTCAAATACATTAACTCTACTGACTGCCTATGAACCCTCTACTAGTATTGATTATAGGTATCCAGGACATGACCCCTAACTGTTCCAAATTAATACGACTGAATAAAGAAAAATACAATACTTCTCAAACTATATGACTGACTCGAACCCTTAAAACAAGAGGACTCATCACCTACTGACTAGAAGCTGCAAACTATCTGAATATGGTATGCGTCCTACAACTGAACTTATACGTACATTATGAGACAATGTAGTACATAGACTTATATATGGTTCAGTACTTTGAGGATGTACTGAGTATATGGGATAGAATGCATAAGTAAAAAAATATCATCTCATCATCATAATTTATAAAACAATGCATACTAAATGTAAATGACTCACATAAGATGGAATATCTAAAATACTAAAAATAATAATCATCAGAAGCAAATCATGCTTTATAAATCATGTTAGTCTTAGCATTTTTTCTAAAATCTATACTTGTGTTTAGTCTGTAAATCATACTATCTAAGTGTAGAAGAAGCTTACTTCTGAAATATAAAATCTGAAAGCTAAAGTCTATAATTGTTATCTTTCTATAAAGCGTAATCTGAGTAAACTGTGAGCCTTCATACTTAGTTTTCTGAAAATCTTTACTATTAAACTGTAGGGAAAACACTTTATCTTAAGGGTTTAGAAATTTGAAAACTTATTCTCTATGGGTAATACTTCTTTAACAGTTTATCTGTAAGGAAGGTTCTTCTATGCAACATAAACCATGAGAGCTATATGGAGTCCAACGTCTCGTCCTCCTATGGAAGAAACTTCACATTGGGGAGAGGTGTCATACTCTTTCCAAGGAGTATAACCTGAGCTAAGTGATCACATCTAAAATTTTCATCATCAAAGGTGTGGGAATAGATTGATAATTTGTACCTAAGTTAGCTATGTAGTTCTGTGGATGTATGATGGGATACACCCACACTTTCCACTTGGTGCTAAATACTAATACCTTTAGTTTTCAACGTTTATTCTGTTGGAAATCCACATTAAAAACTAGCATAAGGGTTTATCTAAAATCAATCATGCATTTATCTGATATAATCTATAAAAAAGCTAATTTAAATTTTGAAATCTATCATAATCTGAAAAGTGGATTCCTAAATTTATCTGATGAATGAAAGATCAAAGCTTTACTAAAAAATTTGTTAATAATATGATAATAGGATGCTTAAAGCATCATCTTTCCTGAAATAATAATATTCAATCTTGGGTAATAATCCATGCATCAATCTTATGTCAAAATATTATAATATTCATGCTCAATAATGAAAACAATGATAATTCATCTCAAAATCTGTAAATTTCAGCAATACGCATGGAAGTATGAAAATTGACATCCAATTCAACTTCTAAAACATTGGAAATCTCATAATATTGCAATTAGAAATAATGGGTATAAACCCTAATTCAAAACTCATGTAGTTTCATATAAAATCATGTAAGTTTGTGATTTAAAACTAATTTTGGGTACAAGGATGAAAGAGGATCCTTGTTCGTAAACCCCACATACCTTGGTTGAAGATTAGATAAAGAAAATAGATTTATTGATTCCTTTTTGAGTTCTTGAAGATGAGTTCTTGATTATCTTGTCTCGAAAATCCTTAATTTAGAGCTTTCTTGGAGTAACTATGGAGGATTCTAATTTCTTGGAGAAGAAGCTCGTAAGTTTTAGGGTTTTGTTTTGAGAGAAAATTGATAAAATAAGCATAAAGTGCTTTGAAATATGCTTGATGTTGTGTTTTACATGAATTGGGGCCTTGGGGATTGACCAAAATGCCTCTATTAAACTTCTAAGCGAAACTGGAATAGAAAGCCAAAGTCCTGATTTAATAGGCCACTGCGACGCGCCACTATCGCAGTGGCTCGCTAAAAATGGATGAGTAGCAACTGGGCCTTTACCACGATGCACTACAATAGAAATAAACTAAAAATATTGAGGAATCTTAGGATATAGGCTAGAATACACAACTAAAATAAACTATACAACTTGAATATCAGCATAGTGAGATACTGAACTGATCTATGTGTGCATGAATTCTCAATTAGCTACATACCTGAATCTGAGACTGGAAAAGAACTGAATGAAGGAAAAACTAACTATCGACTAAATCTAACTTCGTGGGGAGTAGATGAAGGTACTTGGTATGCATGTCTGCTTCTGCTTCCCAAGTAGCACCCTCAACGAACTGATTGGAATTAGAGTTCTGAGCTAAGGAAACGAACATTACATATTGAACATTTGCATCTGGGAATATACTAACATGACTAAGTTTGGAACATTGGAAACCTCTATCATGAAACTGATTTCTGAGCTGACTTGCCTTTACTTCTTATAAGAAGTTGATTCATGCTGAGAGTTTAGAATTCGCTTGAAGTGTTCATGATGCAACTATTCTTGTAGATCGGTGAAGTGATTAATTATGCAAGCATGAATCATGAGACAACGAGGCTACTATCATACAATGGGTATTAAATTGTCTGAGTTGGGATGCTTGGAAAACTAAGATCATTCACTGAATACTTATGAACAGAAACATGACTATATATCTGAATTTGAAACTGATGCCTGATGCTTATACTGAGCAAAATTTAAAATTTACCTGGATGCAAATAAACTACCTCTTGAAATGGTCATACCCTTGAAATTTCAGGTAATAAGACTAGACTAAATTAGAAGATGGAAAACTATAGAAATTTATCTATCCAACTGTTAAAATGGATTGCTGGCTATACGGACTAAATCATACCGAATGCTCAAAATCAAATGGAGTATTTCTCCAACACTCGTCTAAGAATTTTCTAATTCTATTAAGGAGTAAAGAACTTTAGACATGATCTGAACAAAATAGCTGAATAAGAAACTACAACATTGCTACCACTCTACAAAATGTAACATAGACCCATAAATCATAAGCTAGGATAGAGTTTCTAGGCCTTAGGCAATGCAACTTCTAACTTTCAAGCTAAGCAACACTTCTCAAATACTCCTTCAACTATACTATTCCTCTCAAATACCATACTTTCTTGATTTAATTTATAATTCTCACATGGGCATTGATAAATCCATCTACTAAAGTCTAAACTGAACTAAATCCTCTTATTATGGTCAAGCCTAACTCAGAATCACGAAGTACTGCACATAACACCATACACTAGTCTGAACCATGGATTCAATACCCCAAGCATTTTAATAACTACTCACTCTAGGATGATTCTTCTTATCACTTTAACAACTAAATTCAACCTCTTACTAGAAATTCATTAATGCACAACACACCTATCCTCTTATACACCAACATGACATTCAAGCCTAACTTCATAACCATATATGCACTTCCAAACAAATATCCATAAGAGTATCTTTCTCAAATTCTCTAATACCTCTATCAATAACAACTTCCATGCACTAGTGATTCTTAGAAAGACACACATAAAATATTTTCAACTAAACAAGTCATACTTAAAAAGATTCACCTCAATATTTCTTCATTTATAGACTTACATAAAACTACCATACAACCATTTTTCCCAACATAACACATTTACTCTCTCCCATCTACACAACTATTTATCATCACTATATTAACCTAAAGAAAGGTCACTAAAAGGTTACAATACCAGGGCCTGAAACATGAATGGATACCAAGCATAGCTTGACATTTTTCCGAGGCCTAGGGAATAGAATGTTCATGACATGGACTTATTAAAGAGGTCTAATATAAGGGCGTACAAGATTTAAATTTGAATTTTGCTGATCGCTAAGAGTGTCTCCTGAGTACTGGATTTGAACATACTGTAAAGCATAAGTACATGAGTCATGAGCTGCATGACCTAAATTTTGGAGTTCATAACTTTATGGAATATGATTCCAATGGTTGAATGAACTAGAACTCATTCTAGGAATTGGGAGAGTACATAATTCTCTATTATATGCATGAGCATGAACTACGATCATGGAACTAAAATTTAAGGCATGAGTAGATATGGGAATAACTTAAATACCAACACTAAAATAAGAATGGATTGGGCATCATCCTCCCTTTCTGATGTTCTATAACATACTGGCATCACCACTAGAATCTAAGAGCTTGACTCGTCTTCTTGTTCTATCTTCTCCCCTTTAGCTTTAAGCCTTCATTCAAAGTCTGAGGAACCCTTAACTAAACTCTAAACTAGACTACACTCTAGAGTCTGGAACACACAATACACGTAAATAATAAACTTACTCTGAAAGACTACACCTGAAAGTGTAACACTCACGTCTAATACTTTCTTTCAAAGTACGACTCTATCTTTCTATAGCTCCACTAATCATCATATAATATCTTGAAAACTTACTATCTTAGAATCTTCATGAGTATCACCATATCCTAGGTTCATACCTTCTAGAGCTTCAACTCTCATTTCTATTTGCTCAATCTTTAAAGATTCAAACTTAGATTTTAACACTTAACACGAATATCTTCAACCATTAGTAAACCATACTTCTTCTGCCATAGCCTACTAATATCGCATCACTAAACTTATATTTCTAAACCATGAGAATCAAGATCATATCAAGAAGGCTCAATATTATCAATCCAAACTCCTTAACTTAGTTATTTAGGACGCCATATACCTTTTAACTGCTCTTCTTCCACTTAGAAACTCAACAGTACTACCAGCCACACAAAACACGTAATAACCTAAGAAAATAGCAACCCCATATCACCTTGATCATACTTATTCATCATTCATGCAACATCATACTTAATTACAAAAAACAGACTCAAACTTTTGTACACACTGTTGATGCAAACGAGATCACTTTCATATAACTAGCATCACTAACCAAGAAATTATTACATCCACCTTGATGATAATCAACTGTTCAAAGTTAATGTCTAGTGCTAAACATAATTTAACAATCCACCTTACATACAATTCTAATGTGGGAGCTATAAAGTAAAACATCAAGAAACACTAGTCTACTAGAACTTCATAATAATTGTAATCGGTCAAAATCATATGACCTATCTCATTATAATCCATTAGAACATACTACATATACACGTCAGTACTATTTACCCTTCCATACACCTAAATTAATGACACTCAATCACCAAATACTTCATTAATGTCCTATACTTTTCAATCACAATAAATATCATCAATAACTCCTTCCGCACTTCAAGAAAACAACAATTCTCCTTAACTAATAAGTCCTTCTCTACCTTCCACTAAACTAGTAAACAAGGACATATCACCTTAATAAAACTAGACAATATGCATAGGTTTATCTCTATACTTTCTATCAATCGACTTTCCCACTTTCTTGCCACTACTCTTTCATACCCATATGTTTAACTATAATAGGGTTCTACTATTCATAAATCATAACATTGAAGTTCATAATATCCCACGAATGCACACTACATTTAGCAGTCTAGGTTCTTACTATCTTCTCTTATGAGCACTATCATATTGAAAAGACCAATGGGTAATCTGAATATATATCTAATCCTATCTTAACTGGTCTACTTATAAGGATGAGAACGTAAACTTTCAACTCAAGGAACTTAACTAACTAGGAAGCTTCTCTCAAGCCTCTTGTGTGACTTCTAAAGTCTTTGCTAGTAAATCTGAGAGCATTACCTGGGGATGAACTGGAATATGCTAATTATGTTATCTCAAAAGTAATAAATAGACGAGCAATTTTAGGGTAACATACGAACAGACAGAAAATTTGGTGAAAACAACTTTACTGAATGATCTAGAATAGGAAAGAAAGGAAACTTTTTATAAATGCCTCATATCCTCTTGAAGAAAAGTACAGACATCTCTGTACCTTTTTGCAAGACTCTACTAGACACGGCTTCACAGACACCCTAGGATACTTGAACTCTATCCTCTAATACCAAGTTTGTAACGCCTCAAAAATGGTCCCGAGATATCACATGGTTCTTAGGACCACAAGTTATCCCAAGATAACTCTTCTAATGGCATAACTCATAAACAACTGAATAAGATACATAAATCTGAATGAAATAAACAAAAGATGACTCTTTTCTGAATCAGATTAATATATTTAACTAAATTAAAATAATTACAACTCTGCACTTACAAAATAATACTGGAATCAAATACATTAACTCTACCAACTGTCTATAAATCCTCTACTATTATTGACTATAGGTATCTGGGACATGACCCCTAACTATCCCAAATTAATACGACCGAATAAAGAAAAATACAATACTGCTCAAACTCTATGATTGAATCGAGCCCTTGAATAAGAGGACTCATCACCTGCTGACTAAAAGCTGCAAACTATCTGAATATGGTATGCGTGCTACAACTGAACTTATACCTACATTATGAGACAATGCAACATAGACATATATGTGGATTAGTACTTTAAGGATGTACTGAGTATATGGGGATGAATACATTGGTAAAAAGACATCATCTCATTATTATAATTTATAAAATAATGTATGCTAAATGTAAATAACTCACATAAGTTAGAATATCTAAAATACTAAAAATAATAATCATGAGAAGTAACTCATGCTTTATAAATATAGTGAGTCATAACATTTAGTTCTAAAATCTATACTTGTATTCTATCTATAAATCATCTGTCTAAGTGTAGAAGAAGCTCACTTCTGAAATCTAAAAGCTAAAGTCTATAACTATTATCTTTCTATAAAGCATAATCTGAGTAAACCGTGAGCCTTTACACTTAGTTTTCTTAAAATCTGTACTATTAAACTATATGAAAAACATTTATCTGAAGGGTTTAGAAATTTGAAAACTTATTCTGCATGGGAAATACTTTTTCAAAGTCTTATCTATAAGGGAGGTTCTTCTAACTAACATAAATCATACGACCTACATGGAGTCCAACGTCTTATCCTCCTAAGAAACAAACCTCACGTTAGGGAGAGGTGTCATACTCTTGCTAGGGAGTGTAACCTAAGCTAAGTAATCACATCTGAAACTGTCATCCACATAGATGTGGGAATAAGCTGATAATCTATACCTACGTTGGCTACGTAGTTCTGTGGAAGTATGATGTGCTAAACCCATACTTTCTGCTCGGTGATAAATACTACTCCCTTTAGTTTGCTACGTTCATTCTATTAGAAATCCACTTTAAAAACTAGCATAAGGATTTATCCAAAACCAATTATGCATTTATCTGATAAAATTGATAAATAAAGCTAATCTAAATTCTGTAATCTGTAATAATCTGAAAAGTAGATTTCAAAACTTATCTGATGATCGAAGGATCAAAGATTTATTAAAAATCTGTAAATAATCTGGAAATAGGATGCTTAAAGCATCATCTTTCTTGAAATAATAATATTTAATCTTGGGTAATAATCCATGCATTAATCTCTTGTCAAAACATCATAATATTCATGCTTAAAAATGAAAGCAATGATAATTTATCTCAATATCTGTAATTTCTGCAATAGGCATGGAAGTATGAAAATAGACATGCAATTCAACTTACAAAGCATTGGAAATATCACAATCTAGCAATTAGAAATAATGGGTATAAACCCTAATTCAAAACTCATGTAGTTTCGTATAGAATCATGTAAATTTATGATTTAAAACTAATTTTGACCACAAGGATGAAAGAGGATCCTTGTTCATAAATTTCACATACCTTGGTTGAAGATTAGATGAAGAAACATGAATTATTGATTCCTATTTGATTTCTTCAAGATGATTTCTTGATTATCTTGTCTTGGAAATCCTCAATTTAGAGCTTTCTTGGAGAAACTATGGAGGATTCTTATTTCTTGGAGAAAAAGCTCTTGAGTTCTAGGGTTTTTTTTTTGAGAAAAAATTGATAAAATAAGCATAAAGTGCTTTGGAATATGCTTAATGTTGTGTTTTACATGAATTGGGGCCTTGAGGATTGACCAAAATGCCCCTATTAAACTTCTAAACGAAACTAGAAAAGAAAGCAAAAATTTTGACTGTCCCGATGGCTCACTGGAAAAGGACGAGTGGGAACTTGGCCTTCACCGTGATATGCCACAATCACAGCGCCCCTTTAGACTGCTATTTTGGCCACTGGCACAACGCGCCAGTATCGCGGTGGGCTACTAGATTTTTATAATTGGGAATTTAGACCTCTCCATGATGTACCAATATCGCAAAGGTCCACTGGAATTGACAATTATGAAATTGTCCTTCTCTGTGATGTGCCATGATCGTGGAGCATCACTGGAAAGTGACAATTATGATTTTCGCCTTCTCTGAGATGCACTGAGAGTTTAGGTGGCACACTATCAACTTAAAAATTCTCTAACTTCTCAACCGAGTATCGAATTTAGCAGAATTTGGTATCGATAGAAAGCTTATTCAATTTTCCACACACTAGAAAGTCTAAATCTAGAAAATACCACATAAAATAAAAGGTATTAATCTTTGAAGCTAGTCCTTGACATTCTAGGAGCGAATGTAAGCTTTGAAAAAGTATGGGGTATTACACCTTTTGATTTAGGGTTCTGTAAAAAGTATGAATTTCATGATTCCTCCATGAAATTATTGAATTCAACAATGAATTAGTGTTTTCATACTCAAATCATGATAACATGTTATACTAATGAAATTGTCAAATTTTTGAGTTTAAGTCATGAAATTTCTTATCATATCATTACTTTGAAATTATCGTATTTTATTATATTTTTCAATGCTGGCGGGTTATGAACACCCGATACCTAGATAGTCATGCATGTTTTAGATTTTCAAGTTACAAGTCATTCCGGCCATGTTTATATTATTATATTGAGATTATAAGTGCACTGTTATTTTTAAATTGTCATATTTGAGAAAATCAGTTATCAGTGCATATACTAGTTTATGCTTCTGTGTCAGTTCAATTAGGATTAGAACTTAGTACTGAGTGAATTTAGGGATGAAGGCTTTCCTACCAATTGAGGGTGATACCTTTAGTAGCAGTCCCTGAGTTCCAAAAATACGTAGCCAGCATAGGTATGAGAGGTCTTCGTGCCAGTAAAGGATTCACACTCTCATAGGGGAACTTGTCAGTCGAGGGTGATGCCCTAGTCTTTCAGGTCATCGGCTTAGTAAATCCACACAGACAGTGTCAGTACCCGTGGCAAGGTACTGATACCCTTCCGACTAGGGTTAAAGGTTAGACCCCATTAGCTCATATTAGGACATGAAGGTTAAATATTAGCTCCCACAATCTCACTTCAGTATTCAGACTACATCAGTTCAAGTTTGTATGACCAAGTGTTAAGTCCATCAATTATTTAGTTATTCAGTTTTACAGATTATTTCAGCACATGCTTTACTTGGTCTTGCATTCATTTTGCATATTCATGAATACATGCTCAATATTCATACAGGACCCACAATACAGTTTTACAACATAGTAAGCTTTAACTTAAAATTAAATATAATATTTATATTTCTACGGCTCCCATCTTATAGAAATATTTTCATCTCATGATTTAGAAATTTCACTATGCCTTACATCTTTTATATACTGCCATGATTTAAATGCATATTTTAGCAAATAGATTATGTCCTCGACTTTAAAGGATACAATAAGTATTTCCATGATTTAGTGCATATCTCACATACTCAGTACATTCCAAAGTACTAACTATATACATGTGCATGTGGCTACATTCCTTCATAATATAGGTACCCGATATAGCCCACACACCAGGTTCAGATAGTTCACAGCATTCAGTAAGTAGGTGATGAGTTCTCTTATTTTGAAAACTCAAGTCAGTTGCGGTTCATGTATTTTATTTTTATTATTCTTATGTATTGATTAGGGATAGTTGGGGTTCATGTCCCAACTTCCTATAGTAAGTATAGTAGAGGTTTCATAGATGGTCAGTTGAGTCAGTATTTGTAATTTAAGTTTCTCTCCCTCTCAGATTGTTGTGTTGTAAGCTTTGATCAGTTATGTATTGAAATGCTTATCTCATGTTGATTATTCTTCCGCTCAGTTGTTTTGAGTTCATATATATATATATATATATTAAATCAGTTGCTCAAGTATCATGCCAGTATATGAGTTAGCTTAGGATCACTTGTGGTTCTAAGCACCTTGTTACAACTAGGGGTAGTCTCGGATCGTGACACATTCATCTTCTGGAAGGCACTTAATTCATATGTTTATTTCTTTCAGTTTATGGTCCAACCGGGGCCTTGTACTGACCTAGACAGTTAGTTCTTAGTAGAGTCTTCCTAGACGAGATTTGGTTACTGTTTTTTCATGACTTTATTGACATAGTCTGATTATAAGTTTTCCTTAAATTTTATTACATCTTACATCTTCCAAACTTTTATTTTGTATGAATTATGCTTATGATATTATATGTTAAGGGGTCTCTCAGACCTTCGTGGTTCGGGCTGTCCGTCCTGGCAAAGGCCTCGACTTGGATCGTGACACATGTCAACCATCCCTATACCCCAGAAACAACATATAGCAACCACAAAATGGGATAAAATGGTCAAAACATATAAAAGGAAAAGATTTAAAGAATCAAGTCCTTATATAAAAGCTCATCCAGACTTGTTGATGAGCAATGTTTGAGGCCAGAAATGTGGTAGAAAAAAGACCAACATCTGGATAATTCAATTGGGTCGAAGTGTTTTGCCAACAAAGATGGGCCAACCTCTTGTGGCCCAAATACAGATGTTGCAAACATCTGGATATTCATGAGGATATTGCAATATATGGATTCACAAAAAGCCATTACATAGATAAATTAATCGGATGAAATATCTCCTTTTTAATTATACACATTAACATCAATTGAAACATGCATGAGATTTTACAATTTATTGAGGTTAATGAGTATAATTAAAGGAAGTATAACTAAAGGATTTGAAGTATGTTAAGTGGTTAATTTATCTACATAATGGACTCTTGAAAACTCGCGCAAAAGATTTTTTATAATTTTGACTCGAAAGTGTCTAATAAGAATACTTTATCATATATTCAGGTGTTCAATTGAAACTTGTTGTTGTTCAAGTATGGCAATGAAATTCACTGACTAATTTAATGGGATATTGATGTACTCTGCAACCAAACTATATCTACAACATGTGAATTGTATATCCAGAAGTTACATAACGTACATACTTATAGTGTAGTTTGTAAATACTCCCTCTTGCCAAATTGATTCTGTGTAGCTTTATCAAGTTCAAAAGAAAATTGTGAAAAGGCTTCTAATTCTATGAATTGCATTAGTTGTAATTTTAATTTAGGAGCTACTTAAACTATTTAATACCCCTAGGAAAACTTATCACATCAGATTGTTTCTGAAACCATATACACTTTGAGTTTGATAAATGCGGTCTAATTTATGTGGTGTGGGAAATTGAATATCAAAATGCATTTAACGTGCTGTCATTCCCAGTCAACATAAATATCCCAAATTTACTAAAAACTTTAAAATTCACACCACACAAACACACGCAAAATCAGTTGGAAAACACACAGAGAAAGAAAAAGATGGAAATGGTGGAAAATAGATATAGAATAATGAAGAAATCACAGAAAATGACCTTAGAAAAATATCTCGATTTTATCGGAAGTAACAAACAACTCCATCTCACTATTGCCATCCCAATGAGGTATTTCTTATTATCTCTGAATTTGCACGAATATGTGGAGATTTCATAGAAGTTCAGTTGCTTGAATAATCATAAATAGTTGATTATATCCTCGAAGATCTGCTTATTTTAACATACTTTCAATATTTCTTTGGTATTTATCCATATTTGTTACTCGAAGGTATTTTTCTAGTACGAAATTGAAGATTAATGATATACTGGTTTTGACGTATTTCAGTAATAATTCGGTGCTGATTTGTATTTCATTACTCGGATTTGTATTTTCCGGTGTGAAGTCGGAGACTAATAATGTGACCATGCAAAATTAGATATTCTTTTTAGTATTTGTGGTCATGTTGATGTTTTAATTGTTAATTTTATGATATGTGTTGCTCCACTTTTACCAGACTAAGTTGAAGAGATGAGTTTGGAACATAAGAGGAATAAAATCTCTGTTTTATACATCGTGAGACTAATCCTTTCTCTATGTAATGTAACAAGTAATTTGATTTCACTATCACTAATCTCAATGTGATATTTCCAACATCAAGACAATATCCTGATAGTATTTTCTTAAGTAAATTATACAGTGCAGTTTTGATTGCTTATCAGTATTCCTTTGTTGTTTGTTAATCTTAATCTTTGATAATATCCATGCAGATCTGCTTGTTTTAACGTATTTTAGTAGCACTTCGTGTTTATCCATATATCTTACTAGGGATGTTTCTTCCAGTATGAAATCAGTGATTAATGATGTGACTGTGAAAATAGTGATCCTTTTTATTTCTATTCATTTTGATTTTTGAACTGTCAATTTCCTGATATGGCTTTCTATATGAGTTCGGAACAAAATTGGAATTCAATTTCTATTTTGGAGTTGCTATATAGTTTGAAGTTCTAACTTTAATCTAGTAATCTTAGAAATTACCTCGACCTCACTATTGCTAAGCCCTGAAAATTACCTCGATTTCACTTTAATCTCACATCATTTTCTTTGAATCTTGGAATGTGTGTAGATTTCTTGTCATTATTCATAATCTCTTATTTTTCCATTCTCATTACCATTCTCAAATGAATTAATTCATGTTTCAAACAGGCATGAATACAACATCTAAGGGATAACTTCCACCTTGAAAGTTATGTAGCATTTTTACAAGATATCTATGAAGATAAAAGTCAATTGGTTATGTTAAACTAGCTATTTGTTGTGTATCTTTACTGCTTACTTGGAGGTGTTTCTCCTAGTTGTTTTTATAGTATGAAATAGGAGATTAATATTGTAATTGTGTGAAAATAGATATTATTATTACTCATATTCATTTTGATGTTTTTAGTGTCAACTTCATGATATGCATTGCTTAATTTATTTACCAAATCAAGCTGAAGAGATGAGTTCAGAACAAAATTGGAATTCATTCTCCGTTTGTTGTGTCGCTGATTTTTGTAGATCCTCAGATTTCACGGAGTCAAGAAACCAAGGGCTAAAAGGTCAAGTTCACAGTTTAAATGTCGAATTGAACTGCTATTTACCCGATAAAATTCTGTGGCTACTGTTGATTCAAATTTTAAATTTGTCAATCTGCTAAACTATACAGAAGATTTTGGATAATGCAGTGAACATGATTTAGGTAATGGACCTGCGATACTCCACATTTGAAGAGGAGGTATCATCAGAAGCATTCATTTATCTTGATGAAGCAATCGTCCTCCTGCTCGCTAGCAGTCGCCTTTTCTTTGGAAGGGCGTTGGATACGATCAAAAGCAATTTATCCCACCCAAAACGAAGGTGCCTCAAGGTATACAGTTTGGTAAATAAAAGATAAGAAGGGAGCTCCTATTTTGACTGGGAAACCTACTAAACCAATGACCTCACTCATTTCCAACTGGAAAGAGTGTTGTGTCATCTCTCTACAAACTATTTTTTTCTCAAATGGAGTCAACGACTAGGGTCAATTCCAAGAAAAGACTAATGATTCAGCTTATATAGTGCCAAATACGCCACCACTGAAGAAACCAAAGGTTCGATCAGTAAAGTCATGTTATTTTGACTGAAAATAATTTTATTAGTGTCATAGTACTATTACCAGTATTGAAATGAAAAATTAGTCATAAAGAGAACCAAATGAATATAACTGACCTTGACTGGTTTGTTTTGATGTGTAGTTGTTTGATTGATAATCAATCATGGTTGGATATTAGTGTGGTGGCTAGAAAATCCAAATTGTGGTACAATATAGTGATCTCGAGCCTAGAGTGAATCTTTTCTATGGTTAGTCATATTGTAATGCTTAGATTTTGAGTCAATGATAACTCAATAAACAAGTATATTCTCTGATTGGAAGTGAAGAATGTGAATACAATCAAATCAGAATTTAATTTGTGGTTATACTCCTTCTAGACCACTTATCACATTTTTTTAAACAACCCTGAGAAAAACCATGTAAGCCAGCCAATTATTTATAGAGTGAAAAACTACTATAGGAGACGGAAATGACAATGGGATGCAAATCAAACAACATTCATTTCATCCAATTACTGTGATAACCATCTTCAGCAAGATGCACCCAATAACAAGTACTATTTATTTTAGCAGCTAGAGTAATAAGATTCCTAATGATCGCTATTTCAATCATATGAGAATAAGTACCAGAATAATCAATACATTTCTTTTGGTTAAAACCCCTAATCGCAAGTCTACTATTATATTTATCAATTGTACCTCCAGGCCTCAATTTTTTCTTAAATATCCACTTGCTACTTATAGGTTTACAACCTTTAGGACAATTATACAAGTCCTTATTAGAGACTATAAAGTCGAATTCACTTTTAGTTATCTCTTTTTTAAACATTACATCTATTGAACTCATTGTTTTATCATAAATCTTAGGGTCTTCTGTTATTAAATGGATAAACACTAATTAATCATTTTAATTATTGATATCAAAATTCTCAATTAAAAAGGTGGTGATAAAATTAGGACCAAAACTATTCTCAGTTCTACGTCTTTTACCCCTTCTGCATTTATTTTTATGTTCATTAGCAATAACATCAGATGCAGGCACAATATGAGAATTAACAAACATAGATATAAAAGTATTAGTTTACCCATTACTAGACACATCATTTTTCAAAGGAAAAACATGCTCAAAAAATTCTCCATCTCTAGATTCACAAATAGAATGATCATTTAATGACATAAATCAATATGCAATACTATTTTGAGTATAACCAATACAGACAACATCAAAAGTTTTAGCACCTATATTTGTTGGGTTCAATATCGAGAGGGAGTCATGCAGAAGCTATTAGTTGCAAACCATCGTAGTGATAATTCAAACGACAAAGAAAAACATTCTAGAAATATATTATAGATACGATTTTTTCAACCAACCTACATATTGAAAATTAATATAAAAAATATAAAAATAAATTATTTGGAGAAAATATCCTCCTAAACAAGACTCATAACGACTACATTGTGGATGCTATTGTGTTATGGTATGAGAATGGGGGTCTTCTATTTATAAATGTCCAAAACTTTTCCTCCAAAAAAAGGGTTTTCCAAATATGGAAGAATTTTATATTTTTCTTTAAGAAAAATAAAAGTAATTATGGTACTACTTTTATTTTCCATCAGTAGAAAACTAAAACTCAATAACAAATCTCCCCTTTTTTTCTTGATTTTCTTCACCTAATCTGCCTATTTGATCTGTGTTCTTGACATAGTATTCATCACTGCTGCTTGGCATGCTTAAAAATGGAGCTTTTAGGTTAAAATTATATGAGCCCTTTTTGGATTAAAAATATTGAAGCCCTTTTTAGGGTTAAAACTGAGCTTTATTTTCAAATATGTAACAGCAGGATTGTTGAAAAAATGATTGACCATTATCTCCACATGTAGTTTTTTTACAAAAAAATCTTCATCATCGCCAAGTTGGTTGCAACTTAAATATTAACATATCTTCAATCTGAACCATTGAATCTTTGAACTATAGGCTCTGATACCACTTGTTGGGTTCAAAATCGAGAGGGCATCATGCGAAAGCTATTAGTTGCAAACCATCATGATGATAATTCAAACGACAAAGAAAAACATACTAAAAACATATTATTGATAGGATTTGGTCAAGTGACCTACATATTGGAAGTTAATATCAAAAAACATAAAAAAAATTATTTGGAGAAAATCTCGTCCTAAACAAGACTCATAATGACTACATTGTGGATGCTATTATGCTATGGTATGAGATCCAAATTCTTTCCTCCAAAAAAGAGGTTTGCCAAATATGGAAGAGTTTTATATTTTTCTTTACGAAAAATAAAAGTAATTATGGTACTACTTTTATTTTATATCAATAGAAAACTAAAACTCAATTTCGGTAAGAAAATTTGGGCAAAAATCCTAACAATATTTACCCATTTATAATCAGGTAGACTAATCTTAGTCAAAAATCCCTACACTTTCAAAAATTTCAAGTTAGGAGCAAAACCTTACCACAACTTATATGAGGCTTTGTCTAACTTTTTTATGAGGGAATCTATAAAGAATATAGCATGCAGACTAGACAGCCCCCCCCCCCCCCCCACATATAGTCAGGTAGACCTGAGCTTAAAAGCTGAGAATTCATCATTTTCTTAAGTATTCTATTCTTTCGTTTGGTTACACCATTTTGCTAAAAGGTATAGGGATCACCAAAATCATGTATAATAGTATTTTTCTCTCAAAAGATCTCTAGAGTTTTAGTACTGTATTCGCTGCCCTTTCAGATCAAAATCTCTTGATTTTCCTTTCTAATTGATTTTCTATTTCTACTTTAGATTTCAAAAACATGCTATCAGCCTCATCTTTAGACATAAAGTGATATACCTTATTTGTCTAGGAAAGTCTCAACAACAATAATGTAATACTTCTTTTCACTTTTACTAACTGTGCTCTTACAATTTGTTAAGTTTGAATGTACTAGTTCAAGCAATTTGGTCTTTCTACTAGTAACATATTTAAAATGTTTCTTGTCATGATTTACTTCTAAACACATGAAATTTAGAAATACAGTCAATATTAATGTAGGAAATATTTATTTTTTTCTAAGTCTTTTAATAGAAGCAATATTAACATAACCTAATCTACCATACCATTAATTAATAGACTCAGCAATATAAGCAGAATAAAAAATACTTGCATTATTAGAAATATCTTGGACAATGTTAGTATAAATAAACCCTCAATAAGGTATTCTTTTCCAAAAAAGTCTCCCCCATGAGAAATAATTCTTTTATATTTTATCAGCTTGAAAAACAAACTTAAGGCCTACTTTGTTGAGAAGTGCTCCTGAAACTAAGTTTCTACAGATGAAGGAAATATACAAAACATTTTTCAAGTAAATGTTTTTTCAGAAGTTAATTTAAGTAATTTTTTTCCTTTACTTATAACTTCAACAGTAGTGGAGTTACCCATGTTGACACACTCGCTATGGATAGATTCCTCAAAGTCATGGAATAACTCATTGTTCGCGCAGAAATGCCTTCAAGCACTTATGACCAACACCCAATCCGACTTGTTAGCTATCACATTTGTCTCGACGACTACTACTGCAAAACTTTATCTTCAGATGAGGATAGATATCATCTTGTCATCTCTTGTTTGAATTTTGTTCTTTTCTTAGATAGCACCGGACAACCCTATGGCTAAGTTTCCTGCAGACAAAATAAGGTACCTTTGATTTTTTAATTTGACTATTTTTCTTGTTAAAGTGATTTTTTTTCTTTATTTATTTCTATTTTTGGACATTCTTTTGTTTGTCTTTGAACCTAACCTTTGCAATAGTTCCAGAAGATTCCATATGGTTAGATTTAGAAGAAGTAAGAGAAAGAGCTTCCATCTTATCTTTGAGATGGTTTGCCTCCTTAGTTCTCATGAGATCGATAAGTTATTGGAGAGTTAAATTCTTTTTCTTATATTTCAATTGGTTTCTGTAATAACTCCAAAATGGTGAAAATTTTTTAGCAGAACATCAACCTGAAAAATCTCAGACATCTTCATGCCCTCATTGAGAACATTAGTAATTAAGTTTTCATATTCGTGAACTTGTTTCGTGATTGATATATTGTCCACCATTTGAAATTTAATACATTGTTCGACAATATATTTTTTCTTTCGTGCATCATCAATGTCATATTTATTTTTTAAACTATCCCAGATTTTTGTAGAAGTTTTATAAGTGACGAATAAATCAAACAAATGACCAATAATATGATTCAAAATATGTCCAACTGCTTTGCTATCCAAATTTCTTTTTAGCAACATTATCAACCACAACGGTGTTATATCCATCAATAAGAGGTTCATTAAATAAAACATAATCAATTTCTAATTGTTCAAAGAATATCAAAACTCTTTGTGACCAATGTTTAAAATAATTTTCATCCAATGGTTCAAGCTTTGACAAATCAGGAAAAATTTTGTTAAAAAAAATAGTCATTTATCAATATTGTATGTAAGTAAAATCGCTTTCAAATTATTGAAAAATTTCTACAATATTGATTTTGGAACTAAAATTGAAAATAATAAATAAAGAGTTACAAATACTGTGTCGTGCAATTCATATCCTTAAAAGTTATTTCGGCCCAACTCCAGTGCAAATACTTCTAGCCGGTCATTCTCCAAGGTTCCAGGTTCCACAACTACTTTCAAAAAAGGAGGTGGGCTTGGAAGCAGCCATCCTTTGAAGAAATACGATTGTGGCTGAAAGTTTGGAGATTGCCCAAAAGTTGACAAAGAATAGGAAGCCAAAATTGAGGCAGAGAATTGATAAAGGAGAGAGCATTTTGTTTTCTATGTTTTTGGTATTTTTAATTCTCAAAAGGTGTTCATTAAATAGGTGCTCCCTTTGTGTAAAGCAGAATAACCTACTTTCTTTTATAGTCTGTTTCAAAATGAATGACTCTTTCCTATTTTTACTATACTTTAATTTCAACTTTACACGTGGCATGTTTAAGACCACAAATTTGAGAGGGAAATTCAATCTCTGTTTCATGTGTCAATGACTTTTGTAGATCATCAGCATTCACAGATTCAAAATAAAGAAGGATCAAAAGGTCAGATTCACCCAATCTCGAATAAATTACTGCTTACCTTGTCAAATTCTACAATTACTGCTAATTCAAATTCTATTTCTTTGATATGTTAAAATATACAGAAGATTCTGGCTAACATAGTGAACACGATTAAGTTAATGGAACTGCAATGCTCCACATTGCAAGAGGATATATCATCAGAAGAATTTGTTTCTCTCGATAAAGCAATCAATGACCTCACTTATCTCAATTGGCAAAAGTGTTGTGTCACCTCTCTGTAAACCATTTGTTTTTGTAATGGAGCCAAGTGCTTAGGTCAATGCTAGGTAAAGACTAATGCTTCAACTTCTTCAATCCCAAATATGGTGCCACCAATGAAGAAATCATGTTATTTGGACTGAAAAAATAATTTTCTTCGTGTTAAAAGGAAGAAGAAAACTGAAACAATATAGATAAAAGAATTATTCAATAAGGTTGTGTACATAACAATGAACCTACAATATATTTATACAGATAAAAGAGTTCTAATTGTCTCCTAATTACTAGTCTAATGATAGAGGAGGTCCCTAATTTAAGGATTGCTGATTTAAGGGGATCAGATTCATGATTTTATGATAATCAGTATCTGATTTTGTGACATTAAATAAGGTAACGTTTAAATAAGGTAACGTCAATACCCTCCCTCAAACTTAAGTTGTGTATCACAAAACATGAGTTTGGACAAAAGATAATTGCGTTGACTTCTTTATATGGACTTAGTGAACAAATCAGCCAATTGATATTTAGAGGATATATATCTAAGATTAATGCTCCAATCTTCAACCAGTTCTCTGATGTAGTGAAAATCTAAGTCTATGTTCTTAGTATTTTTATGGTGCACGGGGTTGGCTGCTATTCTGATTGCACTGGTGTTGTCTCTATATAATATGGTTGATGTAATACCCCATATATTTCTAAACTAGAAAATAAACCATTGTTCCTACGTGTAAAACCTCTAATCCTGTAATTCATATTTGAGTACATGACTTGCACTGAGTATCCTAGTTATAAGAGAGTTTAAGATGTGTTAAGCGTGTTCATAAGAGTCTCATAAAGTAAGGCAAGACCATCAAATTTTAGTGTATGATTTTGCAAGGGTCATCTTTGAACAAGCATAACTTGATGTATATGTGGTATTTTAGCAGAGTTAAACCCAACAAATTGTATAGAAATGAATTAGCTTTCCAACGATTCTACTTTTACCAAATTCCAACACTTGAGCAAGAAGATATAGCTTTCCAAAGTGAAGTGCATCGCCTAACAAATCGCCTAAGGCTACTGGTTTGGGTATGCTATAAGGTGTACGATGCTTAACCTAGCTTATGCCATAAGGTGTGTGACGCACAACCTAATTTAGGCTATAAGGTGTGCGCCGCACAACTTAACTTATGCGATGAGGTGTGAGCCGCATAGCTTATGATCCAAGTGATGTAAACACTCCATTTTTGAGTTATTTCGAGGGAAACTATGTCTTTTAACATTCCTTGAATGTACCAAAACTTGACCTTATGAAATTAAGAGTTTCTAATCATATGATAACCCTAATATCATCTTATGTTCATCATCCAAGAGCACTATAGGAGAAAAACAACTAGGGTTGCATAATCAAGATTGAAGGTCTGATCTTTCAACGACTTCATCACCATAAAGGTATGTGGGGTTTGAACAAGAACATCCTTCCATTCTTGTGCTAAAATATTTTGGGTTTTCTTAAAGATTTTATTGTTTTCGAGTTGAATTATGCCTACTTTGCTATATTTTAAGTTTATGAGATTATGAATTTGTTCAAATATTGTATTGCAAGATATTTTGTCTATTTTGTGATCTGAATTAAGAATTTATGCTATAAATTTTATATTCCTTCAATGATTGAGGTTTTGAATACTCTTAAGGTTGAAGTCATGAATTACTCTCTACTTTGGAAATGAGTTTTCTTGAATATTATACACACTTTAAGGTTAAAGAATGAAATTTTACATGTGCAATAGCATTTCAAGAATGGTATTGATATTTCCATGCTATTGAAGTTTTAAAGCTTATTGGTAATAGTCTATCAAAGTTTCAAGAAAATAGTAGATTTTGATCCTAAGCTAAGAAAGGAATCCACACTATTTAAATTAAGTTAAAAGAAAGCATTATTGGCTCTCATTCCTATTGTTGAACTGTTTAAGGTGGATTTTTCCTAAAGTATTGAGCTTAAGTAAGGGAGTAGTATTTAGCACCGAGTTGGGCTTGATTCCAAGGTTTCATGCCCTAGAACTACGTGCCCCCGTAGGTTTTTAATTTACCTCAAGTAGGTTAAGCTAGTGATCACTAAAAGTAAAGGCTCTACTCTGATGGAAAGGATACAACAACTCTCCCCAACGTGGGCAAGACGTTGGACTCCATGTAGCTCACATAGTTTATGTCAGTTAGAAGAAACTCCCAAAGTCTCCCAAGTTTCCTAGAGTCTTAAGTCTTAAAGTTCTTGAAGTACCAAGTTCTTGAGTTTTAAAGAAGTTTTACCCACCTAAAGCTAAAAGCATCAGTTTGAAGGTACAAGTATTTTGAAAACTATGTTCCTAAGATTTCTAAGATTCTCAAGAGTCATTATTTTAAATTCCCAAGAAGTCTCTTGCTTTCGTAAGATTAAAGCATATGTCCTGAAAGTTGATGTTTTTAAGATTTCCTCTAGTTTACAAGTTTGAGAACAAAGAAAGAATACAGATTTATAATAAAGTGTAATGAATCACGTGATTTTATATTACATGCTTCCTTACTTATGATTTATGAGATTCAAACTTTAGTTTTATTCAAGCTATGTGAGTCATTTACAATTGCAAGCATGCTTGTTATAAAGATTTATGACATTGATTATTTAATTGCATAAACCCCCATATACTCAGTACATTCCCAAGGTACTAATATACATGCCTTTTTGTGTGCTACATTTCCTTATAATGTAGGTTCAGGTGCTCAGTCCCACCAACGTCAGTAATCTCGAGTACCTTTATCTGCATCTTTACAGTGGTGAGTCCTCATGGTTCAAGGACCTCTTTTTAGATATTTTAGTGTTTTCAGTTGATGATTTATGTTTCTCTTTAGTCGAGTATGAGTCAGTTGGGGGTCTGTACCAATGGCTCTCTAGTTTAGTTGAGTAGTAGAGGCTTGTCAGACTAGTTATCGGGTTGTTAGTATGTGGAGATTTTCAGTATTGTGAATGTTTGGACAGAGTATTTTCTTCATATTTCTTATGATTTGATATGGCAGTACCAGTGATTTGTTTTATTCATCTCTAAGTAAGTTTTATATGAGGTAGCAGGCTGAAAGGGTTAGCTTGGGGCTACTTGTAGCCTTAAGCATCATGTGACATCTCGGGACCCGTTTTTGAGGTGTTACAGTTGAACCTTCCATTTTTATGCCAAGTTCTGATAATAGCCTCCGTAGCCAAATGATTTCAGCACACGCAGTTGACATACTTCTATACTCTACTTCTGTGGATGACTTTGAAGTTCAAGATTGCTTCTTGCACTTCCAAGAGATCATACATGATCCAAGCATCATGTACCAGTCTGTAGTGGATTGTCTTGAATCAGGGCATCCTGCCTAATCCGCATCAGCGTATCCCACTATGTCCAGCAATGAAGATAATGGAAATAAAAGACTTTGATTCACTGTGCCTTTTATATATATAACAACCCTGAGCAAAGCTGAGTAGTGAATCTTGTAGGGCTTCGTAACAAACTGGATTAACACCTGCACTGCATAATAGATATCAGGATGACTCATAGTAAGGTATATAAGTGATCCAACTAGGCATCAATACAGAGTTTGATTTCTAAAAAACTCTCCTTCCTCTATTTTGTATTTAGTATTTGCTTCCATTGAAGTATGAACCTTCTTATGATTAGTTAGATTAACTGACTTAACAATATCTTCTGTATATTTTTGCTGACTCAATTTTATGCCTTCAACACCATAACTTATCTCCAAACCCAAAAAATATGTTAGTTTTCCAAGGTCCTTCATCTTGAATGAGGAGTGTAATAGGTTTCAAATAAGAGATTCCAACCTCATTGTTCCTGTAATAATCATGTCATCTACATAAAAAAGGAGGATAGTAATACCTAAGTCAGACTGACGTAGGAATAATGAATAATCTGAGCTACTCTGAGAAAAACCAGCACTAAGGATTGTAGTTCAGAATTTTTCAAACCATGAGTGAGGATCCTGAATTAATCCATAGAGAAATTTTTTAAGACGACACACTTGATTTGGACTAGAATGTTTGTAACCTGGTGGTGAATTCATGTAGATCACTTCTTGCAAGTATCCATGTAGGAACGTATCCTTGACGTCTAGTTTGTGTAACTTCCAACTTCTTATTGATGCTAACGCAAGCAATATATGTAATGTCATCATCTTGGCTACTAGAGAAAAGGTTTCTTCGTAGTCGATTCCATACTCCTACTTGTACCCTTGAGCTACAAATCTTGCCTTATATCAATCTACGGATCCATCAGCTTTCATCTTGAATGAGTACAGCAATCCTCTTCCAATAATTGTTGCATTTGTAGGTATATCCACCATATCCCATGTATCATTCTCCTTAAGGGATACTAGTTCTTTACATATTGCATCTTCCCAACACTTCTGACCACTAGCCTGCATATAAGTATTTGGTACAACTATAGAATTCAAGGTTGTTAGTAAGGTATATGATTGACCATATTCACCTGTAGAATATCCATATTAGCTTAGAGGAGGAGCATGATTAGATGAGTGTCTAATAGGGTCAATGATATTTTGAGGAGGTGGAGATTGATTATTGTGATTTAAAGAAACATTATGATAGTCATCTTGGTTAGGAAAAGAGTTAGTATTCATCAAAGTAATATCATTATCAAAAAAAGGATCGAAGTCATAAGTAGTACTTGTTGTGGCAGAAGACAAGTTTGGCGATGAACCAGCGGCTAGGTTATTATGGAAACCAGAATCATGAGTCGTGAATTCTTCAAAAAGGATACAGTAGACAATTGTGAGTCTTTACTAGTATAAGTAAAAGAATTTTCAAAGAATATAACATGTCGAGATATTCTCAATAAGCGATGTATTGAATCATAACACAAGTACCCTTTTTGGATATCATTGTACCCCAAAAAAGTACATTTAGCAGCTTTTGAGGATAATTTATGGTGTTCATGGTCAGAAAGAAGAACAAAACATACACAACCAAATACTTTAAGGTGCGAATAGTCGGACAATTTTTTAAAAAGGACAAAATAAGGGCAATTTTGTTTGATAGCAGTCGATGATTGTCTATTTATAAGATAAATGGTCATTTGGATTTCTTCAACCCAAAATGTTTTTATAATATTTTATGTATCAAGAAGAGCTAAGGAAGTTTCAATAACATGTCTATTCTTACGTTCCATCATACCATTTTGTTCCGGTGTATAGGGGCAAGAATATTGGTAAATAATGCCTTTTTTTGAAAGAAACTTGCAAGGTTTGAATTTATGTACTCTCCTCGCGAATCTGAATGAAAAATCATGATCTTTTTTTCAAATTCCACTTCGATGAGGTTATAAGACTTTTTGACAATGTTTGGTACCTCAGATTTGTGTTTCAAAAAGAAAACCCATGTGTAATTAGATGCTTGATTGATGAACAAGATAAAATACTTGTAAATCGTACAAGCTATGAATTAAATGAAATGGAGTAGAATAAGTAGTATTGCTTAATTAAAAAGGAAGTTTATGACTCTTTGATTTTGCACAGCTTTCACAAGGTAATTTAGATAGAAAAATTAGTGAGTCTTTACCCAACAAATTACAGGATTTCAACATGAAATTTAAATGCGAGCATGTGGCTAACCTAAACGAAGATGCCATAAAGTCCATGTTTTATTTAAAAAAACTCAATATCTTTATTTGAAGCTAAAAAAAAAAATAATGAATTTTTGTGTTCGGAGATTGAAGAAGAAATAGCCTGCCAACCTTACTCCCTCTGGCCATCGTTTTTCCTGTCAATATGTTCTGAATAATACAACAATTAGAGAAAAAAATAACCAAAAAATTTTGTTCTTCAAGTTGTCCAACGGATAAAAGATTCGTAGTAAGTTTCGGTACACAAAGAACTTCTGAAAATGGTTTAATGGAACCCATACCTGATGCAGATAAAACATAGTCATTTGTAGTAATAATTTCATGTATGAAACGTGTTTTAGATAGATTAGAAAATATTTTTTGGTTTCCTGTCATGTGGTTAGATGCAATAGAATCAATATGCCATACCATTGAATTCAAAATCTTATTCTTACCGGGATGTGTAGTGGTCAGAGCTGTAGAGGTTGCATTAGGGAGAGCAGCCTCTAATGAATCTTGTATCATCTTATAAATATCATTGCAATCAAATAATTATGGTGCATTTTTTGTTTCTGGAGTGTGTTGTGTACCCACATCCCTTGTCATCGCGGGAAAAGCTTTATGATGAGTTGAGAATTTTACTGATCCAAATTCCTTACGATATTCCAGAATAATGTGACCATCCTTCTTAAAATAATTACAATAATTTCGTTTCTTGCAATGAGAAATGATATGCCCTATTTCTTTGTAATGATAGCATTGAACTGGTTTTCTAGAGTTGCCCGAGGAAGAGCTTCTGTATGCGGCCATGGCAGTGTCCACAAAAAGGGAATTTCCCATAGAGGCTTGAGAACCTAACCGAGTTTCTTCTCAAAGTACTTCAAAAACCACCACATCTAAAGCTGGTACTTTTTATCTGTTGAGAATGCTGTCACGTAAAGGCTAAAACTCAGACCTAAGTTTCAAAAGAAATTGGAAAGTCCTTGTCCTCTTCATGGTATTCATGAAGTCCTTTAGTCCAGGAACTAATTGAGGTAACAAAATATTGATATTGCTCTACCCATAACCTGAGTAATCCCAAATAAAATCACCTAAAATTTTTCTCACCTTGTGTCGATTTTGCGAGTAGCCTTTCTAATTCAAATTCTCAAGCCATATTTTATTGGTTACCGAGAGTATGTAGATGACTCCATATTTCAGATGCTTTCTCAAAAGATGTCAGTTCCATAGCTATCAGCAGAAATGAAATTGACAAGCCATGTTATGGTTTTTCCGTTATTAGCTTCCTAAACTTCTTTTTCTTTGTCTTCTGTAGGTATAGCCTTTGAGCCATCTAAAATTAAAAAGAGTCCTTTGCCTCTAATGAAAGCCCTGAAATGGAACTTCTAGATTGGAAAGTTATGTCCGTTGAGTTTGATTGACAAGATATCTTGTGAATCCATTCTGATTGAAGAAAACATAATTGGAGTCGGAGGGAATCAACAAACAAATGCAAAGATTACAACTAGAGTAATAGATGTGAATAAAGAATCCGAGCCCAAGATAAATCAAACGGATTTTTTGGAATAAAAAACTGAATATTAAAAACTAAGGTTCTTGATACCAAGTTAAAAAGAGGAAGAAAACTGGAACAATATAGATGAAAGAATTATTCAATATTGTTGTGTACATAGCAATGAACCTACAGTGTATTTATACAGAGAAAGGAGTCCTAATTGTCTCCTAGTTACTAGCCTAATGACAGCGGAGATCCCTGATTTAAGGATTGCAGATTTAAGGGGATCAGATTCATGATTTTGTGATAATCAGTATCTGATTTTGTGACACTAAATAAGGTAACGTCAATATTCGTGGCATAAGATTATTACCTGTACTGAAATAAATATTCGTAAAAAGAACAAAATAGATATAACTGACCTTGACTAGTTTGTTTGATGCATAATTGTTTGATTGATAATTGGGGATATTAGTGATGGCTAGACTATCCTAATTGTGGTGCAATCGATAAGCAAAAACAAATTGGTCTCAAGCCTGAAGTGAATCTTGTCCTTGATTATTCATAGTAATGTTTAGATTTTCAGTCTGCAATTACTTGATTTACAAGTATTATCTCAGAATAAAAGTGAAGAATGCGAATACAATCAAATCATAATTTGTGGTTATACTCCCTAAGGACAACTTTACTTGTCAAATTTTTTGTTTAAACACACCTTAGAAAAACTATGTAAATAAGACAATCATTTATAGAGTGAAAAACTAGCTACAGGTGATGGAAATGACAATGGGATGCAAATCAAACGATATGCATTTCATCCAACTACTGTGAAAACAATCTCCAACAAGATGCCCCCAATAAACAAGTACTATCTATTTTCTTTTATGCGTACATTACAGTTATCTATTATCACTTTACAAACAATCCACTGGATGTTTCACCCGCCTTCCTTTAACCAAGTATGCATGGTACGTTCTACTCGATAGGCTCATCACTGAAAGAGTGCACCAAAATATGTGGTTTAGAAGGAGTAGGGAAATTTCATAAATTCTAAAACAGATAGATGTATGAAGAACCCACCTCCACATCCTCACCTCCATCCACTCTGTTAGCAGCATCACCCTTTTGAGACTCTTCTATTCAGGCAGGAAAAAAGAGATTTTGACATGAATAATATGTAAATCAGAAAGTTTAGTTTTCTCTTATAAGAATGATATATATTCGATACAATTGCATTATTCTAGTGTCATGGAGGATCTTTGTTATAGCCTTTCAACTGTATTGAATATATAACCACACTAATGTCTATATGGCCTTAATGAAGTTTTTGAATGATCACTTTTTCCTTGTACTTCAGTTGAATGAGTGGGGAAACTTCATTAATATTCACTCCATGAATGTCTACTTAGAACAAGTTGAAATTATTAATGAACCACTCCATGAATGTAACAATCAAACTTCAATTGAATACTATATTGACTGGAAATGAGAGTTCTTTGAAGGGCGTGTGTAACTAGAAATGTCAATTTTCCCATCTCAAGGCATTAAATACAAGTAGGAGCATCTGTCGGAATTATTCGGATGCTTAAAGATTACAACCCATTATTTCAAGAAGGTCAAAAGCCTTTATCTGCTAATGCAAATGATTTGAACCTCACCCTAAATCAGGAAGTGGAACAAAAAGAATGTAAGGCAGATTTTCATAGATCCTTAATGATAATTCAATGCCTGATAAACCATTGAACAAACAAGAAAAGGAATCTTCCAACTATCTGTAATCTCCAAGACTGATTCATCCCTTCTCCCATCAAAACTGATTCATCCCTTCTCCCATCAAACAAGGATGGATGTCTAAAACTTCTATATTTGCTTCCCAGTATTTTAACTCCGCATCAAATGCCATCTAAGAGGTGGGAGAAATGAACAAATAAAGTTGCCTATCATTTGTAATAACCTAATACGAAAATTTAGCACCATGACCAATCAAGTTAACTCTAGTAACTACGAGGAGAAAAGATCTGATAGAAAGTTAATGACCAGCTACGAGGATTATGCAAGCACCAAAATAACCTTGAGAACAAGACTTGCACATATACCTGCATCCTCTGGAATGTAAGCAGTTCACAAAGTGAGATTGTCCCTTAGAAGTTGCCATCGTTGTAGTTGTCCTCATTGAGCGTATCCATCTCTGATATTGTTTCATCAAAAACCTGCTTAGCCTAATGGCATGCCCTAAAGAAAAGAGAGCATAATCAACTAAGATGAAGAACGTGGTGTGGATAGACTTCAACAAACTCAAAACCTAACAACCTTTCAGAGGAATTCATTATCCCATAGTAGAAAACCAATAAATTTAAAACCAAACCCAACCAAATGGGATGGGTAATTGGTAATTCAGCTTCTGCAGTAGTTATATCTGTCAGTACACAAGGTTTAGAATGACCAATAAGTGGAAGAGTAGATCATATACAGATATGCATGTTACGAAAACAAATACAAATGGTATACATAAAATATGAAGACAATGGAACAGGAGAAAAAGATAAAGTAAAGAGGCTTTACATCACATTTATAATGTTAAGAAGTTAATTTCAAGAAACACCATCAAATTCCTATGAAAAAGCCTTTACTTTCCAATAGCAAAGTAAGCAAATCAGAGAAAATCTGAATGCTAGGCATTGCTTATCTTTCATCATATGGGATTAGAGGTAAAAGGTTTGATTAAACAATAATCCAAGACACAAGAAATGTAATTGACCATCATAAGCGGAATTCTATCGGAGCTTCTTAGATGGAAGAGTAACAAGATTGGATTATAATAGCCAGCTTATAATTTCCTTTTAAAGAAGGGTTAATTGGTAATTATAACCAATTATTAATATTAATTAAGAAATTAAAAGGGGACAAGTCAAGAGCCATTTTTAGTTTCACGGTACTAGGGCTATATACATGATCTTTTATCCTTGGGAAAACACGAAGCAAAACTGCATACAAAAAAAATGAAAAGAGATCATCAGAGAGTATCTAAGCTACATTGGTAGGCATCTTTCACTGAAAAGGTATGAAATTTATTTATAGTTTTTTGGCATAGAATTCTGAAAAAAAAAAAAACAGTACATATTCCTTTCTTCCTACCCTTATTCTATTTGGAGCAAGGATTAGAATAATTCATATCAATATTGTAACTTGGAAAATATCAATGACTTGGTGAAGTAGTTGAATTATATAGAAAATTTGGATGTAAAAAGATGCTACAAAGTCACATAATTCTTGGCAGTTTTGGTATCTATAGTATTCATTGAAAATGGATCACAACTCTAGTTAATGATTGGCTAGTTGTAATTTGGCTTCTGGTAGGTTTAATTGGAACCATAATAACAGTATGTCTTGAAAAAGATGGCATATCAAGACTCAAGTTTTTCAATTAGTTCACTGCTTACGCGAAATTTCTTTGTGTCAACTTACTGATGGTGCAATTGCATTTTAATGGTAGGAGTACATAATTTGAGTAATTTGATTGAGTGATAGACTTTGATATTTGCCTTTCTCTTAAATTTTGTTGGATGATCTTGATGGGGTATTGACTATATTAAACCCCTTTTTGGTGTAGTTTAAGGTGCTTTGAGTTTTTGGGAGCATATTTTGATTTACTAGGAGGTGGTGCTTGAATTGAGCATTCGAAGTAAGTGAGACTTTAAACTTTGATGCTTGCTTTTCAAATCTATTTAATAAAACTAATATTTTTCTGCCCAGCTCATGTGTTGGGACAAGCATGAACTTGGTAAAATTTGTGGCCTCTGACTAACTTTGGATATGTATTTTGTGAAGTGTATTAAAAATTATTTAGAGGTGAAATGTAAGGTAAGGTTGGGGAGTTTGAATGTATTTTCTTCGCTGCCCTTATAGTCTCTAAGGGCGTACATAGCTGTCATAATATGTTAGGGGCATTACGGATGCTGCTGTAATATATTAGGGGCTTTTACATGCTGACATAGTAGACTTTTTTGGGTATTACATATGCTATCATGGACTTGTCGGGGTGCAAGGACGATCAAATTCAATGCCATTTATGACAAGTGATGAGAGTGGATTGAGTTGAGATATAAAGTGACATTTTTGTACTTCCTTTTAGGTCTTATTAACATTACCTTATGAGAGATGTTATGTACATATTATTTGTGTTTTTTGCTTTGCCTTGTATTTTGTAACACTTGTTCCAAGGGTGTTAAATTAGCGGTTCGAGGATCTTACTGGGTTATATTTATATAGCTCACTCCTTACTTGCATTCCTGTAGATACGGTTGTGGAGAGAAAGGCTTGTGGCTGACTGTCTTTTCATGTGGATTCTGTCGCTGAGGTGAGCCTTCACATTGTTCGTAAAGGCAATTATTCATCTTTAGTTATTTTTAGCCTATATTTCCTTTCGTTGGGTTTGTATACCCAAAAATTGAACTCATGTAACTCTGCTTAGATGCTCCGTGAACTTAGTGTGGGACTTTGGTTAGATATTTCTTATCTAAACTATTGTCATTTTCATAAATTGCTATGTTGTATCTTATTGGATAATTACTCTGCGTTAATGATGATTTCGTGCATGTGGAGTTGTGAGTTGTTTATGTTTTCATCTCAGTGTTTGTATATATTGTGAATGTATAAAAAATTGGTTCTCCAGGAAAGTGGTGTTGTCGGGAGCAAGTCATGCCTAGGGTTTATTTTGGGATGTGACAAAGTTGGTATCAAAGCTAAGGCTTTAGGTCCCAGGTCATGAAGCAGTGTTTAGTAGCTTTTTGTTCATGGGTATGTAGGAGCCATGCTTATGAACTTGAGGCTACGAAATATCTAGGAAGTTTTCCCTTTTTATTCATTATTCATGCATTGATTTGAATCAAGTCTAACCTTTAAATATTGTTTTGCAGATGGTTAAAAGACGTGGTTCTTTTTTCGCTAGTCGATTTAATGCAACTGCTAGACATGGTGCTGGAAAGGATGCTACCCATGGTGGTGGTCGAGTTGGGTCTTATCCCACTAGTCCGCCAACTAGGATGCATACAGGTGCTCAGTTTGTAGTTGAGAATGGGGGCTAGCCCCAAGATGTGGCTTCTTAGCAAGCGCAGGACCAGGTTGATCGAGATACTCCAGCTGCAGTGCCAGTTGTTGCACCTACTATTACATTACCTGTAGACGTAGTGGTAAGAATATGGTCGAACTCCAGCTCCTTAGGCTACTTCACAGATGTAAGCATAAGTTTAGTTGAATGTTGAAACCTATAAGGCATCTCTACCAATTGATCATTCGATTGCAGCTATAAGGCAACCCAAGGATCTGAAGAATTTCATGGATCTTAAGCCACCGGAGTTTGAAGCTACACCATTTTTTGTTAAGCCTCAAAAGTTTTTAGATCGCTGCGAGAAAATACTGACTACTTTGTGACTGAAGGAGACTCGTGGTGTAGAATTTACTACTTTTCTATTCTCAGGGTCTCCAAAGGCTTGGTGGACTTCTATTTTAAGGGGAAAACAAGCAAGGCTACCACCAATCACTTGATCAGAGTTTTTAGGTATGTTCTTGGATAGATTTATTCCTTTGAGCAAACAAGATAACATGAGATGCCAGTTTAATAAGTTACAATAGGGATCAATGATAGTCACTAAGTACGAAGCTAAGTTTACTGAGTTATCCAGGTATGTTCCATCTTTAGTTGTAGATCATAGGAATAAAGTAAGATTATTTATGGATGGACTTAAGGCTCGTTATCGTAGTCCAGTGATACGCGATATGCGTAATGGATCCTATTTTGAGGTTTTTGACATTGCTCTCCATTTCGAGTCTTATTATGAGATGGAAAAGATTAATTGAGAAAATTAGAAAACACATAACTCAGGTGGGTTTAGTGGTGCTCCATCTGGGAACAAGAGTGGTGTTGATCGAGGATAGTCTAGGCCTACACAGATTGAGTCAGTGGGCCAATCTTTAAGGAATAGTTATCCAGCTAGATAAAGACAACAATAGCAGACACAGAGGAATGGTAACGATTTTATTTTAGTCTGGTCAGCGTTCAAAATGTTCTAATTATTACAGGAATCATAGTGGACATTGTTTAGGAGTTGACAATCCTTGTTATACTTGTGGTGAAAGGGGGCACATTGCTAAGTTTTGTCTTAAGGGAGATTCTGGATCTAGTCAAGTTACTCCTCAGGTGCACAGAGTTGTTGTAGGTATGGATGCTCACACTCAGCCATCTACGATCGCTTCACAAGGTGCTTCTGGATAGGGTGGACAGGGTGCTCAAGGTTCTCAGATAGCAGGTGGACCACCAAAATTATTTGCTATGGCTAGACAGGACATCGAGGCATCTAATGTAGTAGTCATAGGTATTATCATTGTAAACTCTCATGAGGCTTGCTCTCTTCTTGATCCTGGTCCTACGTATTCATATGTGTACCCATCTTTTTATTTATTCTTAGAGAAAAGGATTGAGACTCTTGTTGAGCCATATATTATTACGACCCTAGTGGGGGAGACCTTATCAGTGGATAGATTTTATAGAGATTATGTGATATCTATTCAGGGTAAGGACACTATAGTTGATCTATTTTTGTTGCCAATGACTGATTTTGATGTGTTATGGGTATGAATTGGTTGGCATCATGTTACGCTTTGGTTGATTTTTATGATAACCTTATACATTTTGATATTCCTGGAGAACCACCTTTAGTGTGGAAAGGTATAACTTCTATGACTCAAGAGAAGATAATATCCTATGTAAAAGCTCGTCGAATGATTAACCATGGTTGTTTGGGTTTTATTTCTTTCATTCATGACACTCATGCTAAGAAAGTTTCTATAAATATTATTCCATTGTTCGGGATTTTATTGATGTGTTTTCAGATGATTTTCCCGGGCTACCTTCGATGAGAGAAATTGAGTTCAGCATTGATTTAGTGTTAGGGACTCAACCTATCTCTATTCCACCTTCCCGTATGGCTCCTGCTGAGTTGAGGGAATTGAAGGTTCAACTTCAGGAATTGCTTGATAAGGCATTCATCAGGGATAGTGTGTCACCTTGGGGTACTCCCATGTTATTTGTAAAAAGAAAGATGGCAAAATGAGAATGTGCATTGACTATAGGCAATTAAATAAGGTGATAATCAAGAATAAGTATCCTTTCCCCCAAATTTATAATTTATTCGATCAGTAGCAGGGTGCTACTCACTTTTCTAAAATTGACTTGAGATCGGGTTATCATCAGCTTAGAGTCAAGGCCAAAGATATAACTAAGACAGCTTTTCAGACCATGTTTGGGAATTTTTAATTTTTAATGATGTCTTTTGGATTGACCAATGCACCTGCAACATTTATAGACCTTATAAACAGGGTATTAAAGCCATATTTAGACCATTTTTTTAATTTTGTTCATTGATGACATTTTTTTTTACTCTCAAAGTGAGGTGGAACATGAACTACACTTAACAGTTGTGTTGCAGATACTTAGAGAACATAAGCTTTATGCCAAGTTCTCAAAGTGTGAGTTTTGGTTGGGCACTATTTTCTTTTTGGGGCATGTGGTGTCAAGATATGGGATCATGTTGATCCAAAGAAGATTGAAGCAGTCCGAGGTTGGCCTTGACGTTGTACTGTTACAGAGATACGTAGCTTCTTGGGTTTAGCTAATTATTATAGAAGGTTTGTAGAGGAATTCTTAAAGGTAGCTGCTCCATTGATGCGCTTAACTCAAAAGAGTGTCGTTTTTCAATAGTTGGATGAATGAGAAGAAAGTTTTCAGAAATTAAAGACGACATTGATTTTGGCTCCGATTTTGATTTTACCTACGGCAAGGGGAGGTTTTACTATTTATTGTGATGAATCTTGAACTGGATTGGGTTGTGTTTTAATGTAGAATGGTAAAGAGGTGGCATATGTTTCTTGATAGTTTAAGGTCTATGAGAAAAATTATCTAACTCATGACTTAGAATTAGCCACGATCGTATTTGCACTCAAGATCTGGTGTCATTATATTTATGGTGAGTCATGTGAAATCTATACTAATCACAAGAGTCTGCAGTACTTATTCAAGCAAAGAAATTTGAATATGAGACAGCGACGGTGGTTAGAGTTACTTAAAGATTATGATCTCATTATCTTGTACCATCCAGGAAAGGCTAATATATTAGCAGACGCTTTGAATAGGAAGTCTATGGGCAGCTTGGCCCGATTTACTGCCAAAAGACGACCTCTAGTTATGGATGTACAGTCTTTACCAAATCATAGAGTTCGAATTAATCACACAGCGCCTGGCAAGTTACGTGAGGCTATGGTGGTTTAGTTGTTCTTACTTGGGCAAGTTAAGACTTGCCCATATGATGATCCCTGCCTTGTTAGGATTCGAGATCGAGTACTGAATAGTGGTGTTATGTCTTTCACTATTGATGGTGAAGGTGTGTTATGTCATCATGGAATATTGTGTGCTCTCATTATGAGTGATGTGAGGCAGCTAATTCTTGATGAGGCTTATAGCTTGCGATATTCTATCCACCTTAGTTCTATAAAAATGTATCAAAACTTATGTGGATTGTACTGGTCAAAAGGTATGAAGCTTGATATTTTAAAACATATCACTAGTTGTTTAAATTGTCAGCAGGTTAAGTATCGACATCAAAAACCTGGTGGAACGATGCAAAAATTAATCATTCTGGAGTGGAAGTGGGAAAGAATTGCTATGGATATCATGGTTGGGTTGCCAAAAACTTCTAATAAGCACAACTCAGTTTGGGTAATAGTGGATAAACATACAAAATCTGCCTATTTTATACCAATTCGGGTTATTTATAGTGCAAAGAAGTTAGCGACAATTTACCTTCGGGAGATAGTTCGGCTTCTTGATGTTCCTATATCAATCATATTTGATCGAGGTACACAATGCACTACTAATTTCTAGAGATCTTTCCAGAAATTATTGGGTTCGCAAGTTGAGTTGAGTACAACTTTTCATCCGTAGACGGATAGACAGTCTGAACGAGTTATTCAGATCTTAGAGGGCATGCTTAGAGCTTGCGCTATTGACTTTGGTAGCCATTGGGATGGCCAGTTGCCTTTAGCAGAGTTTGCTTATAATAATAGCTACCAGTCAAGCATTCAAATAGCACCGTACGAGGCTCTATATGGTCGCAAGTGTCATTCACCAGTTGGCTGGTTTGAGCCCGGTGAAGCGCAGTTATTGGGTCTAGATTTAGTTCAGTAAGCATTGGAGAAGGTTACAGTGATACAAGACTGACTTAAGATGTCACAAAGCAGAAAAAGTCCTATGCAGATAAGAGGGTTCGTGATTTAGAGTTTGCAAAAGGGGAAAAAGTATTTCTGAAAGTTTCTCCTATGAATGGAGTTATGAGGCTTGGCCGGAAGGGTAAGCTAAGTCCTAGATACATCGGTCGTTATGAGATTTTTGACCAAATTGGATTGGTGGGTTATAGGATTGCGTTACTTCCGATATTGTCTGCAGTTCATGCTTTGTTTCACGTGTCTTTGCTTATATGGTATGTTCATGATGATAGCCATAAGATCCGTCCAGAGGACATAGAGCTTAATGTGAATCTGACTTACGCAAAAAGCCCGATAGTTATTCTTGATAGGCAAGTGCGATAATTGAGGTTGAAGAAGATAGCTTCAATAAAGGTATTATGGCATAATCTTCCAACCGAGGAAGCTACTTGGGAGTTCGGGGAGGATATGCGAGTAAGATATCCTCACTTATTTTATATTTCAGGTACTATTCTAAACCCGTTCGAGGACAAACGTTATTTTAAGTAGGGGGAATGTAATAGCCAGCTTATTTATTTCTTTTAATTAAAGGTTAATTGGTAATTATAACAAATTATTTATATTAATTAAGAAATTAAAAGGGGACAAGTGTAGAGCCTTTTTCAGTTTCATGGTACTAAGGCTATATATTTGATCCTTTATCCTTTGGAAAACAGGAAGCAAAACAACGTACAAAAAAAAAAGACAAGTAGAGAGAATCTAAGCTACGTTAGCAGGTATCTTTCACCGATAAGGTATTAAATTTGTTTATAGTTCTTCGACATAGAATTCTGAAAAAAAAAAATAGTACATATTCCTTTCTTCCTATCCTTATTCTATTTGGAGCAAGGATTAGAATAATTCATATCAATATTGTGACTTGAAAAATATCAATGACTTGGTAAAGTAGTTGAATTATAAAGAAAAGTTGGATGTTAAAAGATGCTACAAAGTCAAGTAATTCTTGGTAGTTTTGGTGTCTATAGTATTCATCGAAAATGGATAATAACTCTAGTTAATGATCGGTTAGTTGTAATTTGGCTGCTGGTAAGTTTAATTGGAAGCATAATAACAATTCGTCTTGAAAAAGATGGTATATCAAGATTCAAGTTTGGCAATTAGTTCACTGCTTGTGCAAAATTTCTTTGTGTAAACTTATTAGTGGTGCAATTGCATTTTAATAGTAGGAGTACATAATTTGAGTAATTCGATTGAACTGTAGACATTGATATTTGTCTTCCTCTTAAATTTTGCGGGATGATCGTTAATGGGGTATTGACTATATTAAACTTCTTTTTGGTGCAGTTTAAGGTACGTTGAGTTTTCAGGAGAATATTTTGATTTACTAGGAGGTGGTGCTTGAATTGTGCATTCGATGTAAGTGAGATTTTAAACTTTGATGCTTTCTTTTCAAATCAGTTTTATAAAAAATATATTTTTTTGCCCATTCTATGTGTTGGGACAAGCGAGAACTTGGTAGAATTTGTGGCCTTTGACTAACTGTGGATATGTATTTTGTGAAGTGTATTGAGAATTATTTAGAGGTGAAATGTGATGTGAGGTTGGGGCGTTTGACTATATTTTTTTCACTGCCGTTATAGTCTCTAGGGGTGTACATAGCTGCCGTAACATGTTAGGGGCATTACGGATGTTGCCATAATATGTAGGGGCTTGTACATGCTGCCGTAGTAGACTTTTTGGAGAATTACATATGTTGTCGTGGACTTATAGGGGTGCTAGGTAGATAACCTTCACTGTCGTTTATGACAAGTCATGGGTGTGGATTGAGTTGAGATATAGAGTGATATTTTTGAACTTCCTTTTTGGTCTTATTAACATTACCTTATGAGAGATATTATGTACATATTATTTGTGTATTTTGTTGTGCCTTGTATTTTCTAACACTTGTTCCAGGGGTATCAAATGAGCGGGTCGAGGATCTTATTGGGTTATATTTATATAGCTCACTCCTTACGTGCATACCTGTAGATACGGTTGTGCAAAGAGAGGCTCATGGATGACTGTCTTCTCGTGTGGAATCTATCGCTGAGGTGAGCCTTCACATTGTTCGTGAAGGAAGTCATTCATCTTTAGTTATTTCTAGCCTGTATTTTCTTTCGTTGGGTTTGCATGCCCAAAATTTGAACTCATGTTAATCTGCTTAGATGCTCCGTGAACTTAGTGTAGGACTTGGGTTAGAGATTTGTTATCTAAACTATTCTCGTTTTCATAAATCGCTATGCCATATCTTGTTGGATAATTACGTTGCGTTAATGATAATTTTGTGCATGTAGAGTTGTTTATGTTTTCATCTCAGTGTTTGTAGATATTGTGAATGTAGAGAAAATTGGTTCTCCAGACAAGTGGAGTTCTCGGGAGCCAGTCTAGGGGTTATTTTCGGTCGTGATATGGGTTTCCTCATGTTTCCTACATTCAACATAAGTAGTAAAGTTAAACACAATATCATTCCCCATTTGAAAACTTTTACATATTCTCGACCAGAAAATCAAAAGGTTTTTAAAGAATAATGACAATATGTAGAAAGTGAATAACCTTATTTAAGTAAATACACATAGAGCTATCAAGCAGAATATATGCTAGCACTCACTAAAAAAACAATTGACCAGGTAAAAAGAGGAAGATCACAGACGACTGACAAAATGTATTAGTGTCTTCGTCTTTAACAGAAAAAGAGATGACCATTTTCTTCTTACAGGTTTAGCAACTGCGTATCTAATATGCTTTTAAAGACAGATCAGAAACCTCATACAGTTGGTTCCCCAGAAGTATATGATAGAATAAGATGCTCATCAATCAGAGTCATGATATTTGATAATATATGGATGTGCAACGCCTACGCATTTAGCTTAGTATTAGAGAATCTAGGTCGTGCTTGTTGATGAAGTTCAGCTTTTTTGTAGAAAAATTAGTTATTTTTTAGAATTCAGAGAAAAATTTCCTCTTGCAGAAAGCTTCCTAAAGTGGTAATCAAGAACTAAAAAACTCAGTCGAAAAAAAATGAGAACTTACCATAATGTCTAAATGGAAGACGATAGCAATAAATATCGCCTTATTCTATGAAATATATCTGTCATATAATGTTTTGTTCTTTGGAAAAAGCTAATAGATGGGTGTTTTTAGGAATAAATGCCAGTCTTACTCAAAGATCATAAACGGAAATGTCATAGGGTCAGTTGATTCCCTGAATCCTTTCATGCATGGACGTGGAGTATCTTTCATGGTTGACAATTGCTCTATAAAAGCATGTTTAGAATCTCTTAAGTGGGCCCCTCGATTTGATTACAACCTCACCCAGTAATATCAAACACTTGTGGCAGTCGATAATAACCTTCCTATCAATGTTGATCTTATCACCAATTTTGTATGTGGTCCTATGCAATAAGTTTTTGAAGTTTGTGCGCAATTGAGACCACGGTCGATATTTTAGTTCATCTCGATGCTGACTTTCTCCATCCCGAGCTCAGACAAACTAGCAACTAAAGTTCTTTGTTGGTCACTTGTACTGAGATGGTAATTATTTTTATGGAATTGGAAGGAGTGAGGCATTAGGCAGAGGTTATGTTTAGTTTGGCTGACCATTATTAAAGGTAGATCACCTTTTTTTTTTAGACAATGTGATCTCTGTACTTTGAATTTTATGCATCTTTGCAGATCTCAGTTTGGGTTCTTAACCATTGTAATTTATCTTTTCCTTTTAGGTCATAAACAAGAATTTTATTAACCAAAGCAGTATTATGTACAAGGTTTCCAACTAGAAAAACTGGCCTTGGATAATTCAATGTTCAAATTAATTAAATTGACCATTTTTTATTAAGAACACAAATTTAATATAGTTACTTAAATGAATCCTCCTTTCCATATCTCACCAAATTGGTATCCACAATGAAAAAGATCAACAAATTAGAAGTTCACCAATTGGTATCCAAGAGAAAATATCAGCACACAACTTTGAATGATTACACATTATTGAAATACAAATACTACTCTATTGAATAGTTCAGATTAATAATAAGATTGCCAGTCAATCATATGATTTAGGCTTAATAGAAGCTATGCAAAAGGGACATGTTTTTTTTCCTCTTCAACTACTTGTTGATGCATTCAACATGATATACATGGCGACATTCAAGTGCGGCAATGGTAACTTCAGCTTTATACTCCGCTAAACATACCGCAAATACTTTTTGTTCCTCATCAACAACTGGATCACCATCCATGTCCATAGCAAGAGAAGGATAATAATACGTTCGTGTTTTAAAATATTCAGACATGTCCATCAACTCATTACTATTGTCATCTTCTTCCTCTTCTTGTATCTCTACTTCTTCGTATTCTTTGCTATAGGTGTCATCGAGGGTCGATTAGACGTATAGTGATCTACTCCTTTGGTGGTTCCCTATTCTTAGAAATATTAACTTCAGGAATCGGCTCGGATACATCATTGGCGAATTCATCTAACTCAATTCATCTAACTCCTTCTCTTCTTCTATAATTTATTTATCAAGAATCGACTCAAAAACGTCATTCTGAAATTCCCTGGCCTCCTCTGCTTCCCCTTCTTCTACAACTTCATCATTAAAAAAATAATTCATTCAAATATTCCTCTAACTCTTTCTCTTCTTCTTCTTCTATAATTTCATCAAGAATCAACTCGGATACTACTACTACTTCTTCCTCCTCTTCCACCTCCTCCTCTTTCTCTTCCTCTTCCGCTTCCTCTTTCTCTTCCTCTTCTTCATCTTCCTTTTTTTCTTCATCTTTCTCTTCGTCTTCTTCATCTTCTTCGTCTTCTTCGTCCTCTTCTTCGTCTTCTTCGTCTCTTCTTCTTCTTCTTCGTCTTCTTCTTCTTCTTCTTCATCATCATCTTCTTCTTCAACAAGATCATTAGGATTAAATGGTGAATCTTCAAACTTAATATGAGACATGACACTTTTATTGGTAATGCGAGGCCGCTGTTGTAGTTCGTTCACGTAAGAATCATCAGGCGGCAGAGTACGAGCACGAAAACATAGAATTTGAGACATGTTTCTTCAAAAACAAAAAAGAGCTCTACTCTGTAGTATTGAAAATCTTTCCCCTCAAGTTTCTTTCTTTTTTCTATGTAGGGGTAAAAAATCAAGAAAACATAGAAAATTTACAACTCTGTCGACCAATTTATAGAGAAAGGGTTTACTTTTTAAATATTTGCCCCCAAGTTTCTTTTTTATGCTTTCCCAAATAAATTCGGAAAAAAATTTACCACTAATAAAATTTGTCTCTTTTTTTTTCTTTCCCCCCAAGTTTCTGTTTTTCAAAATATGTAATACTAGGGTTTTAGTTTTGGAGAAAGGACAGAAACGACACTTTAAATTAAACTATTTACATGGAAATGGTCATGGAATTTAAATTCCACTTTCTAGCCATTTTAATTTACTGGCTTGTTCTATACCGTTTCTACACACCTTCTATACAGTTTCTATACAAATCTTATACATATAAATATTCGATACGAAAATTATACAGTTTTGATACACAATTTATACAATAATTGTGTATTTTTTTAACACATTTTATACAACAATTATATAATTTTCATACACTTTCTGTATATTTTTTTTATATATTTTATACATATACATATTTGATATAACTATACAATTTCTATACATATATCTTATATAGATACATATTCTATTTCATAATTAAATCATTTTTATATAATTTAATGATTATTTCTAAACAATTAAAAAAAAGGAATATTTGATCAGTTAAAAAATTTATAGCAAAAAAAATTGAAATACTTTTAAAATGGCCGACCTGCTCAAGTTCAATATCATATCAGTATTATATATAGGCTGTATCAGTATTGTATATGGACTGTATATGGACTACGTAGGCCAAAATGACACAAATTAGAAAATGACTATAAAGCGGAAAAAATTTTCAAACTTGAGATATTTGTTTTAAAAAGTGCAATAGTGTGTCCTTTTCCCTTTAGTTTTCCCCTCCCCCCACCCACCACACACCCAACGAAAAAAATTAGAATGATTTTTAAAGCTAAAATAAATTGTTAGTAATACATTCGAAACTGTTAGTCAAAGTTCATAATGTTTGTCTCTCATAAAGGAAACTATGACTAATATTTTGGAATGGAGGGAGTACTCCATCCATTCTAAAATAGTTGTCACGTTTCGTCTCAGTAATTTTACAAATTTTTATGCTAAGTTGAATTAAATAAAATTAATATTTTTAATTAAAATTTAGACATTCAAAAACTACACGAAATAATATTAAGTGCCTCCCCTCCCCATTCCCATATTTGTTCACTAATCTTAATTTAGCAGTATAAATTTACAATTATTTCCTTAACCTAGTCTGAAGTGAGACTAACAACCCCTTAACAAGTGACATGACACAAAACTTCGGGGAAGCAAAGTTAGATGAAATTAATTTAATATTTTAATAGTACCACCCTTGTTATAGCCATTTATATACAACAATAATAACATACCCAGTGTATTTCCACTATGTGGGGTCTGGGAGGGTAAACTGTGCACAATGCATACCACTACCTCAAACGAAATAGAGAGGATGTTTTCGATAAACTACCCACTTAAAACAAAAAACTAATAACAGTATAAAAAGATGCTACAAAGTCACGTAAATCTTGCCTATTTTGGTGTTTACTGTATTCATTAAAAATGGATCACAACTCTAGCTAATGATTGGTTAGTTGTAATTTGGATGCTGTTAAGTTTAATTGGAACCATAATAACAGTTCATCTTGAAAAAGATGGCATATCAACATTCAAGTTTGACAATAAGTTCACTGCTTGCGCAAAATTTCTTTGTGTAAACTTACTGATGGTGCAATTGCATTTTAATAGTAGGAGTACATAATTTGTGTAATTGGATTTAGCTATAGAATTTGATATTTTTCTTCCTCTTAAATTTTGCGGGATGATCGTTACTGGGGTATTGACTATATTAAACTTCTTTTTGGTGTAGTTTAAGGTGCTTTGAGTTTTCGGGAGCATATTTTGATTTACTTGGAGGTGGTGCTTAAATTGTGCATTCGATGTAAATGAGACTTTAAACTTTGATGCTTTCTTTTCAAATCAGTTTTATAAAAAATATATTTTTCTGCCCAGACCATGTGTTGGGACAAGCGAGAACTTGGTAGAATTTATGGCCTTTGACTAACTGTGGATATGTATTTTGTGAAGTGTATTGAGAATTATTTAGAGATAAAATGTGAGGAGAGTTTGGGGCATTTAAATATATTTTCTTCGCTTCTCTTATAGTCTCTTAGGGCGTACATAGCTGCCGTAATATGTTAGGGGCATTACTGATGCTGTCGTAATATATTAGGGGCTTGTCCAGGCTGACATAGTAGAATTTTTGGGGTATTACATATGCTGCCGTTGACTTGTCAGGATGCTAGGCCGATCACCTTCACTGCTATTTATGACAAGTCGTGAGATGGATTGAGTTGAGATATAGAGTGGCATTTTTGAACTTCCTTTTTGGTCTTATTAACATTACCTTATAAGAGATATTATGTGGATATTATTTGTGTATTTTGTTGTGCCTTTTATTTTCTAACATTTGTTCCAGGGGTGTTAAAGTAGCGGGTCAAGGATCTTATTAAGTTATATTTATATAGCTCGCTCCTTACTTGCATACCTATAGATATGGTTGCAGAGAGAGAGAGGCTCGTGGCTGATTGTTTTTTCGTGTGGATTCTATCACTGAGGTGAGCCTTTGCATTGTTCGTAAAGGCAGTCATTCATCTTTAGTTATTTTTAGCCTATATTTCCTTTCGTTGGGTTTGCATACCCAAAAGTTGAACTCATGTAAATCTGTTTAGATGCTCCGTGAACTTAGTGTAGGTCTTGGGTTAGAGATTTATTATCTAAACTATTATCATTTTCATAAATTGCTATGCAATATCTTTTTGGATAATTACCCAGCATTAATGATAATTTCATGCATGTGGAGTTTTTTATGTTTCCATCTCAGTATTTGTATATATTGTGAATGTATAGAAAATTAGTTCTCTTGGCAAGTGGTGTTGTCGAGAGCCAGACATGCCTAGGGGTTATTTTGGGACGTGAAAAAGTTGGTATCAAAGCCAAGGCTTTAGGTCCCGGGTCATGGAGCAGTGTTTAGTAGATTATTGTTCATGGGTATGTAGGCGCCCATACTTATGAACTTGAGGCTACAAAACATCTAGGAATTTTCCCTTTGTTGTTCATTATTCGTGTGTTGAGTTGAATTAAGTCTAACCTTAAATATTGTTATGCAGATGGTTAAAAAAAGTGGTTCTTCTTCCACTAGTCGATCTAATGCACCTGCTGGACGTGGTACTAGATAGGATGTTACCCATGGTGGTTGTCGAGTTGGGTCTCATCCAACTAGGCCTCGAACTAGGATGCAGACCAGTGCTTATTTTGGAGTTGGAAATGGGGACCAGCCCTAAGTTTTGGCTTCTCAGCAAGTGTAGTGCCAGGCTGATCGAGATACTCCAGCTGCAGTGCCAGTTGTTGCACCTACTATTACATTACCTGCAGACGTAGTGGTAAGAATATTGAACGTAGTTGAGGCATTGGTGACTAATCAGGGTTAAAATCTAACGCCTTAGGCTACTTTGCAGATGTAAGCACAAGTTCAGTTGAATGTTGCAACCTCTCAGGCATCTTTACCAGTTAATCATTCGATTGCAGCTATAGGGCAAACCCAAGGATCTGAAGAATTTCATGGGATCTTAAGCTGCCAGAGTTTTATGCTTCACCTTTTTCTATTGAGCCTCAAAAGTTTTAACATCGCTGCAACAAAATACTTACTACTTTGGGACTAAAGGAGACTCGTGGTGTAGAATTTACTATTTTATATTCCCAGGGTCTCCCGAGGCTTGGTGGACTTCCGTTTTGATGGGTAGATAAGCAGGGCTACCACCAATTACTTGGTCAGAGTTTTTATCAATGTTCTTGGATAGATTTATTCCCTTAAGCAAACTAGATGACATGAGATTCCAGTTTAATAACTTAAACAGGGATCTATGATAGTCACTAAGTATGAAGCTAAGTTTACTGAGTTATCTAGGTATGTTCCATCTTTAGTTGCAGATCAGAGGGAGAAAGTAAGATAATTTATGGATGGGCTTAAGGCTCGTTATCGTGGTCCAATAATACGCCATGTGCTTAATGGATCCTATTCTGAGATTTTTGACACTACTCTTTGTTCCGAGTCTTATTATGAGATGGAAATGATTAATCAAGAAAACAAAAAAGCATGTAACTCAGGTAAGTTTAGTGGCGCTCCATCTGGGAGCAAGAGTGGTTTTGATCAAGGATATTCTAGGCCTACACAAACAGAGTCAGTGGGGCAATATTTATGGAATAGTTATCCAGCTAGAAAGAGATAATACTAGAAGAAACAGAGGAATGGTAACGGTTTTTTTCAGTCTGGTCAGCATTAGGAATGTTCTAGTTATGGTAAAAATCATAGTGAACGTTGTTGAGGAGTTGGCGGTCCTTGTTATACTTATGGTGAAAGGGGGCACATTGCTAAGTTTTTTCCTAAGGGTGATTCTAGATCTAGTCAAGTTACTCGTCAGGTGCATAGAAATGTTGCAGGTACTCATGCTCACACTCAGCCAGCTAGGATCCTCCATAGGGTGCTCAAGTTCTTAGACAGTAGGTGGTCCACCGAGATTCTTAGATATGGATATACAGGACATCGAGGCATCTAATACTGTAGTCACAGGTATTATCACTGTAAACTCTCATAAGGCTTACTCTCTTATTGATCCTGGTCCTACATATTCATATGTGTCCCTATCTTTTGCTTTATTCTTTGATAGAATGATTGAGACTCTTGTTGGGCCATATATTATTATGACCCTAGTGGGGGAGACCTTATCAGTGGATAGAGTTTATAGAGATTATGTGATATCTGTTCAGGGTAAGGATACCATAGTTGATCTACTTGTGTTGCCAATGACTGATTTTGATGTGATTATGGGTACAGATTGCTTGGCATCATGTTATGCTTTGTTTGATTGTTATGCTAAGCTTATATATTTTGATATTCCTGTAGAACCACCTTTAGTGTGGAAAGGTATAGCTCCTGTGACTCAAGGGAAGATAATATCCTATGTAAAAGCCTGTTGAATGATTAACCATAGTTGTTTGGGTTTTATTACTATCATTCATGACACTTGAGCTGAGGAAGGTTCTATAAATAATGTTCCCACTGTTTGGGAGTTTATTGATGTATTTCCAGATGATTTGCCCTGGCTACCTACGATGAGAGAAATTGAGTTCAACATTGATTTAGTGCCAGGGACTCAACCTAACTCTATTCCACCTTACTGTATGGCTCCTACTGAGTTGAGGGAATTGAAGGTTGAACTTCAGAAATTGCTTGATAAGGTATTCATCAAGCCTAGTATGTCACCTTGGGGTGCACCAGTGTTATTTGTGAAAAAAAAATGGCACAATGAGAATGAGCATTGACTATAGACAGTTAAATAAGGTGACAATCAAGAATAAGTATTCTTTTCCCCGAATTGATGCTTTATTCAATCAATTGTGGGGTTCTACTCACTTTTCTAAAATCGACTTAATATTGGGTTATCACCAGTTGAGAGTCAAGGCTGAAGATATCACTAAGACAGCCTTTCAGACCAGGTATAGGCATTTTGAATTTTTAGTGATGTCTTTTGGACTGACTAATGCACCTACAAAATTTATGGACCTCATGAACAGGTATTCAAGCCATATTTAAACCATTATGTTATTATGTTCATTGATGACATTTTGGTTTACTCTCGGAGTGAGGTGGAACATGAACAACACTTGAGAGTTGTGTTGCAAATACTTAGAGAACACAAGCTTTATGCCACATTCTCAAAGTGTGATTTTTTGTTGGGCACTGTTTCCTTTTAGGGGAATGTGGTGTCAAGAGATGGGATTCATGTTGATCCAAAGAAGATTGAAGTTGTTTGAGATTGGCATCGACCTAGTACTGTTACAGAGATTCGTAGCTTCTTGGGTTTAGCTAATTACTATAGGAGGTTTGTAGAGAGATTCTCAAAGGTAACTGGTCCATTGACGCGCTTAACTTAAAAGGGTGTCATTTTTTAATGGTCGAATGAATGTGAAGAAAGTATTCAAAAATTAAAGACTACATTGATTTCTGCTCCGATTTTGACTTCACCTACGGTAGAGGGTGGTTTCACTATTTATTGTGATGTATCTTAAATTGGATTGGGTTATGTTTTAATGTAGAATGGTAAATTGGTGGTGTATGTTTCTCAATATCTAAAGGTCCATGAGAAAAATTATCCGACTCATGACTTGGAATTGACCGCGGTTATATTTGCACTCAAGATCTGGCGTTATAATCATTATGGTGAGCCGTGTGAAATCTATACTGATCACAAGAGTCTGCAGTACTTATTCAAGGAAAGAGATCTGAATCTGAGACAACGATGGTGGTTAGAGTTACTTAAAGATTATTATCTCACTATCTTGTACCATCCTGGGAAGGCAATGTAGTAGCAGACGCTTTGAGTAGGAAGTCTATGGGCAGCTTGGCCCAATTTGCTACTGAAAGACGACCTCTGGTTGTGAATGTATAGTCTTTAGCAAATCATAGAGTTCGAATTGATCATACGGTGCCTAGCAAGTTACTTGCGGTTATGGTGGTTTAGTCGTTCTTAGTTGGGCTAGTTAAGACTTGCTAATATAATGATCCCTACCTTGTTGGGATTCGACATCGAGTACAGAATGGTAGTGTGGTCTTTCACTATTGATGGTAAAGGTGTATTATGTCATCATGAAAGATTGTGTGTTCTCATTATGGGTGATGTGAGGCTACTAATTCTTGATAAGGCTTATAGCTTGCGATATTCTAACCCCCTTGGTGCTACTAGATGTATCAAGACTTGAACGGATTGTACTGGTGGAAAGGTATGAAGGTGATTTTAAAATATGTCACTAGTTGTTTAAATTGTCAGCAGGTCAAGTATGAACATCAAAAACCTGGTGGAACGATGCAAAAAGTAATTATTCCGAAGTGGAAGTGGGAAAGGATTACTATGGATTTTGTGGTTGGGTTGCAAAATATTTCCAGGAAGCACAACTTAGTTTGGGTGATAGTGGATAGACTTACAAAATTTGCCTATTTTATACCAGTTTGGGTTACTTATAGTGTGAAGCAGTTAGTAGAAATTTACCTTCGGGAGATAGTTCAGCTTCATGATGTTCCTATCTCAACCATTTCTGATAAAGGTGCACAGTTCACTGTCGAGTTCTGGAGATCTTTCCTGAAATCAAAGGGTTTACAAGTTTAGTTGAGTACAACTTTTTATCAACAGACCGAGGGACAGCCTGAACGAGTTATTCAGATCTTGGAGGACATAATTAGAGCTTGTGCTATTGACTTTGTTGGCCATTGGGACGACCAGTTTTCTTTAGAAGAGTTTGCTTATAATAATAGCTACTAGTCGAGCATTCAAATAGTACCATATTAGGCTCTTTATGGTCGCAAGTGTCGTTCACCAGTAGGCTGGTTTGAGCCCGGTAAAGCACAGTTATTAGGTCTAGATTTAGTTTAGCTAGCATTGGAGAAGGTTGCAGTGATACGAGACTGACTTAAGATGTCACAAAGCAGGCAAATGTCCTACGCAGATAAGACGGTTCGTTATTTAGAGTTTGAAAAAGGGGAAAAAGTATTTTCAAAAGTTTCTCCCATGAAGGGAGTTATGAGGTTTGGGCAGAAGGGTAAGTTAAGTCCTAGATACATCGGTCCTTATGATATTTTGGACCAAATTGGATTGGTGGCATATAGGTTTTATTTACCTCCAAGATTGTCTGCAGTTCATCCTGTGTTTCACGTGTCTATGCTTAGACGGTATATTCGTGTTGATAGCCATAAGATCCATCCAGAGGAAGTAGATCTTAATAAGAATCTGACTTATGAGGAAAGCCCGATAGTTATTCTTGATAGACAAGTGCGATAGTTGAGGTCGAAGAAGATAGCTTCAGTCAAGGTATTATGGCGTAATCATCCAACTGAGAAAGCTAGTTGGGAGTCCAGGGAAGATATGTGAGTTAGATATCCTCACTTATTTGACATTTCAGGTCTAATTCTAGACACGTTTGAGGACGAACATTATTTTAAGTGGGGGAGAATGTAATAGCCAGCTTATTTATTTCCTCTTAATGAAGGATTAATTGGTAATTATAACACTACATACCTAATATGCTTTTAAAGATAGATCAGAAACCTCATTCATTTCATCACCCATTATGAACTCTACAAGGTATCGATAATAATCCCCTTTCTTGCACCCAAAGATAAAAACAAATTAACTCAACGTTTTAGACTCAAAACGAACAATACACCAAGCCTCACCTTTTGCAGTAAAATACAGTTGGTTTCCCAAATGTATATGACGGAATTAGATGCTTATCAATTAGAGTCATCATATCTGATAGTATTTGGATGTGCAACGCCTACGCAATTAGCTTAGTGTGAGAGCATCTAGGTCGTGCTTGTTGATGAAGTTCAGCTTTCTGGAAGAAAAATTAGTTATTTTTCAGGACTTAGAGAAAAATTGCCTATTGCAGAAAGCTTCCTAAAGTGGTAATCGAGAACCAGAAAACTCAGTCAAAAAAGATGAGAACTTACTACAATGTCTATAGGGAAGATGACAACAACAAATATGGCCTTATTCTATGAAATATATCTATCGTCTAATGTTTTGTTCTTTGGAAAATGCTAATAGATTGGGGTTTTGAGGAATAAAAGCAAGTCTTACTCAAAGATCATAAACCGAAGTGTCATTGAGTTAGTTTATTCCCTGAATCCTTTCATGCATGCACGTCGAGTATCGTTCATGGTTGACAATTGCTCTACAAAAGAATGTTTAGCATCTCTGAAGTGGGCCCCTTGATTTGATAAAACGCTCACCCAACAACATCAAGCACTTGTGGAAGTCAAAAATAACCTTCCTATCATTGTGGATCTTATCACCAATTTTGTATGTGATCCTATGTAATAAGTTTTTGAAGTTTGTGCGCGATTGAGACCACAGTTGATATTTCAGTTCATCTAGATGCTGGCTTTGTCTGTCCCGAGCTCAGACAAACTGGCAATTAAAGTTCTTTGTCGATCACTTGTGCTGAGATGGTGATTATTTTTGTGGAATTGGAAGGAGTGAGGCATTAGACAGAGGTTATGTTTAGTCTAGCTGACCATTATTAAAGGTAGATCACCTTTTTTTTGTTAGACAATGTGATCTCTATACTTTGGATTTTATGAATGTGATCTTTGTACTTTAGATTTTATACATCTTTTGCAGATCTCAGTTTAGGGTCTCTTTAACCATGGTAATTTATGTTTTCCTTTTAGGTCATAAACAAGAATTTTATTAACTAAAATAGCATTATGTACAAGGTTTTCAACTGAAAAACTGGCCTTGGATAATTCAATGTACAAATTAATTGAATTGAACAGTGTTTATTAAGAACGCAAATTTAATATAGTTACTTAAATGAATCCTCGTTTCCTTATCTCACCAAATTGATATCCACAATGAAAAAGATCAACAAATTAGAAGCTGAACAATTGGTATCCAGGAGAAAATATTAGGACACTACTTTGAACTACTACACATTATTGAAATACAAATACTGCTCTGTTGAATAGTTCAGATTAAGAATAATATTGGCAGTCAGTCATGTTATTTAGGATGAATAGAAGCTCTGCAAAAGGGACATGTTTTTTCCCTCTGCAACCACTTGTTGATGCATTCAACATGATATTCATGGCCATATTCAAGTGCAACAATGGTAACTTCATCTTTATACTCAGATAAACATACCGCACATACTTCTTGTTCCTCACCAACAAATGGATCACCATCCATGTCCATAGCAGGAGAAGGACAATAGTACATCCGTGTTTTTAAATAGTCAGATATGTCCATCAACTTATTTCTATTGTCATCTTCTTCCTCTTTTTGTATCTCTACTTCTTATTCATATTCATCGCTATAGGTGTCATCGCGGGTCGATACTGGCACTTGAAATCTATAATATGTGTATTTAGTATTCACTCTGCTTCGAGGCGTTCTCCTAGCCAGAATTCCCCATGTTTGGTTCGGTAGATTGCCTTCATTGATTAGACATATAGTGATTCACTCCCTTGGTGGTTCCATATTCTCAGACATATCAACTTCAAAAATTGGCTTGGATACATCGTTGGCGAATTCATCTACCACTTCCTCTTTTTCTATAATTTCTTCATCAAGAATCGACTCAAAAATGTCATTCGGAAATTCCCCGGCCTCCTCTGCTTCCCTTTCTTCTACAACTTCATCCCCAAAAAATAATTCATTCAAATATTCCTTTGCCTCGTTCTCCTTTTTATCTTCTTCTATAATTTCATCAAGAATCGACTTGGAAACTACTTCTACTTCTTCCTCCTCCTCTACCTCCTCCTCTTTATCCTCCGCTTATTCTTCCACTTATTCTTCCTCTTCTTCTTATTCTTTTTCTTCTTCTTCATCGTCATCATCATCATCATCATCATCTTCTTCTTCTTCTTCGTATTTTTCTTCTTCTTCTTCAACAAGATCATTAGGATTCAATGGTGAATCTTTAAACTTAATATGAGACTTGGCACTTTCAATGGTAAAATGAGGCCGCTTCTGTATTCGCTGTTGTAGTTTGTTCATCTAAAAATCATCAGGAGGTAGAGTACGAGCACGAAAACATGGAACTTGAGACATGTTTCTTCAAAAACAAAAAAGAGCTCTGCTCTGTAGTGTTAAAAATATTTCCGTTCAAGTTTCTTTCTTTTTTATTTGTAGATGTAAAAAAATAAAACAACATTTAAAATTTACAACTCTGTCAACCTATTTATAGAGAAAGGGTTTACTTTTTAAATCCTTGCCCCCAAATTTGTTTTTTATGCTTTCCCAAATAAATTTGGAAAAGGATTTACCTCTACTAAAACTTGTCTCTTTTTTTTCTTTCCCTCTAAATTTATGTATCAAGACTTGCACAGATTGTACTGATGGAAAGGTATGAAGGTTGATATTTTAAAACATGTCACTAGTTGTTTAAATTCTCAGCATGTCAAGTATGAACATCAAAAATCTGGTGGAACGATGCAAAAATTGATCATTCCGGAGTAGAAGTGGAAAAGGATTACTATGAATTTCATGGTTGGGTTGCCAAATACTTTCAGGAAGCACAACTTAGTTTGGGTGATAGTGGATAGACTTACAAAATCTACCCATTTTATACCAATTTGGGTATTTATAATGCGAAGCAGTTAGAAGAAATTTACCTTTGGGAGATAGTTTGGCTTCATGATGTGCCTATCTCAACCATATCTGATCAAGGTGCACAGTTCACTGCCGAGTTCTGGAGATCTTTCCAGAAATCATTGGGATCGAAAAATAAGTTGAGTACAACTTTTCATCCGCAGACCGATGGACAGTCTGAATGAGTTATTTAGATCTTTGAGGACATGATTAGAGCTTACGCTATTGACTTTGTTGGCCATTGGGACGACCAGTTTTCTTTAGAAGAGTTTGCTTATAATAATAGCTACCAATTGGGAATTCAAATAGCACCGAATGAGCCTCTATATGGTCGTAAGTGTCATTCACCAGTTGGCTGGTTTGAGCCTGGTGAAGCGCAGTTATTGGGTCTAGATTTAGTTCAGCAAGCATGGGAGATGGTTGTAGTGATACGATACAAACTTAAGATGTCACAAAGCAGGCAAAAGTGCATATAAGAGGTTTCTTGATTTAGAGTTTCCAAAAGGGGAAAGAGTATTTCTAAAAGTTTCTCCCATGAAGGGAGTTATGAGGTTTGGCCGGAAGGGTAAGCTAAGTCCTATATACATCGGTCCTTATGAGATTTTGGACAAAAATCAGATTGGTGGCCTATAGGCTTGCTTTACCTCAAAGATTGTCTGCAGTTTATCCTGTGTTTCACGTGTCTATGCTTAGACGGTATGATCGTGATGATAGCCATAAGATCTGTCCAGAGGATGTAGAGCTTAATGAGAATCTGACTTATGAGGAAAGCCCGATAGTTATTCTTCATATGCAAGTACGACAGTTGAGGTTGAAGAAGATAACTTCAGTCAAGGTATTATGGTATAATAATCCAATCGAGGAAGCTACTTGGGAGTTCGGCGAGGATATGCGAGTTAGATATCTCACTTATTTGACATTTCAAGTATGATTCTAGACCAATTCGAGGACGAACGCTATTTTAAGTGGGGGAGAATGTAATAGCCAGCTTATTTATTTCCTTTTAATCAAGGGTTAATTGGTAATTATAACCAATTATTAATATTAATTAAGAAATTAAAAGGGGACAAGTCAAGAGCCTTTTTTAGTTTCATGGTACTAGGGCTATATATATGATCTTTTATCCTTGGAAAAATTGGAAGAAAAACAACATACAAAAAAAAGAAAAGAAAAGAGATCAGCAGAGAGTATCTAAGCTAAGTTAGCTGGTATCTTTCACCGATAAGGTATGAAATATGTTTATAGTTCTTTGGCATAGAATTTTGAAAATAAAAACAATACATATTCCTTTCTTCCTACCCTTATTCTATTTGGAGCAAGGATTAGAATAATTTATATCAATATTGTGACTTGGGAAATATCAATGACTTGGTAAAGTAGTTGAATTATATAGAAAAGTTGGATGTTAAAAGATGCCACAAAGTCACGTAATTCTTGACAGTTTTGGTGCCTACAGTATTTATTGAAAATGGATCACAACTCTAGTTAATGATTGGTTAGTTGTAATTTAGCTGCTGGTAAGTTTAATTGGAAGCATAATAATAGTTCGTCTTGAAAAAGATGGCATATGAAGATTCAAGTTTGGCAATTAGTTCACTGCTTGCGCAAAATTTCTTTGTGTTAACTTATTGATGGTGCAATTGCATTTTAATAGTAGTACATAATTTGAGTAATTGGATTGAGCGATAGACTTTGATATTTGCCTTCCTCTTAAATTTTGCGGGATGATAGTTGATGGGGTATTGACTATATTAAACCTCTTTTTGGTGTAGTTTAAGGTGCTTTGAGTTTTCAGGAGCATATTTTGATTTACTAGGAGGTGGTGCTTGAATTGTGCATTAGATGTAAGTGAGACTTTAAATTTCAATGCTTGCTTTTCGAATTTCTTTTATAAAAATTATATTTTTCTGCCCAGTCCATGTGTTAGGACAAGCGTGAACTTGGTAGAATTTGTGGCCTTTGACTAACTGTGGATATGTATTTTGTGAAGTGTATTGAGAATTATTTAGAGGTGAAAATTGAGGTGAGGTTGGGGCATTTGAATATATTTTCTTCACTGCCGTTACAGTCTCTTGAGGCGTACATAGCTATTGTAATATGTTAGGGGCTTGTACATGCTACCGCAGTAGACTTTTTGGGACATTCCATATGCTGCTGTGGACTTGTCGAGGTGCTACGCGGATAACCTTCACCGCCGTTTATGACAAGTTGTGAGTGTAGATTGATTTGAGATATAGAGTGGCACTTTTGAACTTTCTTTTGGGTGTTATTAATATTACCTTATGAGAGATATTATGTACATATTATTTGTGTATTTTGTTGTGCCTTGTATTTTTTATCACTTGTTCGAGGGGTATTAAAGTAGCGGATCAAGGATCTTACTGGGTTATATTTATATAGCTCACTTCTTACTTGCATACCTGCAGATACGGTTGCGGAGAGAGTGGCTCGTAGCTGACTGTCTTTTCGTATGGAATCTATCGCTAAGGTGAGCCTTTGCATTATTTGTGAAGGCTGTCATTTATGTTTGATTATTTTTAGCCTATATTTCCTTTCGTTGGGTTTGCATGCCCAAAATGTAAACTCATGTAACTCTACTTAGATGCTCCGTGAACTTAGTGTGGAACTTGGGTTATAGATTTGTTATCTAAACTATTGTCGTTTTCATAAATCACTATGCCGTATCTTGTTGGATAATTACCCTGTGTTAATGATAATTTCATGCATGTTGAGTTGTTTATGTTTTCATCTCAGTGTTTGTAGATATTCTGAATATACAGAAAATTGGTTCTCCCGACAAGTGGGGTTGTCGGGAGCCAGTCACGCCTAAAGGTTATTTTGGGACGTGACATGGATATTCCTCATGTGCTCTACTTTCAACATAAGTAGTGCAGTTAAATACAATATCATTCCCCATTAGAAAACTTTGACATATCCTCGACCAGAAAATCAAAAGGTATTTAAAGAATAATGACAATATGTAGAAAGTGAATAACCTTATCTAAGTAATTACACATAGAGCAATCAAGAAGAATATATGCTAGCACTCACTAAAAAAACAATTGACCAGGTAAAAAGAGGAAGATCACAGACGCCTGAAAAAATGTATCAGTGTCTTCGTCTTTAACAGAAAAAGAGATGATCATTGTCCTCTTAAATGTTTAGCAACTGCCTACCTAATATGCTTTTAAAGATAGATCAAAAACCTCATTCTTTTCATCACCCGTTTTAAACTCTACAAGGTATCGATAATAATCCCTTTTCCTGCACCCAAAGATAAAGCAAACTAACAAAAATGAACAACCTATAAATTTATTAACTTCCATAAAAACAAATTAACTCAACGTTTTAGATTCAAAACAAACAATACACCGAGCTTCACCTTTTGTAGGAAAATACAGTTGGTTCCCCAGAAGTATAGGACGGAATCAGATGCTCATCAATCAGAGTCATGATATTTGATAGTATATGGATGTGCAACGCCTACGTAGTTAACTTAGTGTGAAAGCATCTAGGTCATGCTTGTTGATGAAGGTCAGCTTTCTGGAAGAAAAATTAGTTATTTTTAAGAACTCAGAGAAAAATTGCCTCTTGCAGAAAGCTTCCTAAAGTGGTAATCGGGAACCATAAAACTCAGTCGAAAAAAGATGAGAACTTACCATTATGTCTAAAGGGAAGATGAAAGCAACAAATATGGCCTTATTCTATGAAATATATCTGTCATATAATGTTTTGTTCTTTGGAAATTGCTAATAGATTGGGTTTTGAGTAATAAACGCCAGTCTTACTCAAAGATCATAAACATAAGTATCATCGAGTCAGTTGATTCCCTGAATCCATTCATGCATGCCCGTGGAGTATCGTTCATGGTTGACAATTGCTCTACAAAAGCATTATTAGCTTATCTGAAGTGGGCCTCTCGATTTGATTACAACCTTACCCAGCAACATCAAACACTTATTCCAGTCGACAATAACCTTTCTATCAATGTGGATCTAATCACAAATTTTCTATGTGATCCTTGCAATAAGTTTTTGAAGTTTGTGTGCGATTGAGTCCATGGTTGATATTTTAGTTGATCTGGATGCTGACTTTGTCCATCCCGAGCTCAGACAAACTGGCACCTAAATTTCTTTGTTAGTCACTTGTACTGAGATGGTGATTATTTTTATGGAATTGGAAGGAGTGAGGAATTAGGCAGAGGTTATGTTTAGTCCTGCTGACCATTATTAAAGGTAGATCACCTTTTATTTTTTAGACAATGTGATCTCTGTACTTTGGATTTTATGAATGTGATCTCTGTACTTTGGATTTTATGCATATCTTTTACAGATCTCAGTTTGGGGTTTCTTTAACCATGGTAATTTATGTTTTCCTTTTAGGTCATAAACAAGCATTTTATTAACCAAAGTAGTATTATGTACAAGGTTTCCAACTAGAAAAACTGGCCTTGGATAATTCAATGTTCAAATTAATTGAATTGACCAATGTTTATTAAGAACGCAAATTTAATATAGTTACTTAAATGAATCCTCGTTTCCATACCTCGCCAAATTGGTATCCACAATGAAAAAATCAACAAATTAGAAGCTCAACAATTGGTATCCAAGAGAAAATATCAACACACTACTTTGAATGATTACACATTATTGAAATACAAATACTACTCTATTGAATCGTTCAGATTAAGAATAAGATTGCCAGTCAGTCATGTGATTTAAGCTTAACAAAAGCTCTAAAAAAGTGACATATTTTTTGCCTCTGCAACCACTTGTTGATGCATTCAACATGATATTCATGGCTACATTCAAGTGCGGCAATGGTAACTTCAGATTTATACTCAACTAAACATACAACACATACTTCTTGTTCCTCATCAACAACTGGATCACCATCCATGTTCATACCAGGAGAAGGACAATAATCCGTCCGTGTTTGGAAATATTCAGACATGTCCATCAACTTATTACTATTGTCATCTTCTTCCTCTTGTATCTCTACTTATTCCTCGTATTCATCGCTATAGGTGTCATCGAAGGTCGATTCTGGAACTTGAAATCTGTAATATGTGAAGTTAGTGTTCACTCTTCTTCGAGGCATCCTGCCCGAGTTCTACATGTGTGGTTCGGTTGATGGCCTTCATTGATTTGACATATAGTGATCCACTCCCTTGGTGGTTCCATATTCTCAGACACATCAACCTCAAGAATCGGCTCGGATACATCATTGGAAAATTCATCTACCTCTTCCTCTTCATCTCTAATTTCTTCATCATGAATCAACTCAAAAATGTCATTCTGAAATTGCCCGGCCTCCTCTGCCTCCCCTTCTTCTAGAACTTCATCATCAAAAAATAATTTATTTCAATATTCCTCCGCCTCGTTATCCTCGTCTTTTTCTATAATTTCATCAAGAATAGACTTGGAAACTACTACTACTTCTTCCTCCCTCTCCCTCTCCCTCTCCCTTTTCCTCTCCCTCTCCCTCTGCCTCTTCCTCTTCCTCTTCCTCTTCCTCTTCTTCTTCTTCTTCTTCTTCCTCTTCCTCCTCTTCTTCCTCTTCTTCCTCTTCCTCTTCTTCCTCTTCTTCCTCTTCTTCTTCTTCTTCTTCTTCTTCTTCTTCTTCTTCTTCTTCTTCTTCAACAAGATCATAAGGATTCAATGGTGAATCTTCAAACTTAATATAGAACTTCATCATCAAAAAATAATTTATTTCAATATTCCTCCGCCTCGTTCTCCTCGTCTTTTTCTATAATTTCATCAAGAATAGACTTGGAAACTACTACTACTTCTTCCTCCTCCTCCTTCTCCTCTCCCTCTCCCTCTCCCTCTCCCTCTTCCTCTTCCTCTTCTCCCTCTCCCTCTCCCTCTTCCTCTCCCTCTTCCTCTTCCTCTTCCTCTTCTTCTTCTTCTTCTTCTTCTTCTTCGTCTTCTTCCTCCTCCTCTTCCTCTTCCTCTTCTTCTTCCTCTTCCTCCTCCTCTTCCTCAACGATAATACTAGGCCGCTTCTGTAGTTCGTACAAGTGAGAATCATCAGGCGGCAGAGTAAGAGCACGAAAACATGGAACTTGAGACATGTTTCTTAAAAAACAAAAAAGAGCTCTGCTCTATAGTGTTGAAAATCTTTCCCCTCAAGTTTCTTTCCTTTTTCTGTGTAGAGGTAAAAAAATAAGACAACATAGAAAATTTACAAATCTGTCAACCTATTTATAGAGAAAGGGTTTACTTGTTAAGTCTTTGCCCCCAAGTTTTTTTTATGCTTTCCTAAATATATTCGGAAAAGTATTTACCACCACTAAAATCTGTCTTTTTTTTTTTGTTTTCCCCCAACTTTATGTTTTTCAAATATGTAATACTGGGGCTTTAATTTGAAGGAAAGAACAGAAACGACACTTCAAATTAAACAATTTATATCAAAATGGTCATGGAATTTAAATTTCACTTTCTAGTCATTTCAATTCACTGGCTTGTTCTATGCCTTTTCTACACACCTTCTATATAGTTTCTATACAAATCTTATACATATAAATATTCTATACGAAAGTTATACAGTTTTGATACACAATTTCTACATTAATTGTATAATTTTTTACACATTTTATACAACAATTATATAATTTTCAAACACTTTCTATATATTTTATACATATACATATTTGATAGAGCTATGCAATTTCTATACATATATCTTATATAGATACATATTCTATTTAACAATTAAATTATTTTTTATATAATTTAATTATTATTTCTAAAAAAGTAAAAAAAACAGAATATTTGATCTATTCTATAACAATTAAATTATTTTTTATATAATTTAATTATTATTTCTAAAAAATTAAAAAAAGAAGAATATTTGATCAGTTAAAAAATTTATAGCAAAAAAATTGAAATATTTTTAAAATGGTCGATCTGTTCAAGTTGAATATCGTATTAGTATTGTATATGGACTATGTAGGCAAAAATGATCCAAATTAGGAAATGACTATAAAGCGGAATAGTATATCCGACTGACCACTCTTTGAAAAGTTTCCAAATTTGGGCTATTTGTTTTAATAAGTGCTATAGAGTGTTCTTTTCCCTTAAGTTTTCCCCTCCTGCCACCCACCACACACCCGACAAAAAAAAGTAGAAGGATTTTTAAAGTTAAAATAAATTGTGGTTAATTTAATATTTTAAAATTAAATTTTAGATATTTAAAAAATTATATGAAAATAGTAGTACAAATCATATTTTTCCCCCTCAGGTATGAGGAAAAAATACATTCGAAACTGTTAGTCAAAGTTCAAAATGTTTGACTCTCATAAATGAAACTACGATTTGGGAATGGAGGGAGTACTCCATCCGTCCCTAAAATAGTTGTCACGTTTCAGTACTCCATCCGTCCCTAAAATAGTTGTCACGTTTCATCTTGGTAATTTTAAAAAAGTTTTATGCTAAGTTGAATTAAATGAAATTAATATTTTAATTAAAATTTAGACATTCAAAAACTACACGAAAATAATATTAAGTGCCTCCCCTCCCCCTTTCCATATTTGTTCACTAATCTTAGTTTAGCACTATAACTTTACAATTAAGGCATATAACTCTTAATCATACCTGGAGTAGTTTAGAGTGGAACCTTTGAGATTTTCACTAAAATAAGCAATGAGTTTTAAATCTTGCATCAAAACAGCCCCTATGCCTACTTTACTAGCATCGCATTCAACTTCGAACATCTTATCAAAGTTGGGCAATTATAACAAAGGCGTAGAAACAAGCATAGATTTTAAGGCCTCAAAAGCCTTAGCTTGCTCTTCACCTCACTTGAAGGGTTGGTCTTTCCGAATAACCTCAGTCAAGGGGGCGGCTATAGTGCTAAATCATTGGACAAACCTTCTATAAAAACTAGCCAACCCAAGGAAGCTTTTTACTTCACCAATGATTTGTGGGATTGACCAATTTTTGATAGCCTCTATCTCCGATTTATCCATTTGGACCCCTCTTAAGCTCACAGCAAATCTCAATAAAAAAAACTTCATCAACACCAAAGGAACATTTATAAAGATTGGCGAACAATTTCTCTTTCCTAAGAACATCAAAGACACTTCTCAAATAAAGCACATATTCGGCCAAGCTCTTGCTATAAACCAAGAAGTCATCAAAATTAACAATAACAAATTTTCCAATAAATGGATTCATCATATGATTCATTAGCCGCATGAAATTACTACGAGCATTTGTTAGGCCGAATGGCATAACCATCCATTCCTAGAGACCAAATTTGGTCTTGAACGCGGTTTTCCATTCATCACTGGGTTGCATTTGAATTTGGTGATAGCCACTCCTAAGATCTATCTTGGAAAATAAACAAGAACCATTTAACTCATCAAGCATGTCATCTAATCTAGGGATAGGATGAAGATATTTTACTGTAATCTTGTTGATGGCCCAACAATCCACACACATTTGCCAAGTTCCATCTTTCTTAGGCACTAGTAACACCTGAAACACACATGGGCTCATTCTTTCTTTGATGTGCCCTTTGTTGAGAAGTTTCTCAACTTGGCGTAAAGTTCCTTTGTATCCGTGTGGTTGCTTCTATAGGCCGGATTGTTTGGAAATTATGACACTAGGACAAAGTCTATTTGGTGCTCAATATCTTGAAGTGGAGGTAGTCTTGCCGAAACACTAGGAAACACATCTTAATATTCCTACAAAATATTAAAAATAGAAGAAGTAGATGGGTTAGTCTTAAAATTATAAATGTAGCATAGGAGAGGTGTCATCATACTCTTTGAAGAGGTCTCCATCCCGATCCAATATTACCATTGAATCTCTAATCGTTAAGGCTGAAACTCCTTCTTATCTCTCACCCTTCCCACTCTTGGGTTCAACACCCTTCTCCTCGGGTTCCTTTTCTTTTTTACTTTTCTTTTTCAACCCCTTCATTTGTTGGTGAGCCTCACACACTTATGATGGTGAAAGTGGTCGGAGGTGGTACTTTTGACCTTGAACTCAAAAGAATAATAATTGGTCTGTCCATCATGTTTGGTAGATCTATCATATTGCCATAGCCAACCCAACAAGAGATTATAAGCTTGCATTGGAATGATGTCACAAAGTACCTCATCTTCATAGTTTCCAACTTTGAACCGAATCACTACTTGGCGGGTTACCTTCAATTCTTCACATCCATTCAACCATTGGAGCCTATACGGACTTGCATGGGGAGTATTTGGTAACTTCAGGTGTTCCACCATCGAGACACTAGCCATATTGGAACAACTTCCACTATCAATAAACAAGGAGCACACACTCTCCTTAATGAGACACTTAGTATGGAAGAGGTTTTCTATTGGCTTGGATCATCCAACACTTTGCTAATAATAAATATCCACCACATATTTAGTTACTTCAAGTTCACCCTCTTAAGGACAAACCTCTTCCTCATCATCATCATTAGGCCTTTCAGCCTTCTCTTCTTTCTATCTTGAAAGACTTCTTCATTCTCAACCGTTCTAAGACCCACTTCATCCCTCAAGAAATATAACTTCCCTTCTTTTAATATCACATTTCTTTGGTTAGGACACTCACTAGCCTTGTTTCCCCACCCATGAATTTGAAACATTAAAATCCCTTTGAATTAGAAGTAGTATTCGGTTTAACTTCAAACCTTGGAGGTGGATATTGGAAAGCCTTGTTCGCAGGTTGTGGAGCGTTGGTTGGAAGTTTTTTGGACTTTTTCCACCCCAAAGTTGTTGGAGTCACTTTATTTCCCTTGGTCCAACCCGAGGACCCTTGGTACTCCTTGGTTTTGTATGTCGACCTCTCTTTGTTCTCCCTCTCAATCTCCGAAGCCGCTTGAAAGATTTCTTCAATAGTTTCAAACTTATGAAGGGTCATGTGCATAGAGATTTGCTTGTTTAGTCCGACCTTGAACCGAATGGTGTCATGGTTCACTTTTCCTCCTCCATTATCAAGTTTCAAGATGAGTTATTGAAACTGATCATAGTAAGCCAATACACTCTTATTCCTTTACTATAAGTTATACAATTTAGCAAGGTGTTCATGTTGATAGTGCTTGGAGAGATATTTTTGTCTCATAAGATACCTTAGCTGAAACCAAAGAGAGGGTTTCCCTTCAATCAAGATATTGCCAAAATGTTTGACATACTCCCACCACGTGGTAGCATATCCCTCAAAATGGAAAATGGCATAAAAATCTTCTCCTCATCTATGAGATCATTCACTTGGAAGAACCTCTTGCATGAGGATTCCCATGCAAGAAAATCTTTAGGATCACTCTTTCCCTTGAAGATTGGAGGTTACATTTTGATAGTGTTAAGACCAACATCCCTCTCTCTAACACCTTGGCTGTTTCTCCCTTTAAGTCCTCGATTTTTCCTTGGATCCATCCTTCTACCTCTCAGCCCATCATCCACCAAGTAAGGATTATCATACATTCCATACCCTCCCCTTCGGTTCTCCATAACATACCTCTTTTCTTGTATTGACTGGTTTTGGAATTTAGAATTTGGTACAGTGGGTTGGCATTTAGTTGTGGTGGTCTTTGGATTGGATGGATTCGATTTGGAGGATTCGGGTCTAAGGGTGGCATTTGGGTTCCAAGTCGTTCATGTGGGACTTGGTGAAGTGGGTATGGCTTGGTCCATAAAGGCCTTGGCTTTGTGAGTAAAAGTTGGCTTGATGTATGGATTTATCATGTGTTTGGTATTCGCGTTAGTAATGGATTAAATTTCATTTTTGGCATCACATGAAGGATTGAAACTATATGTGTAGGCCGGTCATTTTTTTGAAGAGGATACAATATTTCGTGCATGGCTTCAGAGGTAATGGTTGGTGATGTGTTTTGAGGATTTAAGGGTCGAGAACTCCATTGGATTTCCACCCTATCCATCCGGACACTAATAGAGACCATTTCCAATCCCAACTTCTCAACCATAGCATTCACCCTTGACACGTCCCGAGATAAGGACTCAAGACTAGCCATAAGGGCATTCATAACATTAGTGTCCACGGTTGGAGCATTGAAAGTTTCGGGTTCCAATGCAATTGTACCTACAAAATGAGCAAACATTATTTCAAAATACTCTAACACACTCTTCACACCCGGCTTCCTCACTTGGCCCTTTAAGTGTTGTAAATCGGCTATTAACTTGTGAGTACTTATGAATGAGTCAACTCTTGATTTAGAATGGATTTTTGTTTGGAAAACTCAAGAAAGTTTTGTACACACTTGAACCAAAAAAACAACTATGAATTATAAACGCGCAAAGCACCACAAGGAACTCTAACACGAAAGAAGAACTCAAAAACTAGTTCACAACTTAGTAGGTTGTTACTAGTTGTCAGCTAGTATAGGAGTCAAGAAAATGAAACTATTAGAGTCAAGGAAATAAACTAGGAATGTCCAAGGACTTGATTCTAGTTTTTTCGCGTGGCCCAAAATTTTTGGTTGTTGGTATTGTTTTTATTGAAGTTTGATGTTTTCCAATTTGAGTTGTTCAATCTTATTGGTTTGGTGATGATTTTCTATTTTAGGGTAAGGAGACAAGACTTTGGACTCTCTTTCCAAATGTTAAAAGGTGCCCATCAAATTTTCACCAACTTGCACTAATTTGGCAAAACACCTTTTTGCTTTGGCTTTGTCCCTTTCCTCTTTTGGTTCTTCTTAAAAAATGTTTGACCCTCTTTTGGTAACTATGATTTTTTGAGACCTATTGGTTCTTTACCACTTTGGTGTTGTCCTAAAAGTATTTCCAAGTCAAACACAAATCTTTGCCTCTCTCTTCTCCTTTTCAAATCAAACAAGCCTTTTGTTGAACATTTATCTCAAAAACAATATGAACTATAACAAGAACACTTATGAACAACAACCATCTCTGAACCATTCAACCCTTCAATAACAACTTGAAAAGATCTCAAATGTTGGAATTTAGACTCAAGAGTGTTAGTGAACAATAAGCCAACCCACGAAACTACTAAGACAAGCAAAAACATATCTAAATCTAGACAACTTCTTGGCCAAACACAAGACACCCAACAACTCTTTTTTTTTATTTTCAACTAGAAGAGCCCAAGATTGGTAGTGTAAGAACATGACCATCCTTTTATGTGATACCAAATGATACCGAACGGTTTCTAAATGAGCACAAAATAGTCCACAATCTTCGCAAAACAGTCCACACGATAAGACACCAAACAAAAATAACAAACACAAACTTAAACAAAAAAGAAGATAGGTAAATTGAAACTAAGAGAACACATAATGTAGCAACTAAAGAGTATATTAAACTCTAAAACCTCTACAAAATAAGTTAACAAGCACCAAGTTCTTACACAAATCCAAGAGGAACTCGATTCACTCAAGAACTCACGTTTCTAGCCATTTCACAATACAAGTGGAACCTTTCACTTGTGATGTTCTAATGTTGGTGGTCTATTCTCTCTTGAGAGGAATGGTGTTCAATATCTTGAATAAAAATGAGCTAACTAAAGAGCAAGACTAAAGGAGGTTATTTAAATAGTCTATTACAAAAGGTGGAGCAAAACAACTCCTTTACCGTTTATAAGGAGTGGCAGGTTTGGAGTGTATTTGTGCAGCCTTGGGTGTAATTTTGAACACCTAAGGCCAACCCTCACATGTCAAGGCATACACTCCCTTGGGCGAGTTCACAGCAAGCTCAAACGCTTCTATTTTCATAAATGCGCCTTGAAGTCTTTATAGTTCACGAGCTTGACTTTTAGGAAATGGTCTCGAGCCCATGATACTCGTATTAGTTGTCCCATAATTTGGTATTAAAGTGTAAGGCTATTATGTTGAATAATGATATGAATATATCCAGGCAGGTCGTTTATATGCAACAAGGGGAAGATAAGAACAAGAAACAACCAGAGATGGGAGAAAGACAGAACAAGTAATTTAGATATACAGAGCAGGGTATGAATTAGCAGAATAATGGGAAAGATTGTAGGTAGTGGTTGTTCACACCCAATTTTGACCTCTCGATACTACTCCTAGACTACTATTTTTATCAAAATTATTAATATTAATTATTAATATGTTTTGTATTATTTTTGGTATTCAGGATTTCTAAATATGCAATTTATTTTATTAATTAATTTTATATATTTATATAATTTAAACATAATATTTTATATAATTTTGTTAATATTTATTAAATTATTCTTTCTGTAAATATACTCATGATTCCTAAACACCTAGTCTATATTATTATTACTACTGTTGTTGTTGCTGCTAAAATCGCAACCAATTCACTTTAGTTTCCCATTATGTTTAAATTTAATCCATTTTTATACTCAATTGATGTCAATTTGAGCGAAATTCACATCAATTTTGATTTCAAATAAAGCTTCAATTTTAGACCCATTTTTAAAATCCTTTCAATCTCAATCGTGGTTAAAATTGATCTAACGACTGAGATCACGTTACTCTTTTTTTCCTTTTAAACACAAAAACCATCCCTAAATCCCATTTCACCAAAAATAGTCGCCTACCCCCACTTTTCTCTCCTTTCTCTCTCTTCAAACAAATAGCTGACTACTCTTCATGTGTTACCATGCCACCGCCGCTGGCGACTCTTTTTCTCTTCTACTGGCGAAGACACTATCGACAACCCCACGCCGGACAAAACTAGCTACCAACGCCATTTTTTGGCCATGTAGCCGGCAACCACCGTCGTTTCAAACGAACGACAATCAACACCAGCTGCCACCAATAAAACTTCCAAAAAATCCACCATTATCACCAGTGAAAATGCCATTACGGACCACCAAATGCCGCTAAACTTTGAAATTTCAAAGAAATATAGTGTAATAATACGAGTTTTTTTGGGTTGATTCCTCTTATGATTTGAATTTTGTTTTTTCTCTTCATTCTTCTTTGTATGTTTTGCCTGATTTTAGATTTGAAATTCATGGACATGGTTATGAATCTTGATATAATTCCTTTAATTTCATATTTTTATATACCTTCTAATTAAACATATGAAAAAATGCCCAAATTTTGCGACCCTTTGTTTATCCCTACTACTACTACTAGTGCTACTGCTCCTGCTGTTGCTGCTAATACTACTAAAATAGCAGCTTATTCAATTTAATTTCCCAATATGTTTAAATTTTTGTCAATTTTTATACTCAATTTATGTCAATTTTAGCCTAATTGATATCAATTTTAACTTCAAATAAAGCTTCAACTTTAGACCCACTTTTTAAAGCCTTTTAATCTTAACCGTGGATAAAATTGATCCAACTTCTAAGATAAAATCATACCTTATTTCCTTTTAAACACAAAAACCAACCCTAAATCCTATTTCAGCAAAAATAGTCGCCCACCTCCCACTTTTCTCTCTTTTCTCTCTCTTCAAACCAACAGTCGACTGCTCCTCATGTGTCACCATGCCGCCACTGGTGGCGGATCTTTTTCTCTTCTATCGATGAAGCCACCACTGACAACTACATGCCGGAAAAAACTAGCCACCAGCGCCACTTTTACAGCCATGCAGCCGGCGACCGCCGCCATTTTAGACCAACAACAATTAACACCAGCCGCTGCCAACAAAACTTCAAAAAAACCACCACTTTCATCGGTGGAAATATCATTCCAAACCACGAAACCAACTAAACTTTGAAATTTTGAAGAAATATGGCATAATAATACAAGTATTTCCGGATTTGATTCATCTTATGGTTTTAATTTTATTTTATTTTTTTACTGTTTTTTTATGTATTCTGCCTGATTTTAGATTTCAAATTAATGAACATGGCTATGAATCTTGACATAATTCCTTTAATGTCATATTTTTCTATACCTTCTAATTAAAAATACGAAAAATGTCCAAATTTTATGACCCTTTGTTTATCCCTAAATTATGAGCAAGTATTAATCTCTCCATAGTCAAATTACATGATAAGCTTACTACTGAAACGCTATTGAAATGAATGTCAAAGACTTTATTTTGATATGTTTGAAGATAAATTTGTGTCTATGATATACTGATTTTTATATCATGTTATTTGGATGATCAATTATTCGGATAGATTTCTTTGCAAATTATGGTGTATTAGTTGATGTTGATTTTTTCTTAATTTAATCTCACTTGTTTATTCTGATTCTGACTGATGTTGATTATACTCATCTAATTATGGTATATTACGATTTAACATGTTACTCATTTATGAAAATGGAAAATCTTATTCTTACACTTAATTGATTTAGTCTCCATATTAAGAAAAATATCTTTTGATTGACTTAGTTGAATATTTATTTTTATTTACGCTTAATTGATTTAGTCCCATATTACGAAAAATATCTTTTGATTGACTTTGCTGAATATTTGTTTTTATTTTTTTTGTTGAATTTTACGTGATTTCCTCACTTAATCAATTCAACCTTGTAATGAAATTTTTTCTTAATTGATTTTGCAAAATATTATCCTTCCTTTATTTTACTGACCCTAGTGCTATATAAACCTCATCCTCTTCACTTTTCACACTTTTCACTTTTCGGCTGATATTGATAAAAGAAATTTTGAGTTGGTGTCTTACTCACTGCAATCGCTACACGTGTGGGTCAAAGTGTTGATTTCAAACTACTCTTGAATTGCTTGTTGTCACTAAACTGGTTAGTCTCTTAAGCATCTTCAATTATTACATTTTAGTTTAAATGCTTCTATGTTTGTCTTGATTGTTTTCTAAACTCTATGAAGTTGTTTAATATGACATGTTGGTTACTTCCTCGTTTTTTCTATTTGTTCTTTCGATTAGAATGCTATATATATGTTTGTTTGTTGTGCATTTGGAATATGCTGCCTTTGTCCTACTAATACTATCTAGCCTTCGACGTAGATGAAGAGTTGATGGGAGATTAGGAATGTTGTTAAATCTAATTCCTTATAATTTTTTTAATATCCTTTCCGCTTTCCCTTTTTTTTGGGTTTGATAATTTATTATGCAAACGATGTATTATAATAATAAGTTAAAGGGACAACTTGGGGGTGGGGGGTTGGGGGGCAGGTTTTATGTATTTTTTTAAATGCTTACATGAATCACTTAGGCAAACCTTCAATTAGGATCAATAATAAACTTATTTTGTCACCTAGAAATCCTCATTTTAAGAGTTTTAACACCTAGAAATCCTCATTTTAAGAGTTTTAAGTAAACTTCCGACATAAATTAAGTTCAAGCATGTTAATATGTAAAAAACATTTTTTTTCAACATTTGTATTTATTTTTCAGCATGTTTTATTAAATTTCAGCATGTAAAATTAATTTCAAGCATGTGAAAAATGAATTTTCAAGATACTAAAGTAAGTTTTCAGCATATAAAATGGGTTTCCAGCACATAAAAATAAATTTCCAGTATATTGAAATAAATTTTCAATATATTAAAAGGAATGTTCCGCATGTTTATAAATTTCCAGCAATTTTTCGTTAATTTCCAGAAGTAACAAATATTTTTAGCAGTCAAAGCCTTGATCTCCAACATGTTAATTCTTTTTAGCATGTGAATACATTTCCTAACACTCTAAAATTAATTTCTAATACTTTTTCTAATTTACAACATGTTTAATTATTTTTGCAAAATAAATTAATTTTTATCATTCTCTAGCATGCTTTCATGACTCTCGACATGTCTTCTAATTTAACAAAATTACAACATGATTTTTAAAATGAATAACAATTATCTTTTGTCATATTCATCAATTATTTATCATTTAGATACCGTGCTTATAGGTTTAAACACAAAAATGAACAAATGTTTGTTTAGCATGTTAGTTACCTAGCCAACTTCTAATTAATCAAGAGGCTTAATTGAGACTCTTATGTGCTACATGTTTGTCCAATTTGTTTGTCACGCTTTGAATCTTATTAGGAAGCCAAAGTTTCTTTGTCTAGACCCCAAATACAAGCTAGAAAAGTTCAACGCCTCTTGGACATTAGGTTGGGATGGTCAGACATTTTAGGGAATGTTAGCTTTATCATTTCATTTAGAACGCCTCTCTAAGCTTAATGAAAAACTAGGTGGGGGTGGTGGATTTTTAGAAATGATGTTAAACCATGTATAATTTTACAATGCGACATACAAAATTGTCACCCGTTAATAATCCGGTTGCTAGTTAATGGGTCATATAATGATTAATAAGTTGTGTGCTGATTCAAATAAAATAAATACATCCTTTGTCCAAACTTGTGAATGTGTTTCTCCTCACTTTACTTTATATATTTATTTTCTTAGGATAGTTTAGGTTCTTTAATTTACTATAAATATTTTGTTATAAATAGTGTCATTTTTATCACCTCGTTTATCCTATTTACATAGTTTTTTGTGTTGTTTTATCATCACCTAGATAACTAATAATTAGAAACCATTAAATAACATGTATTGTTTATTCCTTGCTTTATCATTTATTGAATATTATGTTTATTAAATAAGTGACATTTGTTTACCACGTAGAATCCCCACGTAAAATATGAATTCGGTCAGGAATCACATTTGCGGACCTCAAGAGGTTCCTAGTATCTTCCTTTCGAGGTAACTTGAACCCTTACCCAAATTTCTGATGATGTAGACTAGTTAAAAAGTTCTTAATTAGCCTAGAATGGTGTCCTAACGCACCTTAATTTGTTAGGTAGCGACTCTTCACTCCTTAAATCATCCCAAAAAGAGTTGTCACGTCGAATCCTATTTTTTGCGAGAGAAATGGGGTGCGATAGCATGATGACTCCGCTGAGGATACATAGGTTCTAACCATTAAAAGTTTGTGTTTTATGGAGTTCTATTATTTTTTTGAATTTTATTTTTGATGGTTATGATTTTTCATGATTATTGTTTGTTTTGACATCTTGATTTATTTTCTTTATGTTAGTCCTTCTCTTTCCCCTTTTATGTGTTTTTCATATTTCTTCATGTCTATCCCCTCCCATCGTCCCCTTTTGTTGGCTATGAATTTTAATATTTATTTACTTTTATATGGCTAAGCATGTTATTGTAGTTTTGCAATGTGCTATTTGTTACCCCTGTTCATAAACTGTCATTCCGCTCATTGTTTCCTCCACTTAGAACCTCCTTTATTTTTTTACGAATGGTTGCATAGGAACATAGATGTACTTTCCTAAAACACCCTTCGAGAAATGCATTGTGGATCAATCGAAGAGTGGTGAGTCTATAATCACAAGCGTTCCCGCTATTAAGTTGGCCGCTTGAGGGGATTTTGTCAAGAAATTACTCTTATTTCCTAGAGCATGATTGTATATTTATTTAATAAGAAATATGCATCTAGGTAACTTATGGTGTCTTCATAACTGTAATACCCCGTGCCTTCTTAGCTTAAATTCGTCCCTAGAATGTTAAGAGATAGCTTTCGAAATGAATACTATTTATTTCAGGAGAAATTCTTTAGATTTAGACCTCCCATTGTGTGGAAAATTAAATAAACTTTCCAACGATATAGGATTCACCTGAATCTGACAACGGAGTCAGAAGTTATGGATATTTTAAGTTTCAGTCATAAAACACCGTGATTTGGGTCCTTAGCGCATTGCGGAGAAGCGTAAAATGATGATTGTCAAATTTAAGTGGACCTCCGCAATATTAGCGTATCACGGAGAGGGCCAATTTCCTGTTGGGCATTTTCAAATGAGACCTCGTGATATTGGCGCGTTGCGCCAGTGTTCAAAGTGACAAACTAAAGTGCTTCACGATCGTGGTGTGTCGCGGTGAAAGCCCAATTCTCGCTTGTCCATTTTCAAGTTAGCCACCGATAGTGATGCGTCGCGGTGGCCAACCAGTTCGCAAAAAATTTCATTTTTCCAGTTCCGTCGAAAATATAAAAGGGGTATTTTGGTAACTTACTCAGCCCAAATCCATCTTAAACAATGAATTAAACCCCTCCAAAGAACTATACATCCATTTTTCATCAATCTCTCTTAAGCAAAAACCCTAGCTCATCAAACTTCCTCCTCAAGAAATCCAAATTCCTCCATTAATTCTCCAAAGTAAGTTAAGATTAAGGATTCCCAATACAAGAACTCTAAGAATTCATCTTCAAAGCATTTATAGGAATTCAAGATTCAAGCTTTTCATCAAAGAACATCAATTAAGGTATGTGGAGTTATGAACAAGGACAATCCTTTCGTCCTTGTGCCTAAATTTTTTCTTAAATTCAAACTTACTGAATTTTATATGATTTCCCATGAAATTCAAGTTAGTGTTTACAACCATCATTGTTATTTTCAAGTTTATGATATTTCCAATGATTTAAAAGTTGAATTCCATGATTATGTTCATGTTTTCATACATATTGCTGAAATTTCTAGATTTTGAGTTGTCTTATCTGTATTTACATTATCAAGCATGATTATTATGATAGATTTAATATGATATTTATGCATGGGTTATTTATCCCAATATTTAGTAATGTTACTTCAATAAAGATGATGCTTTAACCATCTTTTGAGCAAATTATTTATAGTTTTTTAGTAAAGCTTTGATCTTTTCATCACTAGTTTAGCTTTGGAATCTACTTTACAGGTTATTACACTTTACAGAACTCAGATTAGATTAATTTATAGATTTAGTCATAGAAATGCATAATTGGTTTTCCATATGAACGCTTATACTAGTTTTAAAAGTGGATTTCTAATGGTTTGAACATATAGATTTAAGAGGGAGTAGTATTTAGCACCGAGCAGGAAGTATGGGATTAGTGTACCCTATTTTCCATGAAACTACATAGCCAGCATAGGTACTAATTATTAGATTATTCCCATTTCTATGTGGATGGCATATTTAGCTTGTTATCGATCACATGAATTAGGTTATACTTCCTGGCTAGAGTATGATACCTCTCCCCAATGTGACGTTTCTTCCTTAGGAGGTCAAGATGTTGGACTCCATGTAGCTCATATGGTTTATGTCGGTTAAGAAAACCTCCCTTACAAATATGCTTTTGAAAAAGTATTTCCCTAACAGTAAAGATTTTTAGAATGAGTTTTCAGATTTCACTTAACTTATATAATTTGAGATTAAGAACAGAATACAGATTTCAGAACTAAGTGTAATGGCTCACAAGATCTACAGTATATGCTTTATTATTTTTGATTTATGATCATCAGATTTCAAATTTACTCAAGCCTATGTATGTCATTTACATTTAGCATGCATGATTTTATAACTTGTGATGACATTGCTCACTTATTGCATTCACCCCCATAAACTCAGTACATCATCAAAGTACTGATCCACATATATGTATATGGACTACATTGTCTCATAATGTAGATTCAGGTGCTCAGCCTCAGCAGCACGAGTGATTTCCGAACATCTCATCTACATCTATGCAGTTAGTGAGTCCTCATAGTTTGGGGATTTAGCCATTCATATTTCCAGTTTATTAATAGTTTTTTCTATAATCATTTCAGACAGTTTGAGTTAGCTGGTGTTTGTTCCAGTGACTCTCTAGATTCAGTTAGTAGAGGCTTGTCGAACTACTAGATTCAGTTTTAGACATTTGATTCAATATTCAGAATCCTTCAGTATTGTTTTACCAAAACTTTTAGTATTTTTGATATAAGATTTCCACATATATTATGATTTTACATTCATATCTCCTATTTTGAGATCAAGACTTAGTAGAAGGCAACCAGGGTTAGCTCAGGACTACTTTTAGTTTGGAGCACCGTGTGGCATCTTGGGAGCTCAAATTTTAGGGGGTTACAAACTTGGTATCAGATCCTAAGGTTTAAGAGCCCTAGGGAGTCAGACAAGCTGTATTATGTAGAGTCTTCATCAATGGCATGGAGCGCGCCCCATCTATGAGCAAGAGGCTATGGAGTGTTCTTAGGAAATCATCTCTTCTTTCATGATCTATCATGCCTAACATTTGGTTTTACATGATCATTGAAAATGCCTCCTCATCGAGCTAACGTCCACAGAAATGATAAGCAACCACCTTAGCCCACGGATCCTTTGAATGTGAATGTGTCACGTGCAGAGTTTTGGGATGCCTTTCAGGTGCTAGCCTAAGTAATAATAGCTAATATTCAGGGCAATCAAAAAGCTGTAGTCCTACCTCAGAAGATGAGGACTTAGAGTAGCTAGAATTCGAGAATTTATAAGAATGAACCCGCCAGGATAATAGTGGACCAACTTCTCTAGGTCACCCAGCCCTTCCTCAGGGCCCCTCGGCCAGTACCGGTGGTGGTCCAGTGCCAGAGTCAATTTTATACTTTACTATCCCGTCAAGAGCAGAAAGATTCACCCGATGTTGTGACTGGTATGCTTTGTGTCTTTCATTTTGATGATTATGTGTTGTTAGACCCTGGGTCGATTTTCTCTTATGTGACCCCGCTAGTTGTGGTGAATTTTGAGATATTTTCTTAAAAGATCCCTGAGCCTTTCTTAGTTTCTACGTCAGTAGTTGAGTTAGTCGTTGTTAAGCAAATCTACAAGAAGTGTCCTATCACTGTCCTTCATAGAGTCATGTTAGTAGACTTGATATAGTTAGACATAGTTGATTTTGATCTTATTCTTGGTATAGATTGGCTCCATTCTTGTTATGCAACTATAGATTGTCGCACCCGTGTAGTGAAGTTTCAATTCCCTGATGAGCCAGTCTTCGAGTGGTCAGGCAATTCAGTGTCTCCCAAGAGTCATTTCATATCTTATCTTAAGGACAGAAAGTGATATCTAAAGGTTAAATTTACCATTTAGTTCAAGTTAAAAACACTAAGTTTGAGACTCCAACACTTTAGTCCGTTCGAGTGGTTAATGAGTTTCCAGAAGTTTTCCCAAAAGATCTCCCAGGGGTACCTCCCGATAGAGAGATAGAATTCTGTATTGACCTTCTCCCAGATACTCAGCCTATTTCTATCCCTCCTTATCGAATGACTCCTGCAGAGCTTAAAGAGTTGAAGGGATAACTCGAAGATCTTTTAGATAAAGGTTTCATAAGGCCTAGTGTTAATCCATGGGGCTCTCCTATCCTTTTTGTGCGAACAAAAGATGGTTCTTTGCATATGTGCATTTACTATCGTTAGTTGAATAAAGTCACAATCAAGAACAAATATCCTCTTTCTAGAATCGATGACCTATTTGATGAACTCCAAGGTGCAAGTTATTTCTCGAAGATAGACCTTAGATCAGGCTATCATTAGCTTAAAACAAGGGAATGTGATATTTCAAAGATATCTTTCAGAACCCGTTATGGTCATTTTGAGTTTCTACTCATGCCTTTTGGGCTAACCAATGCTTCAACATCTTCCATGGACCTCATGAATCGAGTGTTCAAATAGTATCTAGATATATTTGTCATAGTATTCATAGATGATATCCGTGTATACCCCGTAGTGAGGACGACCATGTAGATCATCTTAGAATTATATTTCAAACTCTTAGAGATCATCAATTATTTGCCAATTTTAGCAAGTGCAAATTTTGGCTAAGATCAGTAGCCTTTCTGGTGATATTGTCTCCGCTGATGGTATTAGAGTTGATCCCCAAAAGACAAAAGCCATAAGAAATTGTCCTAGACCTATATCTCTATCAGATATTAGGGGTTTCTTAGGTCTAGTTGGCTATTACAGATATTTTGTTAAGGGTTTCTCATTTATTGCATCCCCTATGTCTAGATTAACCCAAAAGAAAGTTAAGTTCCAGTGGTAAGACTAGACTCACTTCAGCCCCAGTCTCAGCATTACCCGATGGTACAGACGATTTTGTGGTGTATTGTGATACCTCCAGAGTTGGTTTAGGTTGTGTGTTGATACAGAGAGGTAAGGTCATAGCCTATACCTCTAGACAACTTAAGCCTCAGGAAAAGAATTACCCAACCCATGATCTTGAATTAGATGTTGTTGTGTTAGATTTGAAAATATGGAGACACTATTTATATAGTGTTCATGTTGATGTATTCACAGACCACAAAATCCTGCAGTATGTGTTTACTCAGAGGGAGCTAAATCTCTGTCAGGGAAGATGGTTGGAGTTGTTGAAGGATTATAATAGTTGGAGTTGTTGAAGGATTATGATATGAGCATGTTGTATTATCCATGTAAGGCCAATATAGTGGCAGACACCCTTAGTAGACTGTCTATGGGCAGTGTTGCTCATGTAGACATGGATAAGAAAGAGTTAGCTCGAGAAGTTCATCGTTTGGCTAGATTGGATGTTAGGTTGGTTATTTAGCTGAAGGGAATATTTGGGTTCAGAGTAGTTCTGAATCGTCCTTAGTTTTGGACGTGAAGGAGAAGAAAGATATGTATTTTAGTTTGGTCAATCTTAAGGAGTTAGTTAAAGACCAAAAGGTGGAGGTTTTCTCCCATGGGGGAGATGGCGTTTTGAGATACCAAAGTAGATTGTGTGTTCCCTACGTTGATGAGTTGAGATGGAGAATTATGGAGGAAGTGCATGGTGCAAGTTATTCTATTTATCCAGGCTCTACCAATATGTACCATAATTTACAGAATATCGATTGGTGGAGTGGTATGAAGAGAGATATAGCAAAGTGTGTAGCAGAGTGTGCAACTTGTCAACTTGTTAAGGTAGAACAACAAAGGCCTGGTGGTAGTTGCAAGTGTTTGGAATCCCCACATTGAAGTGGTAAGAGATGAATATGGACTTTGTGATTGGTTTACCTCATTCTCATTGTCCTTATGATTCGGTTTGGGTTATTGTAGATAGATTGGCTAAATCAACACATTTCTTACTAGTTCATACATTTTATACAGCTGAGGATTATGCTAAGTTGTATATCCAAGAGTTAGCCAGATTGCATGGAGTTCCCTTATCTATCATTTCAGATAGGGGTACTCAGTTCACTTCTCAGTTTTAGAGAGCCTTTTAGAAGGGTCTTGGTACCCAAGTCCACCTTAGTTCATCTTTCCACGCTCAGAAGGATAGTCAAGGGGAGAGGACCATCCAAAATCTAGAGGATATGTTGAGGGTATGTGCTCTTGATTTCAAGGGTAGTTGGGATGAGCATCTTCCGCTGATTGAGTTCTCTTATAATAACAGTTATCATTCTAGCTTTCAGATGGCCTCGTTTGAGGATCTTTATGGGAGAAGATGTAGATCACCCATAGGTTGGTTTAAAGTAGGTGAGGCCACTTTGTATGGGCCCGATGCAGTGTTTGAAGCTATGTAGAAAGTTAAATTGATTAGAGAAAGATAGAAAACATCTCAAAGTTGTCAGAAATCCTATGCATATGTGAGAAGAAGGGATCTTCAGTTTGAGGTTGGTGATTTAGTGTATTTGAAGATTTCACACATGAAAGGGGTGAAGAATTTTTCAAGAAAGGGAAACTTAGTCCCCGACATGTTGGCCCTTATAGAATTGTGAGTCGTATTGGGAAAGTAGCTTATGAGCTTGATTTTTCGGCAGACTTGTCAGCCGTTCATCCTGTGTTCCACGTCTCTATGCTTAAGAAATTCATAGGTGACTCCACCATTGTAGTTCCTTTATAAATCTCAGATATTCAGAACAACCTTTCTTATGAAGAGATTCCAGTTGACATTTTAGATCATCAGATCCGTAGACTGAGGAAAAAGGAAGCGCCTTTTTCAAAGTTCTTTGGCGGAATCAGTCTGTTAAGGGTGCCACTTAGGAAGCAGAAGCAGATATCCGAGCCAAGTACCCTCACCTCTTCTCCATAAACTTAGATTTAGCCGATGGTAATACTCTCCCTTAATATAGTTCTTTTCTATTCATATATTCAGCTAGATAGTTGTCCTCATGTAAGTTTATGCACTCACAGAATTACTTAGAAGCTTAGAATGATTTAGACTTAGTTGCTCAGTTTATTTCAGTTATGCATGATAGCTTATAGTCTCATATTTCCTCAGTATTCTTAGTCTAACGGGCAATATTAGAGGATGAAGGTTTCCAAGGGGAAGATATTGTAATACCCCATATCTTCTTAGCTTTAATTCGTCCCTAGAATGTTAAGGGATAGCTTCCAAAATGAATACTATTTATTTCGGGTGGAATTCTTCAGATTTAGACATCCCATTGTGTGGGAAATTGAATAAGCTTTCCAACAATATAAGATTCACCTAAATCCGACAATCGAGTAAGAAGTTATGGCTATTTTAAGATTTAGTCGTAAAACACCATGATTTGGGTCCTTAGCACGTCGCGGAGAAGCGTAAAATGACGATTGTCAAATTCCAGTGGACCTTGCAATACTGGCGCATCGTGGAGAGGACCAATTTTCCATTGGGCATTTTCTAATGAGACTTCGCGATACTGGCGCGTCATGCCAGTGGTCAAAATGACAATCTAAAGGGATCCGTGATCGTGGAATGTCATGGTGAAAGCCAGTTCCCGCTCGTCCATTTTCCCGTGAGCCACCGCGATAGTGCGATGTCGTGGTGGCCACCCAGTTCGCAAAAAAATTCATTTTTTTAGTTTTGTTTAAAAGATAAAAAGGGTATTTTGGTAACTTACTGAGCCCCAATCCGTCTTAAACAATAAATTAAACCCCTCCAAAGCACTTTACATCCATTTTTCATCAAATCTCTTGCAAGAAAAACCCTAGCTCATCAAAATTCCTCCCCAAGAATTCCAAATTCCTCCATTAATTCTCCAAAGTAAGTCAAGATTAAGGATTCCCAATACAAGAACTCTAAGAATTCATTTTCAAAGCATTTATAGGAATCCAAGATTCAAGATTTTCATCAAAGATCATCAATTAAGGAATGTGGGGTTATGAACAAGGACAGTCCTTTCTTCCTTGTGCCCAAAATTTATTTTAAATTCAAACTTACTAAATTTTATATGATTTCCCATGAAATTCAAGTTAGGGTTTACACCCATCATTATTATTCTCAAGTTTATGATATTTCCAAATCTGTAAGAGGAATTCTATCCATCAAAGAAAGCCAAAACTCAAAAAAATCTCTAAGAAATGGAGCAAAAACAACAGCTACCAAATAAAAGTCCCAATTAAAGTGTAAAAGGATAAGAGTAAGCAAAAGGACAGTGAGACTAAGAAAAATCCATTTTAAAAGAGAGAAAAACAAAGTTGACGTTCGTTCTCTTCCTCTTTGCATCTCTCTTCTAAATCTAATCAAAATCTTTTTATTGACTCAACTAAAGCTCATCAAAAGCTTTTTACTGACTTGAATTAAGCTCATCATAACCTTTTTTGATATTCTTCTTCATGTTCTATTGATCAGAAGCATTCAGCAGCGCCTCGCCTGTTTTGAATTCAAACACAAAGTGGCTAAAGAATCAAGTAGTAATATGCCTTATATTGCATTGCTAAAAGACCTGAAATCCTACCTTTCGACATTAGGTTAAAGTGTTGATAGAGCAGAGTGAAAGGCACCACATCGAGAGAGAGGGTTAGGGAAAGACCCAGACATTAAGAGGAGGACAAGGAGGCTATATCACACTAAAATAGGTACTGATAACGAACCACAAGCCATAAATTTTAAGCTAAAGAAAGAAGCAATCATACCCTTAGAAAAAAAATATTGTACTTCAAAATAGTTACTAGAAGAACTACAAGCACACTTCCTATCTAGGCAAACAAAACCCAAAAAATTACCTCCCTCTGACTAACTTTGTAAAAATGGGTGTGCGAGAGAACAAAAATGAATATCAAGGTTCGGAGAAGGAAGGTTCCCACGGGCAAAAAAAATTTTTCACATGCAACATAAATGCAAGTAAACTTTTCTCTGAGACCCCAGGGATAGCAAAGCTAGCTTTTCGTGTCATTGGCATTAGGCAGGTGGACCTGGATACATAACAACTCTAACTCTAGCAGAGGATCTAGTTCCACAAAATCTATTTATATTATATTATATATATATATATTTATATATATATATATATAAGATAATATAAAAACTTTTGCAAAACAGAAGCCCTATACCACGTATGAAGACAGAAATGTTGTCGTAGGATCTTTTACTTCAGTAGTAGATATCAGGCCTTTCAGCAGGTTAGTTCATGAATTCTCCTATTTTAATAAGAGACAATTTTGGACCACTTTGAAGATAGCCAGGAACTACTAGCACAAGATCCAGTATTTGAAAAAAAAGGTTCCATACCCATAAGGGTTCCAGTCTTCAACCCATTGCTCGAGCAACCTGCAACTATATTAACTTTTCTTGAAAGACTTTTTTTCAAATGAAAGAATTCATTATGATTGTGATTCTGGAAAGAAAGATTAGACTTGACCCACCTGGGGCATGAGAAAGAAGAAAACTCTGTCAGATTTTAATAAACAGAGAGAGTATACCTTGAAAGGTTTCTAAGAAAGCCAGCCGAATAGAATAGGGACTTTCTTAACAGCAAAAGAAGGAAATTTTGTTAGAATGGGGGCTGTTCTCTCACACTTCCCAATCTATGTTCAAGCTTACCACTTCTAGCAACATTGGAATTCTAAAGGGGTCACAAGCAGAGCAAAAAAGATTGGCTTATACGATCAAGTAGGGCTAACTAAATGGAATTCATAACCCTTTTAATATTCTCCTTATTTCCTTAGCCAGGCAGTATTGTTCTCACTTTTAGGAAGAGCCATATCTGGGAGGATGAATGCTAAAAGAAGAATTCAATAAAAACCTGATAGTGGAATGGGTTAGCGCTATGTTCAACTGGGTAAACCCGCGCAAACAAAAACTCTTTCTGATTAAGGATGATAATCACAATGGCAAGGGTTTGTTACCTACCATAAGTAGGGACTTATAGAATACTGTAAATAAATTTTCAAGGAAATATAAAATAAAGTGTGAACCTAAGCCAAGAGCCCACTTCAGATTCATAACATCTTCCATCGTCTGAATCAAAGATTTACTCACTGCCAACAAAAAAAATACTCTATTTACAAGTTTAAATCAATTCACTAAGCTAGTGAAAATCCTTATTATGCAATTCCACCAGTGTGTAATACTTCCAACATTCTCAATATTAAAGGATTTTGGCAAGCTAGAGTAAGACTTGTCTGTGGGAACCCTCCGGTGGAGTAGACACCTCTAGTCAAAGAGGCTTCTAATAAGAAATTAGCTCATTCATTACTTATGCAATGACTTTTTTTTGTAGCATCAACGTTACTTCTATATCTCCCTTATCTATTTAGGATTCCCTAAGAGAAAGGGATAAAATCTGTAGTTGTAGTTTCTATACGTCAATTCAATCTCACTTCCATTCATCATCCATTCTGAGAAAAGATTTTTGAATAACAGGATAAGAATAGTCAACTAAGTCCTTGTCCATTATGTATTCTCCAGTAAGAAATTCCCTTTCTTTGGCTAGTAAGAATTTTCATTTTTGGCAAGCAGGCTACTACGCTAGTACCCCTTTTTTTACTTTTGCTGCAATAGAGAAGATTTCCATTAGACTAGTTAAAAGACTTAGATAACACACCAGGTTTACATTAGAAAAAATTTTGCGTAGAGAAAAGAGATTAGACAAGTTATTGCACCAATAGTATCTACAAGTCTTCCGCTTTGGTACCATCTCCTTTTTTACCAGCTGAGCCGCCCTGTCAACCCTTTGTGGCACTTGTTTTAAGCTAAAACTCACAAATACCAAACATAAATGAGAACCAAGAATAGTCTAACTCCCTAGCGCATAGAGAAAGAGTATTCTACTTCACTCGAGAAGAAGAAATATGCTAATGAGGATGCCTCCTTTCTTTCCAAGCTAGCTCTGATGTAACTGATATCGAATTAGCACTTGGGTATATCATAGGAAAGAAAGAAGCCAATTCTAGAGAAAGTGAATCAATCATAAGAGGTTATTAAAAAAGGTTTGTTGCATGCCCGAGGAGGGGAAGTGATTGACCTAAGGCAAGGTTGACAAATCCCACTCTAGTGTTGGTAGAAAGCCTCCTTTTGAGTAGTCTCATAGTTTATACCCATTCTAACCATTCTTGCTAAGGCTCCTAGAGAAAGATCAAACTTAAGAGTATGAAAAATCGCTTGTCTTAAACTTAGATACTAGTTGCAATTTTAAAGATCAGCAACAAGGGGAAGACTTTTGTAGAGAAGTTCAAATAGGTTGACTCCTTTTTAAGAATTCTTTATAGAAAGAAGAAAGGGAGGAGATCGAAATGAAATACTTGTATCGAATGAGGCCCTATCTTAATTATAAGTAAGTAGCTATTACCCTATGCCAATGGTATTCGTTCCTTAAATGATAGATTAAGAGCCAGATTGAGATGCCCTATTGAGGGAGTCTCTGGTACTATATCTATCTACTATTAAAAAAGGAAGGGGATAGGGTTTGAGTTACCCATCTTGGTAACAAACAAGGTTTGGAGAACAACCTAATTATAAAATAAACCTTATTGATTCGATAAAGATCTATAAGTCTAGATTCTAGAGAAAGAGATGCTATTAAGGATACTTTAATAGAACCTTAGGACTTATCTTGAGTAGGGCATCCCTGACTCCATTCCTGACTAGAGAAGGGAATGTGGTGAATCAGCAGTTTGGATCAAAGAATAGGCACCCATGAATTAGCAGCATATTTGTAGGATCTATCGAGTGGAAAACTAGGAAGATTATCATTGCACTGAAGAGATACCAAACACGATCACCAACAAAAAAGTAGAAAGTGATGGCTTGCGGCTCAGAGCTTCTTAAGATTGGGTCCATTTTTACCTCTCTCTAAAAATTGTAGTCATGGTAAAATTTTGGTTTATTGTTTCATCAGGGACTCCCAAGCACACAATTTTTATATAAATCAAAATAGAAAGCTTGTTATTCAACAATATAACATGACTTATATACTCGTGTCAAGCAAGGTGTATGTGGATCTGTTCCAATTTTGTTTGAAGTTGATTTGAAAAATATAGACTTCTCTACAGAGAATTAGAATTTTTATATGATAGTGGGTTGCCCGTGATTCAAACCCAGAACTAGGAATAACGAATCAACAATCAAGCAATTTATTAAACAATATCTGTTTAATGAATACCTCTTATGAAGCCATACCGCGAATCTCTTTTCTTTTGATAAAGGGTCAGATTCAATCCACAAATGACTTCCTTCTTCAAATTAGATCCCTTTCGTCGGTTGCATCTTCCCTATCTCAATCGATCGAGCTCTATCCGTAAACTATGGGAAACTAACCAATAGCTCTTCTTTTGGTAAAGTTTAATGGTCCTCTTCAAACATTGGTGCATAATGGAAGGCTAGATTAGTATATTGCCTTTCCTGTAGTTCATTAATTTAGGACTTTATGATTTTAGGATAGTAGCTTTGATCGATAGGGTAAGCTCTCATTTCATTCTTGCTTGCTTTTATTTTTATAAGAGAGAGCTGCAATATGTCTATTCTCTTTAGAAAAATGACTGTCCATGTGAAAATATAGAGTAGGATTTATCTGTGTGGTGACTGAAAGAACATTCATTGAATGATTTAACACTAAACCTCCTGCTCTTTTAATCTATTATTGGATTAATTCAAAAACATAGTAATAGAAACTAGGGTCCATGTAGACTATTTAGAGGAGGTATGCTAATCAATGATCTACTGATGTAGCTAGTGTTACTGAAGATTTTTCTGGATATGACATTAGCTTAACTAGATCTAAACCATCCCACCGAATAAATGAATGGAATTTCAAGTACAAGTAGTCGTCTACACTTAAAATCTTTCTTATCTTTATTGATCAACATTTAGTTTGGCCTAAGATTTTTTAAGTCCGACACATCACTTACCTTTCATCATCATCGGTCCATAACCATTTTATACCTATTTATGTGGTTGATATCTTGGTCACTGGCCTAATCAGTCAGCCCTCGAGGATGTAGCTTCTACAAATTGATGTTATTCCCTACTAGCGCTAGAATGGGCCAGTTGAGATAGGGGAACTGTCAAGCGTGCAAAGGTTCAAGTCAAGCAACATATCTGAATTGAAATATAAAAAAACATGGAAAATAAAGGGTCAACTTTTATTTTTATTTTACACCTTGATTAGACGGAACTACACCTAAAAGAACAGTGCTAAAGCAGAACTCTACCTTACCTAACCTAATCATTTGGGATTCATCCTTTTAGTAGTGTATATAAACCAGAAGTAGTCATAGATGTAGACGATAATTTATCATATTAGATTCATTTTATTTAAAGACCTTATAGGGGTGAGAATAATAATTTAGATAAGCTATGACTCCAGCATAAAAAAGAGCACATTTATCCCGGAGCTATGGATAATTAAGACAGCTAACTCTAAGATCTTTTTCATAGTTTCCGTTTAATAAGTTGGGCTCATTGGTTTTGCTGAGAAATGATTTGAAGAAGGATAGTGCACCATCCATAAATCTAACTATACTATATCTATCTACCCCATCTTCTAAGTAAGAAGGTAGCCTTCATTCAATAGAATACCATCCTAAAAGAGAATCAGTACTCGGGAATACAATGACTCTATCCTTCTAAAAAAGTCCTCATCTTCTGGAGGCCAAGCTTTTCATAAGTAAGCCATCAATCCCTTGAATATTCTATCCATGTATTGCAACTCTGTAAATCCTAGGTCTATCCTTAATGAAATTCCAAACAATAAGGCATCCTTGTCAACAATCCTATGGTAGCGGTTCATTCGAGTTAGAAAAAAGTACTCTTTCCCACATTTGGTGACTTCCCTTCTATGTATACTTCCTATAAAGGTTTCAGTATTTATACTATACTGGTTGGCCAGAAAGATATCCATCTTCGTGGGTAAGCTATCGAGCAATCTACTTACCATCCCTCTGATGGTTAGCCAAGTATAAGTCCCTCTGCCTTTAACTCTGCATATACTTTCCTATCTCCTAGTGGAACCGATCCCTCTACTTCTTTAAGACCTATTCCTAGGGATCCAGACCAATATGCCTCAGAGTGGGAAGGATATACCCCGTCCATTTATCTAAAGCTTTTTCATCTATCTTCGAGACCATCAAAAGTGGCATAAGAACCACCTGTATTCCATTCCTTTGATCTATGTACTTCGTCCAAACCAAGTAGGTAGGATCCATATTATTCTATTTTTCCATTGTCCAGGTTTGTACCCTACATAACAAGGCCTTCTCTTTTGGTGCTAGGTGAGGTTTAGAACACTACCATCTATTCTATAAGCATCTCAATTGCTTTGCACCTCTTCTTGGAAACCTCCATACAATGCCCCTTGTTTTTTTCTAGCCGCTAACCATCCAACAATCTTCTTCTATATAATAAGATAGATGTATTCATCCCACCCACAATATAAGAAGGTGTGAAAGCCCATCTGGGGTTTTCTAATGACTAAAAAGAAAGCACTCTACTCAAAGAAAGGCTTGAAAAATGGATAATAAAACTTTATGCAGCACTTGCACCTCGCTCTTATAGGTTAACATTTTTCTTTTGGTCAGGGGTAGAGAAACTTGAAAGAAGTTTTAAAGAATAAAAGTGAAAAAAGAACAATAAGTGCAGCTATATCCACCTTACAACATCAGTTTCCCGCACAATATTTGCGGTTCACTTCATCACACTCTCGATTAACAGAAGGGGGATATGGTTCAACTATGGTCTACAGGCTCTCAATCTTTATCTATATGGTGCTTTTAACTCTTTCCTTCCCCTCTTTCTTTTGTTTGCATAGGATGGAAAAGCAAAGATCATATCTTAATATGTGTACTATACTTCTATAAAAAGGAAGATTAATTACATACCGACTATGTTCATTCTCTGTGTTGAAAGGCTTTACACTTTTGATAGAGGAAGTTGATATGCGAGATGGACAAATTCGACTTCATCTAATGCTTGCTCTCATCTTGTGAATAATTTTTTTAGTCCTTTTCCCTGTCTGTCTACTGAAAAAGGCTTAGAAATAGGTCCCTACCTAGTGGTTTTGGAATAGATCAATCCCTACTTTGGCTGTCTCCTTCCATTCTTATCTTACATGTGCATTTCTAATTTAATTGCATAAGCCCTAGTTTCTACCAACACAACAATCTTTCCCACAGATCAAATTCACTTGTCCCACCCTTACTTCATCCTTGTACTAGATTCTTTTAAGGATTTCCCTTGAAAAGGGAACACACTATATGCCTTTAAAATAAAAAGAAGGCTGGAAAAAAGAGAGAGCTTCTTTCTTTCTAGCATTGGTGGGAGGAATGAAAATCCTATCCTATACAAAAGCCTATATATAAAAAAATACTTTGCCTAGAATCCCAAGTCTTCTCTCCTCGGAGGCCTATCACATCCATATTTGGAGCCCCTTTCCTTTGTGTACGGCAGCAACTCAGACACAGACTGAATTAGGGGCCTAAACTCTTGAGTAGATTGCCCATGGAAAGGAGCTTACTTGAAGATCTAAATCCCCCCGTGTAGGAGTTTGGGAAGGCCAAAATTAAACAAACAACCATAAAAGAGAATAAAGTGTTGAACCCATTCTTTTCTTTCATAGCTGAAGTAGATAGAAGGAGACGTCGTGTAAGTTGAAGACTTTGACAGGTGTCGGTAGGCACACCTCTAATAAGGTATTGATCCTGAGAATCAATCCCAATTGAATCTACGGAAGGGAGACCCTCTGTCCTCTTAATCTTTAGAGTAGATATTATATATAGGATAATCTATTCACTACGGTTCCCAAGATAAGGCAGTATGAATAGGAATGTTGAAGGAACATAAGGCTCATCTAAGGTAAGGAAATACCCTGACCATTGAGGTCACCGATCTTCTTTTTTAGGGAGTTGGAGATGATCGAAGAGGCGGAAAAATAGGATCTTTCTATCAGGGAGAGCTCAACAAGGTCGAGACCAAGAGGATGGATATTCCAAGAAAGATCGAAGAAAATGAATGAAGGTCTATACCTACCCCTAACTGGCACTATGAATCCAATCCAATATACATAGATGTTTCTAGCCATGAGATGAGGGAGTTCTCTCTTACTATTAAGCTGTCTTTAACTCTTCTTTCTTTCCTCCTTTCTGCATCAAGGATGATAATTGGATAGAATATCCAAAAATAAAAAAAGAGGGTGTATAAATTAGGTTTTGGCTCAAATAAAGATAGGGCCCTGATCGACCAACTAGTAGTCCTAACTATATACCTCTCCAGACATAATACCTTGAGGACCTATGAAGGTTACCACATCCACTGGCATGTGATGTTTGGACATAGAATCAAGTCCTTGTGAATGGGCAAAGCCAGGTGCTCTTATTTTACAATGGCAGGGCAAATTGTTTCCATTACTGACCAGAAAGACACTAAATTCTCCTTTAGGTGCTTTAACTATGGTGTAGGTAGAAGGAGCTGGTACAAAAAAATCTTCTATATAAGGTTCAAAATGGTGAATTTAGGTAGAGTAGAAAGATGATCCTGTAGTTATTTGACTGGATATTGAAATAAAAAGCTTGCATCTGCTTCCCCTATTGTGTAACCCATCCCATCTCTATCCAAACCTAACGTGGTAGTTTCCCATCATAGGGCATTCTATCTATAGATTACGCCATTTCCAAGGATCTAATTCATTCAAAACTTAGTTGACTTCTTCTTTAGAGAAGGTGGAGCGTCCTTGGCTCATCATTATAGAACATAGGGCTTCGACGCTACTATAGTGCTTCGCTAACTAGAAGTGCCTCACTATGAGAATCTAACTTCGCTAACGCTCGGCTAAGTCTTGAACCTTCGCGCTGACCATTCGCTTTCTCAGTAGCAAAAACACTTCTCTTTGACCCTTAACCTTAACTAGAAGGACAGGAAAGTGATTATTGGTTTTCTTGCTCCCTCTTTCTCATCTGCACTCATAAAGCCTCCTCTGCTCTTTAAAAGAAGAAAGAGCAATTGAAGCAGACATTTTGAAATGACAACATCGAAGATATTTTTTTATATATACATGGTTGCGGTCATCTCAAACTGTATTTTATAAGTGGGGCATTGTGTACTTACAACCTTTATGATAAGAAAGTGAGTGTGGCTGGTGAGTGGAAAATAGTTTATCAAGCTATTTTTATCTTTAACTCCCTAAATAGGAATGGGGTAGCTTCCAAATTCGGGTAAGAAATTCACACCTGACTGTGATATCCCTCTCAATACCTTAGTGGAGCTTTGTAACTAGTGGCCGATTTCCCATCGTGTCAACCTTTTCCCAGTGCACAGAGAACCATCGAGGAAGATGTTAGTGCCTTATCATTGGGTCAATAATATTAATTCCTTTTTTTGTGCTACTCCTAGGGAGGGAAGAAGATAAGAAAATGTGAAGCGTTCTCTTGTTTTCCTAACCAGTTATTTCTAAAGACTGCCCTCTCTTGGCTGAATCTTGGTCCAGCCTACTACGAGGATCCCGTATCCATTAAAACAACCTATACAGAGGACATCAAAGCCCCTTGACTAGGTTGGACCTATAAATCTTACCTTATTTATTATTATTAAAAAGGGAAAGGGCCTTTTCTGTTGTTGCGCAGGAGTGCACTTCTATTTTCCCTTTGCTAGTAGGGGTCTCGTGGTTCCTATACCACCGTGTTTCCCTGTCTTTTTCTTTTAGTGCTTCTACCCAAAGCGATAGCTTCTAGCTAGTTCAGTGGATAAGATGGCTGTACTCCAACTCACTCAAGGATAGGATGACAGTGGTCCACTCGTAATCTCGTTATGATCATAGAAATAGTACATTGGAATCCAGAAGCTCTACTACTAATGCTACCGGGCATCCGATTGTGCGGTAAGGAACCACTATGTTTTGCCAATAGCCAACTTTGGCGTGTCAGCTTAGTTATCCTCATCAAACAACTTACTTGATGTCTAGCTTCCGAACTGGTAGATAGTTTCTTTTTCTCTAAATCAATGAAGATGGGAGACTTAAGTTTATTCTTCCAAAGAACCAAAAGCAAAGCGCTATGCCGAGGCAGGGGGACGAAAAAAGAAACGGATCCAAATAAAAAAAAATTAGGGTTCCCAATGCTTCTCCATGCTTAATGAGATGCTCCAAGATCGGTATGTTTTACTCCTAACCCTACAAGGTTCTAAGACAGAGCTTAACTTGAGTATCGATTAAGAACAATAATGATATATGTTTGACACGGTGCATGATTCCACGGATAGTTTTATTCGAGATCATGATGGAGGACATAGCTTTCGATCATTGACTTTTATCATGCCACTAGGCATTTGATTAAGACATTGCACAATGATCTGAATACTTTGTCGCATCTCTTCAATACGAATACAGTAACGATCATAGCAACCTCTTTTGGTACCTACTGGTATGTCAGGATCCAATTGGTCATGAACATCATAAGATACTATTTTTCTCAAATCCCAGCATACCCTAGAACCTCTTAACTATACCACTGAATCCCCAATCCTTTGCTTATTGTGCAGTGACAGTACAAATATCCATTAATCGTTGTTTCCAGATACGGTTGTTGGTTGACATCTATTCATCGTTGATATGAGAAGAAAATTTTTGTATAAATGAAAGAGCCAGATCTTATACTATTCCACCTGGTCTTATGAAACTGGTATGCATCCTGGCTCCCAAGACTTTTTCGTAGAATTCCAACAATTTCTCCCTCTCATTAAAAGCCCACAGGAATGGAGTTGATGCTCCTACATCCATAGCATGAGTATTTAAAAAAAGTGAATGATTTGAAATTTGAGTTATTTCATGGAATAAAACTCATATATATTGAGTCATAATGGTACCTTGTAATTTAAAAGGCTCTCTACGGAAGAAGAGTGAGTGTGTTCTTAGGCCATCATAGAAACATAGAGAGGGTCGACGAAAGAACAAAGAATAAAACTTTATGATAGCTTTTTTGTAGACAATCACTTGCATCATATACACAAGTGCTCTATGAACCATGCAATAAGGTCACCCAAAACACGACTCTCCCACTTGAGTTATCTTAGCCCCAAGCCATGCTATTCAATAATATTGGAAAAATAGTAGCATAAGGTAACAACTAGTGTGTAATGCTAGTCTCCTTTAGAAGTCTTCACTAGTAACCAAAGTGTATCATTCCCGCAACCAATTTTGTACTTCGTTTATAGCTTTTTAAGTTATGCATTAGAAGCCTGGGGAGAGGGTGCTTGCGCTTGAATTGAAGTAGTACCTTTATGAGTAGGGCTCATAAGTGGCGCGTTCATGGAGATAAACCAAAGGCAGAGCAAAAGAAAGGTTGGGTAATTATGGGGCGCGGTCATCCGACCCCGAATAGGAGGGGCTAATGCTCTGAATTCTCCGTACTTTTAGAAACGAATGGATTAGAAAGGGTCTAGGTTCTTTATTTTTAGGTAGAGGTGAAGTCTATAAGAGAAGATTTCCCTAATAGTAACGAAGAGGGAAAAAGGTATTTTCATCTATCTCAACTAATTTCCTGAGGCGTTGGAAATCCAGACTGGCTCAGAGAATCACTCTCGCTAATTTGACCTTCGTTCTGCCAACAAAGAAGTCATCCTTGATAATTTTCCATTCCTTCCCTGCCGAGCCATATCTCTTCGTGATTCAATGCTTCTATCTTCCCTTTCTATATCATACCTAGGCCCCCTCCTTTCTAATCACTAAGAGAAAAAAGACCAATCAAAGTCATATCTAAGTAAATCTTTGTCTGCTATTTTTTTTACCCCAGAGGAGTTTATTCAACCCATTCGCTAGTCTCCTGCATTGCTAAAGTTAGTGTGCGACTCAGTATGAGGACCTTTTCTCTTCTTCCCACTCTCTATTCATATAGTTCTCAGAGTAGAGAAGGAAGGAGGGAAGCAGGTACCAAGAGCCCTCTATCCCACATATCTATCCAGAAGAAAGTGTCGTTCACCGATTCTATCGAATGCTCCTATCTTTCGATAAAGATTGTGTGAGTGTGCAGTTATACTTCAGATGCTTCACCATAGAATAGATCAATCCAACTATCGTTCTTTTCCTGTGCACTCGCTTTATATCTCTGACACACAAGGAAGAATGCGGTAGGAAGGAAGAAACCCTAGCCTCTATTTGGTCGATTATTCCATTGTCATCTATCCTTCACATCCCCATTTGACTACCGCTCGGGGATGTAGTTATAGATAGGATAGTCTTAGTAAATTGTTTGCTCCACCTATTTTCTCCTTCTATGACATGCTATTATCATCACTATATTCCATATGCCACCTAGTTATATCTGGCTCGCTACGGGTCAGCACTTTTAAAAGAAATGGAGGACTTTATTTAGTGACCCCGTGATTTCCCTATAAACAATCAGAATAAGGTAAAGCTTGAAGATAAGTTTTGTACTCAATTAATTTCTTAATCCCTCTAGTCGGGTGGGCACTGGCTATTTTTTTTACCAGATCCCCTAAAAACCATATGTGCGGGTCTCCTCACATGCGGCTCACGCCATTCCAGGTGGCCCAGCCCAATATTCATTTGCAAATCCTGTAGTGAAATTGAGACTACTCAACCTCAAAATCTAATTCACATGTATGAAGCACTATCCGTCGTACCGTTTACTCTATCTATTCATGGAATTTTCTTTATTTCATGTTTGATTTTATATAGGCTCGCTCCCTCATTTTCCAAGAATTCATCCACTTACCTTTACTCCATAGAGTATTCTCTAATAGGGAAAAAACTTCTATTTCCATCAAATGACCCAGCCTTCACTGGTTCTTCCACCATTCAGGCTCCCTTTTCTCCCTATGGTATGCTCTCCCGACGTAGGCATGCCACACTTCACGCCTGTGGTGTTTTTGCTAGATGGTCTTTTCCAGTAGTGCCATCCTTCCTGCTGGCTGTATGGGTAGTTTTTCTCTCACTGCTGCATTCTTTGTTGCTATAGATTAAAGGAACAAATGTAGTTGAATGGAACAGCAGACGGGTTACACGTTCCACTTTCCCGAGATGTGAGGTGTAGGAGGTGATGATCACCCCAGGGTATACGCTAGTGCCCTTGAAAGGAACTTTAGAACTTGCCAATTCTTATGAAAACCCGAGTTGGTTGGTCCTCCATTCATTCGAACAGAGGTATAGATAACGAGGCCACTTTCATGAAATTCTCCCTTCTGTCCCTATGTTTGAATAAGGTAATGTGGTTTGCTTGATTTTCGCAATCTCCCCTTAGCCCAATGCTCATGGCATTCTATAGAACCTCAACTATGTTTGAGAGGGGGACCAAGCAGGGCATAGCTAGCGGCATAGGAGCCGACTCGGCATCTACGACTTTGTGCCATACTAGAGTAATCCAATACATGGTTTCGCACGTTCCACCACTTTTTCATCCATTTCTAATACTGATTATGAAATACCATGAGTAACAGGATGTTGAGGTCTAAAATTTAAAGTGAAATTTTGGATTTGCCTTTTCTTAGTCGTCATAGGAAAGAAATAAAGAAATAAGAAAAAGATTATTCCCTTAGAGCTTGTCCAATACCACTAGTACTAGTAATACATCTCCTTCACCTTTGAGGGAGACTTCTACGACAGCCGAGAATAATGAATCTATTATGAAAGAAAGCAGTAGACAGACTAATTTAGCCGGTATTCCATAATGAGTAACTTTAGGAGATAAGGGTCCCCTTTATATTATCTACCCATATGCAGAGGGTTTCCATTTCTATCTCCATAGATATATCAATATTGTAAGACATTATCGCCTTTACAGCACTGGACTATATTTCCATCATTTCTGAAAAGTGCACGGACAACAACTATTTCCCCCTTTCATAACGTTCTCGTGAAGTTGCTCACGAATCAAAGTATGAATGTCCCTTCAAAGTCTCACATGCTCTATGCTTTTATCCAACTTTCCCTCAAGTAAAAGATTAGCTCATACCCACTCTCTGTGTGTCTAGGGATTCCTGGGGCATAAGTTAAGCATCTAGTTGATTGCTCTTTCTTTCGATTGAGCGTCATTTTGGAGTCTCTCTCTGTAGGCGTGCAAAACAACAGAGCCACTCCTCTTCGGATATATATATATATATATGTCTTTTTGTTAAGAATTTAGGATATGGTGCCTTTGTTCTAAAGATACTATCTAGCCTTCGATGTAGATGAAGAGTCGTCGGGAGACTAGGAATGTTGTTAATTCTAATTCCTTATGATTTTTTCCTCCTTTTCGATTTCCTTTTTTTTCGGGCCTATAGTATTTTTTTGTACAAACGATGTATTGTAATAATAAGTTCTAGGGACTGCTTGGGGGTAGGGTTTATGTGTTTTTCTTAAATGCTTACATGAATCACTTTGGCAAACTTTTAACTAGGATCAATAATAAACTAATTTTGTCACCAAAAAATCCTGCTTTAGGAGTTTTAAGTAAACTTCTGTATTTATTTTAATATATAGCATGTAAAAAATAATTTTTTTTCAACATCTGTATTTATTTTTGTGCATGTTTTATTAATTTTCAGTATGTAAAATTAATTATCAGCATCTGAAAATGAATTTCCAGAATATTAAAGTAAGCTTTCATCATATAAAATAAGTTTCCTGAATATAAAACTGACTTTCCAATATATTGAAATAAGTTTTCTATATATTAAAACGAATGTTCAGAATGTTAATAAATTTCCAAAAATATTTTGTTAATTTCCAGAAGTAATAAATATTTTCAGCAATCAACGCCTTGATCTCCAACATGCTAATTATTTTTAGCATAAGAATACATTTCCTAACACTGTAAAATTAATTTCTAACACTTCTATTAATTTACAACATTTTAAATTATTTTTTCATAATAAAATTAATTGTTATCATTCCCTATCATGCTTTCTTGACTCTCAACATGTCTTCTAATTTAACAAAATCACAACATGATTTTTTAAATGAATAACAATTATCTTTTATCATATTAATTAATTTCTTATCATTTAGATACCATGCTTATAGGTTCAAACACAACAAATGAATAATTCTTTGTTTAGCATGTTAATCATCTAACCGACCTCTAATTAATCAAGAGGCTTAATTAAGACTCTTATATGCTACAAGATTTTCCAATTTATTTGTCCTGGTTTGAGCCAAATTAGGCAGCCTAAGTTGATTTGTCTAGACCCCAAATCCAAAGTAGAAAAGTCCAATGCCTCTTGGACATTAGGTTGGAATGGAGAAACACTTTAGGGAATGTTAGCTTTATCATTTTTTAGAATGCTTCTCTATGCTTAATGAACAAACTAGGTAGGGGTGGGTAGACTTTCGAAGATGGTTGTAACCCAAGCATAATTCGACAATGTGACATACGACTTTACCACCCGTTAACAATCTAGCTACTGGTTAATGTGTTAGGTAATGATTAATATGTTGGGTGTTGATCCAAATAAAATAAATAAATCCCTTTTCCAATCTTACAAATGTGCTTTATCCTTTATTTACTTTAAATGTTTATTTGCTTGGGGTATTTTAGGTTCTTTAATTTAATATAAATTTTTTTTATAAATTGTCATTTCTATCTCCTCGCTTATCCTATTTACATAGTTTATTTTGTTGTTTTATAATCACCTAGATAACTCATAATTAGAAATAATTAAAAAACATGTCTTGTTTATTCATTGATTTATCACTTAGCTAATATTAAGTTTATAAAATAAGTGACCTTTGTTTACCAAGTAGAATCTCCACGTAAAATATGAATTTCGCCGAAAATCACATTTGTGGATCTCAAAGGTGTCTAATACATTCCTTTCAAGGTAACTTAAACCATCACCCGAATTTCAATTCATGTAGACAAACTAAATAGTTCTGAATTAGCCAAGAATAATGCCGTAACATACCTTAGTTCTTTAGGTGACGACTTTTCACTTCTTAAACCATCCTAAAAAGAGTTGTCACGTCGAATTCCATTTTTTGCGAGAGCAATGGGGCGTGATAGCATGACGACTCTGCTGGGGATACTTAGGTTCAAACCATTATGAGTTTTTGTTTTATGCTGTTCTATTATTTTCCTGAATTTTTTTTGATGATTGTGATTTTTCATGATTATTGTTTGTTTTGACATCTTGATTTATTTTCTCGATGTTAGTCCTTCTGTTACCCCTTTTATGTGTTTTTCATATATTTTCATGTCTATCCCCTCCCCTCTTCTCCCTTTTGTTGGCTAAGTGTTGTAATATTTATTTACTTTTATATTTTTAAGAATGTTATTGTATTCTTGCTATGAGCCATTTGTTGCCATTTTTCATAAACTATCATTTTGCTCATATTTGTGACCTCTTTGGGATGCTCCTATGCTTTTGTGAGAAATAAAGACTGGTCTCTTTGGATGTGTACAGACTATCATCAATTAAATAAGGTTATAGCGAAAAATAAGTACCCTCTTCTTAGGATTGATCTTTTCGTTCAGGTTTAGGATGCTAGGTGTTTCTCTAAGATTGATGTAACGCCCCAAGAACCTATCCCAAGACGTCATATGGTGCTCAAGGCCACACGTGGCCTCAAGCTAACCTTCTAAGCCTGTCATCACCTTCAGAACTCATTATAGTGCAAATTATGCTAAGATAAAGAGGAATAACCATGTCATGAACATATTGAAATATGAAGTAATACTGCCCTGTACAAACAAAATATTGAATCTCTGTACACGCTGGTACACTAGTCTGACAAAGCCTCTACTACATAGGACTGAGGAGCTATTGGGACATATCTCCAACTGACTCTTACTAAACTGAAAGTAAACAACCATCTATTAACAAGAAAAAATCAGAGACACAGGTCCTCGAACCATGAGGACTCACCAACCACAGGAATGTAGATGAAGGTACTCAAAGATCACCGTCGCTGTTGAGACTGAGCACCTGAACCTATATCATCAGGAAATATAGAGTACAAAGGAGTATGGGAGTCAGAACTTGGGAATATACTGAGTATGTAGGGGTGGATGTAACATCTTAAATAATATCACAAATGTATAAGAAAATCATGCATGCTGACCATAATAACTCTCTTCGCTTGAATTATCTAAAACATTATTTCCATTAATCAGTAATAACATATGCTTCATAAATCTCATAAATCATTTAACTCAACTCAAACTCTTTGACTCATGACTTAGAGTGACTCGGTAAATCATGGTATTTAGATCATTATGTACGTAGGAATTTCTTATAACCGACATAACTACACCATGTGAGCCAGATGGAGTCCAACGTTTTTCCCTCCTAAGGAGAGAACTCCACATTAGCGGGGTTGTTGTACTCTTTCCAAGGATTACAACCTCAATCTCGTTATCACAATCCCATACTCGGCCTCTGGCCCACATTATCAACATCAATCCTACGGTGGCACGTAGATTTGGAACTACTTTGGACCCAAACATTACCCTCACCTGAGTCAAGCAATCTAACATCTAACCTAGCTAAATGATGCACTTCACGGGCTAAGTCCCTCTTATCTTCCTCAACATGTGCTATACTACCCATGGACAATTTGCTAAGGGCATCTGCCACTACATTGTCCTTACCCGGGTGATACAACACGCTTATATCATGGTCTTTCAGTAATTCTAACCATCGCCTCTGCCGAAGATTCAACTCTCTCTGAGTGAACAAAAATTGTAAACTCTTGTGATCCGTAAAGACATCAACATGAACACCATACAAATAGTGTCTCCAGATTTTCAAAGCAAAAACCACTACAGCTAACTCGAGGTCATGGGCCGGATAATTCTTTTCATGAGGTTTCAACTGCTTGGAGGCATAGTCTATAACCTTACCCTTTTGCATCAACACACAACCTAAACCAACTCTAGAAGCATCACAATATACCACAAAATCATCTACACCATTAGGCAGGGTCATCACAGGGGCTAAAGTGAGTCGACTCTTTAACTCCTGAAAAATCTTCTCGCAAGAATCTGACCACTGGAATTTAACCTTCTTTTGGGTCAACTGGGTCAAAGGAACAACAATGGAAGAGAAACCTTTGACAAAACGATGGTAGTAGCCAGCTAGACCCAAGAAACTCCTAATATCAGATGCGGAAATAGGTCCAGGCCAATTCTTCACAACTTCTACCTTTTGAGGATCAACTCGAATACCATCAGAGGAAATAATATGACCCAGAAAGGCAACTGATCGAAGCCAAAATTCACACTTGCTAAGTTTGGCAAACAACTGTTGATCCCTAAAGATCTGTAAGACAATTTGAAGATGATCTGCATGGTCGTTTTCACTCTGGGAATATACAAGGATATCATCTATAAACACAATAACAAACATATCTAGGTATGATCTAAACACCTGATTCATGAGGTCCATAAAAGCTGTTTGGGCATTTGTTAGCCCGAAGGAAATGACCAGGAATTCAAAATGACCATAACGAGTGTGAAAAGCCGTCTTTGAAATATCACACTCTCCAACTTAAAGTTGGTGATAATTGGATCTCAAATCTATTTTCGACAAGTAATTGGCACCTTGCAGCTAATCAAATAGGTAATGAATTCTAGGAAGAGGGTACTTGTTCTTGACTTTGACCTTGTTAAGCTGACAATACTCAATGCACATGCACAATAAACCATCTTTCTTTTGCACGAATAGAATGGGTGCACCCCAGGGAGCCACACCAGGCCTTATAAAACCCTTATCAAGAAGATCTTTGAGTTGCTTTTTCAACTTCTTAAGTTCTACGGGGGCCATATGATACAGAGGAATAGAAATAAGTTGTGTATCAGGGAGAAGATTAATTCTGAATTCTATCTCTCTATCGGGAGGTACACCTGGGAGATCTTCCAGAAAAACATCAGGAAACTCACTGGCAACACTAAGAGACTGAATAGTTGGAGTATCAGACTTAGTGTCCTTAACTTGGGCAAAATGATATATACAACCCTTGGATATTAATTTCCTAGCTTTAAGATAGGCTATGAAATGACTTTTAGGAGATATAGAATTTTCGGACCACTCAAAGACTGGCTCATTGGGAAACTGAAACTTGACTACATGGGTACGATAGTCTATAGACGCATAACAAGAGTGAAGTCAATCCATACCCAGAATAATATCAAAATCAACCCTGTCTAGCTCAATCAAATCTGCAAACATGACCCTGTTAAGAAAAGTGATAGGACACTTCTTATATACTTTCTTAGAAACAACAGATTCACCCACTGGTATAGAAACAAGAAAAGGCTCGGAAATCTTTTCAACACTGATTTCAAAATTCAAAGCCACCAATGGAGTCACATAAGAAAGACTTGAACCAAGTTCCATCAACACATACACATCAAAATGAAATACACGAAGCATACCAGTAACATCTGGTGAATTCTCCTACTCCTGGCGGTGTGGTTTAGCATAAAAGTGATTCTGCCAATGACCGCCTGCAGTACTAGATGAGGCACCCTGAAGAGGAGTAGGACGAACTACAGGGGCTGGAGTACTAATAGTCTGACTCTGAGGACGAACATCGCGACTCCCCTGTCTAGCATATGGGCAATCTCTAAACTTGTACCCCAACTTACCGTAACCAAAACAACCCCTCTGACCGACTAAGCACTCACTGGGATGGTCTCTACTGCACTTTGGACATGGGGAAGGATGAGGTCTGTTACTCACACTATCCTAGGACCTGGACATAGTAAGCCTACTACCCTGCTCCGGCCTAATTCTGAATGCAGGAGTGTTGGCTGATGAAGGCGTTGGCACAAGAGAACGACTCTGGAACTGAGGGCGGATCCTTCAAAAAATCTAGTCTGACTATAACCCTGTTGCTCTGATCAAATTGTCTTATTCCCTCTCACTCTCTGTCTCCTTCACTTTTTCCGCTTCAATCTGTTGAGCATGAATCATTAGTCTTGAAAGGTCCATGTTCCTATAAAGCATAGCGGACCTACACACTTTCACAACATAACCAGATACACCGACCAAGAACTTACTCATACTAGTTCTAAAATCATCCACCATACCAAGAGCATACTTAGATAGCTGGTTAAACTTATGGAAATACTCCTTAACTGTCATGGGGCCCTGTCTCAAGTTCATAAATTCTTCTAATTTTTCTTCCCTTAGCTTTGGGGGAAAGAATCTATCTAAGAAGGCATCTTGGAATAATTGCCAAGTCACAAGAGTATCATTCTCTCCTTTACTTTTCCTCCACATGTCCACCCAATCATAAGCAACATCTTTATTCGATAGGTAGCCAATTTAACACTCTCCTTCTCCATCATGTGCATAATGTGAGTGATCTTTCTCACTTCATCTAAATATATTTGTGGGTCTTCACCTACTTCGCCCCAAAAAACTTAGGTGGATTCATTCACATAAAGTCACAAACCCGGCCTACAACAGAATTATTCCCTTGCGGAGGTGGAACAGTAGCCTGGGTGTTGGCTTGGGCGTTGGCGGTGACCGCCTAGGATAGGGCTTGGAAAGCTACCCAAAATTTGGCATGGGACACTGTCTCACCTAAAGGATCAATGGGTTGAGGTCGTTCGTTATTTCTGCGAGCTCTACGAGGAGGCATTTTATGTCATAAGAGAGCACAAATTAACAGCAAAGAGAAACAGTCATAGGCATGATAGACTCTTGAAAGAAAGAAGCAACTTTTCCTAAAATGTCCCGTAGGCTCTTGTTCATAGATGTGGCGCGCTACACACCGATGATCAAGACTCTAGTAATGCGACTTGATCTGAGATGATATAAACTGGTACCCCATGCAACTTAACAATTTCATGAAGATACAACATCTCATAATCCTCAGCCGAGAAGTTAGTCCTCACTGGCAAGAAGTGAACAGACTTTGTAATCCTATCCATAATAACCTAAATTTAATCAAACTAATTTCAAGACCAATAGAAAAATCCATGTTGATTACTTCCCACTTTCACTCTGGCAATTCAATTTTTTGAGAAAAACCTCCGAGCCTTATGTGCTCTACTTTCACTTACTGATACAACATGAACTTAGCCACAAAATTAGCCACATCCCTTTGCATATTGTTCCACCAATACAACTACTTGAGATCATGATACATTTTTGTTAAACCATGATAAGTAACATAGTACGACTTATGCATCTCAACCAATATCCTCTATCGCAAACCATCAACATTGGGAACACATAACCTCCCTCAATACCATAAAGTACCATTACTACTAATTTTAAAGGCCAACACCCTCTACCCACCAACATCACCCTTAATCCTCATCAAGATAGGGTATAACTTCTGTTTCTCCTTGATTTCAGCACTAAGAGACGACTCTGCCACCTTCTAATTGAAATCACCACCATCCTTTAAGTCTATGAGATGAACTTCAACGTTAACCAAGTGGTGAATGTCCTTCACCAACTCTCGCTTCCCCTTATCCACATGAGCTAGACTCCCTATGGATGACTTGCTAAGAGCATCATAAACTATATTAGCTTTACTAGGATGGTAGTAAAAACTCATGTCATAATCGTTGAGTAGCTCAAGACATCACCTCTGCCTGAGGTTAAGCTTTTTTTGAGTAAACACATAGTGTAGGCTCTTATGATCAGAAAAAATTTCTACATGTACCCCATATAAATAATGAAACTAGATTTTCAACACGAACACCACAACTAACAACTCCGCATCATAATTCAGTTAATTCCTTTCATGCACCTACAACTTCCAAGAGGCATAATATATCACCTTACCATGCTGCATCAAAACACATCAAAGCCCCACACGGGATGCATCACAGTAAAACACAAACCTATCAGTACCTTCAAGCAAAGTAAAAACTGGAGGCAAAGTTATCTTATCCTTCAGCTTCTCAAAATAACCCGCACAAACATAAGACTACAAGAACTTTACCTTTATCTAAGTTAACTTAGTCAAAGGGGAAGATATAGAAGAAAATCTCTCCACAAACCTCCTATAATAACCAGCTAAACCCAAGAAGATTTGAATATGGGTCTAAGCCACTTCTTAACCACTGTAACTTTTTGCGGATAGTCTATGATCCCTTCACTAGAAATGGTATGACCTAGAAAAGTGATAGTGTTCAACCAAAAATCATATTTCAAAAATTTGGCATACAACTAACGTCCTTTCAGAGTCTGCAACACAACACAAAGGTGATTAACATGATCCACCTTAGTCTAAAATTACACCAAAATATCTTCTATGAACACAATGATGCATAAATCTAGAAACTAACGGAAGACCCTATTCATTAAATCCATAAATATCGTCGGGGCATTGATTAACCCAAAAGACTTAACTAGAAACTCAAAGTGCTCATACCGGGTACGAAAATCTATCATAGGGTTATCTACATCCCTAATCTTTAAATGATGATATCCAAACCAAAGATCAATTTTGGAGAAAAAACTTAGCACCCTGCAACTGATAAAATAAGTCATCTATCCTTGGAAGAGGATACTCATTCTTTACCATTACCTTATTCAACTGTCGATAATTAATACACATTCGATGGAAACCATCCTTATTACGTATGAATAATACAGGTGCACCCTACGGTGACACACTAGGACGGATGAAACCCTTATCTAAAAGATCCTTTAATTGCTCTTTAAGCTCTTTCAACTCAGCTGGAGCAATTCTATATAGAGAAATAAAAATTAGACGAGTGTCCAAAATAAGATCAAACCCGAACTCAATCTCCCTAACCGAAAGAACACCAGGAACGTCTTCAGGAAAGACCTCAAGAAATTTATTTACCACCGGGACAAATTGCAAAGAAGGATCCTCCAAGTTAGATACTTTAACCCGGACTAAATGATAGAGAAACCCCTTGGAGATTAGTCTCTAACCTCTAAGATATGATATAATTATCCCCTTAGGAGTTAGGGAACCACTCTCCCACTCAATAAATGGCTCATTGGGGAATTTAAAGATAACCTTATGGGTTTGATAATCTAGAAATGTATAGAACGAGTGCAACCAATCCATACAAAATATTATATCAAAATCAACCATATCTAATTCAAACAGATCCACCAAAGTTTCTTTACTACCAACAAATACCACACATCCCCTATAGACTATTTCAGCAATCGGAAAGTCACCTATCGAGGTAAAAATAAAAAAAGGCCCAAAACACACTCAGGACCAAAACCAAAATGCACAACCACAAAATGGTGTCATATAAAAGAGAGTGAACCCCAAATCAAGTAAAGAATACACATCACGAGAGAAATATTTGAACATACAAGTCATGACATCAGGCAATGCCTCAGACTTCTATCAAGTGGTAAGAGAATAAAGATGATTCTGACCAGTGCTGGAGCTGGATGGTGCACCCTTTGGTGCTGGAGATGAAGAAGATACAACAAGAACCTTTTTTGCTTCAGAGACAACGTTACCAATAGGACAGTTTCTAAGCATATAGTCTGGCTTACCATAGTTGAAGCATTTGTTCCTTCCCTCATCATAGAAACCCTAATGCAAATGACCACAGAACCTATAAAAAGTATATGATAGAGCCGACTAGGCCCTACTAGCCTGGGATTAGGCACCCTATGACCTAAGGTTATAGCCACTATAGAAACTCTTATCACCTAATGGCTTTCGGTGAGGAGCAATAGCTGTTGAGTAAGACCTAGATTTGCCATACTTTTTATTGGGCTATTTACCCCCATCCCCACCACTTTGCTGTTGACCACCAACCTGCTTAGAGAATCTAAGCTTTTTTCCTTACCTTTCCCCTAGCTTAACCTATTTCTTCTTCTCTTTCTCAACCTATTGCATGTACACAACCAACTTAGAGATATCCATGTCCTTGATTAACAAGGCAGCCTTACTTTCAAGGATCAACTCACGAGGAAATCCCATAGCAAACTTTCTCATTTGGCCCTAACGCTAGAAACTGACTCTGAAGTATACCGAGATAACAACTAATACTTTAAGGCATACTCTTTGACTGATATCTTCCCTTGTTATAGATTAACAAACTTTGTTACCTTTGCCTTTCTCAACTACTAAGGAAAGAAGCATTTGAGAAAAGCATCGGAAAAGTCCTCCTACAGTGATGACTTATTAGTGTCACCCCTTTCTTGATACCATTCGTCATACCATTGGTACGCCTTATCTTTCGGCTAATAGGCTGCAAACTCCACTCCTTCTATAATCGTGGCATGTATGGCACGGAAAATATTTTCCATTTCATCAAAAATACCTTAATCATCCTCCTCAACCGTAACACTAGTAAAGGTTAGAGGGTTTAACATCATAAATTGGAAAACCTTTGTGGCCTCAGAATATGTAGTAACAGGAACATCACACTCGGACTGAGTAGATACCAACCATGCCAACATATGAATAGACTGACAAAACTCAGAGTTCATCACTTTAGCTTGACGATTCTGAGATGGACTAGAGGGTATTGGTTGAATTCTACGACAATCAAGAACTGGACCCCGACATCAGGTTTGGATCCCATAAGTAGAGCATTTCCTATCAACATTGTCCTCAAAGATGAGTTTTTGTGAACTTTAGATCATCGAGTCATGATCTAAAAAGAGAAAAAATGGGAATTAGAAATATTTTTAGGACTTAGACTCCAATGCTTGAAAATAGAACATAAGAAAGAGAAATATTCCTAAATACCTTGTAGCCTCTCCCTTATGAGTATGGCATACTACACACCCATAAAAGAGACTCCACTTGACACGACTTTGTGGAGTCCCTATTTACCATGAACCTAGGGCTTTGATACCAATATGACGCGACCCAAACTGGGGCTTAGTCATGTTGGGTGCCTCAAGCCCAATTAGGACTGGAGACCAACTCCAATACCCAACCATAACTGCCCTACACCCTATTTCAAATGAATTCCAAACATATAACATAATAACATGAAAAAAATCATAAATCAAATACAGTCAAACGGTGTCAGCCCTAATACCAATATCAATGTTAAAACTGACACCAATACTAACACCCTCCATGCCAACCGAAAGTAGTCTTTCAAAGCCTCTATTCAAAATCAAAACTACATCCGATTGGGACATACCTCCGACCATAGCTGAAAATAAAAGTCTAAGAAATTTAAAAAGTTTGTAGAGAAGTCTACAACATAAAATGGAGTATTCCAATGTATGAAAATCACCACTTCAATCTGGCATAAAGTTGTCTCCGAATCTAAGTCACTGAGCAGGAGGAGTAGTATGGTCAGTTCCTACATCACATGGGGATACAGTGACCGAAGACGGTTACGTGATAAATTCTAGCATATACTATAGAATAAGTATAAAATAATGCCAATATTTAAAACCAAGTAAATAACCATATGCAATCACATCTATACATAAATATATAATTCATGCTAGAAAGGGAACCGAGTTTAGCATGTATGTAAAACCTTTAACCTGGGTTTGTGTAGCTTTACTGTCATAATTAACACACTGGCTATATAGGTCCAGTATTACCCCTTGAACGGGCCCCAATGCATGTAGCCTCACTAACCGAATATATTACAAGGGTCGGGGATTACAGTGTACCCTTCACCCTCCATGATACATATATACATGTGTAAAGTTAGGGGATTATCATGTACCCTATAGGTATAAAGTCACCATGACCATTCTTCATATCGGCAAACAAGAGTTTCCAATGTCTGTCCATTGGACTCACCTTAATGGTAAGCTATCACAACCTGCCATTATTTCCCAATTAAAACCATTAGCACATAACCAACCCACTAATTTTAGAAGTTATTAACCAAGGATAAATGAAGTGGTATCATCATACCAACTATAGCTTGCAAAAAATGTCATTACCAAACCATTTAAAACCACTTAAACCAATTTAGGCTCCATTACCATATTATGCAATGCATAGTTTTAATAGAGGTTGAACTATGTTACAAAACCATTCTTATAGCCATTTTAACAAATATGTTGAGGGAATATAGCTTCCATAACCAAAACTAAGAACCAATTGACAATTCCCATGAAACGAGATGTTCAATTCAACAATCTTAACATGAAAACCATAAGAAAAATGTGGGAAAATAATGTTCATCCATTAACAACCAAAACCCCCAATTTATGATTCAAAACTAAACAATACCCATAATTAAGACATGAAACAATTCATTCAGATATGACTTTAGTTGAACTAGTGATGGGGGGGAGTAACATGCCTTCTTCACAAAGATTCAGGCAAAGAACTTGACTCTTGAGCCTCTAGATAAAAACTTGAAGAAAACCCTAACCCAATCTTCTTGAGAGAGTTTTAGGTGTGTTTAAGATGTGTTTTGATCTTTCCAAGTGAAGAATGAGGGATCAATTAATGTTATAGGATGTGGGTCTTAAGGGTTTTAGGGTGGGAAAATATCTAAAATGTCCTCAGCTTAAAAGCTAAAAAATAAATGCTGGAGGGTACGACCACACCACCCAAACCGTACCCACAACATACAAGCGGTACCCACCACTTATACCCTAAGAAGCAATATGGACTCCAACATTTTTCAACATACGGCCATAAGGGCCAACTCGTATCCATAACATATGATTGGTACCTTTAAACTGTACCATTGGCAAAATCATCTAGGCTAGACATAGGACATTATATGTTTTGGCACTATACTCTTCGTACCCTAATATACGACTAGTATGATGCCTTATCATACCTTGGATAGTAAACAACCAAACCATGATGATTATTATACGAGTTGAGGACCCTAAACCGTAGCCATATCATACAAAAAGTACCCTCAAGTCATATGAGCCCTAGAAGATCAAACTCAAGAAATTTTCTATGAGTTAAAAGCCAGGGTGTTTCATTAATATTCCTAAGATTGCATTCCAAATCCGATATTTTCATTATGAGTTTTTGGTTATGTAATTTGGATTGAATAATTCTCTGGCAGCTTTCATGGATCTTATGATTGATTTTTTAGATATCTTCTGGATTTGTTTATTATAGTCCTCATTGATAACATCTTGGTGTACTCCAAAACTAAGACGGATCACGCCAATCACCTCAAATGGTATTGTAGACTTTTAAGGACCAAAAATTATATGTGAAATTCTCTAAGAGTGAATTTGGCTAAGTGTTGTGAATTTTCTTGGGCATGTTGTTTCTAGTGAAGAGATTAAGGTGGATCCCCAAAAGGTTGAAGCAGTTAAGAAGTGGCCTAGAACCATGGCTCCATCCGACATTAGGAGCTTTTTCGGCTTGGATGGGAATTATAGAAGGTTTATGGAGAGTTTCTCATCTATTCCGGCTTTGCTAATAAATTTGACTCATAAGAAAGTAAATTTTTTATTTTTTGATGCTTATGAGGGTAGTTTTGAGAAGTTGGAGGATAAGTTGACTTCTACGCCTGTTTTTACCCTACCTGAGGGTACTAGGGGGTCTATTTTATATTATGATGCATATCGTGTGAGACTGGGTTGTGTTTTGATGTAGCATAGTAAGGTCGTAGCCTATGCTTCCAGGAATTTTAAGGTTCAGAAAGGAATTACCCGACTCATGACTTAGATTTAGCGATGATGGTCTATGCTTTTAAATCTGGCGCCTTTATCTCTATAGAGTACATGTGGATATTTATTTAGACCATAAGATCTTATAGTACGTGTTTACACAAAAGGGATTGAACTTCAGCAGGGGCGGCGGCTTGAATTGCTCAAGTATTGTGACATGAGTCTGCAATACCATCCAGGTAAAGATAATATTATTGATGATGCTCTTAACAGGTTATCTATGGGGAGCTTATCTCACATTAAGAAGGAGAAAAAAGGCTTGGTATTATGACCCAAACTAAGGTCTGGCCGTGATGCGTATCTCAAGGCCACAGTGGGCCAGAGACCACCCCCTAACCTAACTATCTGAGCATAATAAGATAGGTAGTGAAAACCAACCAATGAAAAATGAATAATACCAAAAGAAAATGTCAAGAGTAAATAATACTATCCCATAGTTGTCCACAAAAGCCTCTAAAAATAAGAATACCAAACTAGTAATCTCTAAATAAGAAAAGAAACCTAAGGAAATTGTAAAGCTTTCCGAATGATGGAGGCCCACGACTGCACAACAACTTAAATGATATCCGCACCACCTAACATTTCACTGGAGTAAACAAAGAACCCTAGGACCCTACATCATGAAAAGATGTAGCATCCAAAGATGGTTAGTGGGATAAATTCTAGCATGTAATTTAGGGAAAGAGATAAAATAATGCCATGTCCCAAAATCAGTCAAACCATATGCACACATTCATATCTACATATATAGGATGTCAGGATAGGGTCAAGGGATCATGAAAATTAGAGTTTAAAATAATTATCCTGGACTATGTAGCTCTATTCGTCCTAAGGGCACCCATGAGATATATGGGTTCAGCTCCCCCTACTGAAAGGGACCAAACGTGTGTTTGCCAGACAAATCAAGTAAATCCAAAGAATGGATAGAGACACCAAGTCTCCTTCTATCCCAAAAATATAATGTGTGAACCAAGTACATGGTCATTTAGACCCCCACGCTGGTAAACGTAGTTTCTAGTATTGCCCTCTCACGGAACTTCCACCTTCACAGCAAGATACACAACCCCTTTTAAGCCCAACTTAAAACAATAGCGCATAATCTTTTCCATTAACCCAGGAGTCATTTATTAGGGTATTTACCATTTTGTATCGTTATACCAATTAGACTTGCAAGTTGAGTCAACTCTACTAACCAATTATGTAACCATTAGACTCCCAAGTTCCACTAAAACCAAAACTAAGGCCACCAAGGGCTTTAAAATATATTTTAATCCATTTATCTATTTATTCAATACAATGTTCCAAAGGTGAGTTAAACCATGCAAATTCCATATTCAAAACCTAAGTTATATTGGTGGGCTGAGGCTACTGCCAATTCCAGACCAAAATCAATCAATTTGGGGGAACCCATGTCCCCCTTTCCAAACCATACCATAAGTCCCCAATTCATTCTCAAAAATTCATTCATTAAAGGATGAACAATTCATTAAAACTATCGGAAGATATTCAAGTAATTACCACCAAAAGCCGTCAACCCAAGTTCAAACCCAACAGTTAAATCACATAATTCTCAAATCAAATTATGCCATAAAGTAAAATGCAAGTTTAGGGGTGAGAAACATGCCTGAAATACACGAGAAATTAGAATGAATTTAGAGTCTTGAGCCTAGATATTTAATCCTTTGAAAACCCTAGATTTCTCTTGCTTTGGGGAGTTTAAGACGATAAAAGTTAGTGTTTGATTTGAGTAATTAAAGATAATATGGTCTCTTAGTGTATTTAGGTCATGGTAATTAAGGGTGAAGGGAATAAATGACCAAAAATCCCTCATTAGAAATATGTAGGAAAAAATACACGAGAAATTAGAATGAATTTAGAGTCTTGAGCCTAGATATTTAATCCTTTGAAAACCCTAGATTTCTCTTGCTTTGGGGAGTTTAAGACGATAAAAGTTAGTGTTTGATTTGAGTAATTAAAGATAATATGGTCTCTTAGTGTATTTAGGTCATGGTAATTAAGGGTGAAGGGAATAAATGACCAAAAATCCCTCATTAGAAATATGTAGGAAAATATGTGTCCAATCATCATTGGTTAGGTGACGACTCGTGAGGTCAGACCACGGGTCGTTACCTTAACCCATGACCTGAATGTCAAAAATCCCATCATTTACTATTTTGACCACAATTCAATCATCATGACTCATTTATCCGTTATTATGAGTCGTGACAAAGAATTGTGGTTAGCTTATAACCCCTGGACAACTTACTATTCTGACTATGAGTCACTCGTAACAACTTGTTACGACTTCTAATGAGTCATACCCTGGACGCATAATCAAGGGAACAAACTTGGATAAACTTACTGGTGAGACCACGAGTCCCACCCTATGACTCGTGATTAGTGATAACTACTCATCACCTGAGTGGCTATTTTAGTATTGTCAATAATACTCCAATATTTTTAGAGACCAAAACCTGGGGTATTACATTACCCCCACCCCTTTAGGATCATTCATCCAAAAATAATAAGTTAGGGGTACCCTGAGCATGATATAAGACATAGTGCAAACAACATCTAAGGACAATTTTAAAAAGTGATAAGAATGAAAAAGAACCCCGTACCTCAAACATTTTCTTCCAACGCAGGAAAGAATAATGGGTATTTGGCCTTCATATCTTTCTCAGCTTTTGATGTAGCTTCTTCCACCTTTTGACTGCTCCAAAGCACCTTACTGATGCTATATCCATATTCCTTAATCGACGAATTTAACTATTGACTATCTTGGTAGGGACCTACTCATAAGACAACAAATCTATAACACCAACATCCTCAATAGGAATTATCAAATGAGGATCACCTATAAAGTTCTTCAGCATAGACACATAGAAAACAGGATGAATAAAAGCCATACTTGCAAGTTACTCCAACTCATAAGAAACATTCCTGACTCTCTTCAAAATCTAGTATGGACCAACATAACGGGGTTTGAGCTTCTGCTTCTTCCCAAACCTTATCACTCTTTTCACAGAAAAAACCTTTAAAAAAAACCAATCCTTTACTTCAAACTCCAACTCCCTTTGTGTCATATTCGTATAAGACTTTTGGTGACTCTAAAAAGTCTTAATTCTTTCTCTAATCAGCCTATGACCTGATGAACCATGTCATAACCAAATAATCTAGTCTTACCAACCTTAAACCACCCAATAGAAGACCTACATCTCCTACCATAAAGAGCCTCACATTAAGCCATTTGAATACTCAAATGATAACTGTTATTGTACACCAACTCAATAAAAGGTAATTGGTCAACCCAACTTCCCTTAAAATCAATCACATAGGCCCTTAGCAATTCCACCGATGTCTGAATAGTTTATTTTGCTTGCCCATCCATTTAAGGATGGAAAGAGGTTCTAAGGTTCACCTGCGTACCTAAACCTTTCTGAAATGAATGCCATAAGGGAGAAGAGAATTGCATACCTCAATCTGAAATGATAGACACAGGCTCTCCATGCAACTTGACAATCTCCTATATAAATAACTTAGCCTAATCCTCTCTAGAGTAGTTAGTCCTTATAGGCAACTAGTGAGCAGACTTAGTCATCCTATCCATAATGACCTAAGCTAAATCAAATTGATTGTGAGACGCCGAGGAACCATAACAAAGTCCATATTGATCATCTCCCTTTTCTACATAGGAAACATTATCTCTTAAGTCATGCCACCAGCCCTCAAATGCTCAACCTTAACTTGCTGACAGACCATACACTTTGCCATAAGATTCGCTATATCTCTCTTCATATTGTTCCACCAATAGATCTCTTTCAAGTGATGGTACATCTTAGTCGAACTTGGATAAACTGTACACCTTGACTCATGATCCTCAGTCAAAATTCTTTCTCGCAGCCCATCAACATTAAGAACACATAATCTGCCTTGATACCTCAAATACTATCTCCCTAAATCTCGAATGTCTTAACTTTTTACTGACCCACATCATTCATAATCTGCGAATGTATAGGGTTTGAATCCTATTTTTCATTCACCTTACCACCAAAAGATGATTTAACCACTTTTTTAACAATCAATTTTACATCATTGATTCTAAGAGATGAACTCTCAAATTAGCCAGCCGATTTTTCTCCTTATCCACATAAGATAAGATCTCTATGTAAACCTGCAAAGATCATTAACAATAGCATTAGACTTATCTAGGTGGTAGTGCAAACTCATATCATAATACTTAAGTAATTTGAGCCACCACCTCTGCTTGATAATTAACTTTTTCTGATACAACTTGCAAAGAGCATCAACAACAAACACATGTCATAATACTTACGCAATTCAAGCCACCACCTCTACTTGGGATTCAACTCCTTCAGAGTAAACACATATTACAAGCTCTTACGATCTGAATAGATGTCCACACGCACCCCATACAAATAATGACACCAAATATTCAAAAAAAATACCACAGCCTCCAACTCTAGATTATGAGTCAGTTAATTCCACTCATAGACCTTAAGCTACCCAGAAGCATCAGCCATAATGTTGCATGAACACACAACCTAGTCCCACGCGGGACGTATCACAATACACCACAAATCTATTAGTACCCTTGAGCAGGGTAAAAAATAGAGCAAATATCAAACTATCCTTCAAATTATCAAACTACCCTCACAAGCATAGGACCACAAAAACTTAACCTTCTTCTGAGTCAACTTTGTTGATGGAGAAGCAATAGAGGAGAAACTCTCCACAAATCTCCTATAATACCCGACCAAGACAAGAAAACTCCTGATATCTATTGGAGTCATGCGTCTATACCACATCTTAACTGCCTCAACTTTCCGTAGATCCACCTTGATCCCTTCACTAGCAATAACATGTCTAAGAAAGGTCACAACAGTTATCCAAAACTCACACTTAAAAATTTAGCACACAACTTTTGGTCTTCAAAAGTCTAGAACATAATTCGTAGGCGATTGACTTGATTCTCCTCTCTCTCAGAATATACAGTATATCATCAATGAAGACTATAACAAACAAATCAAAATACTACCTGAAAACCCAATTCATAAGATTCATAAAAGCAGACACGGAATTAGTCAACCTAAATAATTTAACTAGACACTCATAATGGCCACACCAAGTTCGAAAAGCAGTATTGGGAATATCAACTTCCCTAATTTTCAACTCATGCTAGCTCAAAAAAAGATCAATCTTGGAGAAATACCTAGCATCCTGAAACTGATCAAAGAGGTTATTAATCTTAAAAGAGGGTATTATTATTCACCATAACCTTATTTCACTAACGATAATCTATACACCTATGAAGAGACCCATATTTATTATGCAGAAAAAGCACAGCATCACCCTACGAAGAAATATTAGGATGGATGAAACCCTTATTCAGAAGATACTTAAACTATTTTGTTATCTCCTTCAACTCAGTTGGAGCCATTCTATAAGGAGAAATGGAAATAGGATAGATATCCCGTAAAAGAATAATTCCAAAATTATTTCCTATCGAGATTAACTCTAGGAAGGCCATCAAGGAGAACTTTAGGAGTTTAATTAACCACAGGGATAGATTTCAAAAAAGGATTTTTTGATTCAAAATCCTTATCCCAAACTTGATGATATAGACACTTTTTGGAAATCATTCTTTGGTCTCTAAGATTAGAAATAAACCTCCCTTTGGCACTAAAGAACTCCCCTCCCATTCTAATACAGTTTATTAGGAAAGTATAAACTGACATTTTAGGTCTTAACGAGTGAAGTCAATCCATCCTAAAAATAACATCCAAATCCACCATATCAAGTTCTATCAAATCCACTAATATCTCCTTATAAAAGATAAACATAAGACAACCCATATAGATTTTTCTAGCCACAATAGAATCAGCCATAGGAGTAGAAATAGAAAAAGGGTCAAAAATATTCTTAGAACTAAAACCAAAATGTACAGCCACATAAGGGGTCACATAGGATTGGGTGGAACCAGAATCAAGCAAGCAATAGACATTATGAGAGAAAATTTGTAACTTACCAGTGAAAACATTGAGGGATGCCTCAGATTCCTAGGGAGTAGCAAGTACATAGAGATGATTTCGACCAGTGTCGATACTTGAAGTGGTTTTCTATGGTGATGGATCCAAAGAAATAGCGATCAAGATCGTATTAGCTCCCGTGGTTACCTTAGATGCAAGACAGTTCCCCTATATATGTTCTGACTGACCATAGTTAAAACATAAATTTCTCCCCTCATACAGTAACCAAGGTGAAACTATCTATAAAATCTACAAGAAGGATAAGGTGGGGCTAACTGACCTTCACTAGCCTGAGACTGGGCATCATGTGCCTTAGAACCACTATTTTCCTAAAAACGACACTCACCAGATGGCTTAGGGTAAGGAAAATAAATCGATGAATATGAATTGGAATTTCCTCAAGCCTTTTTCTTAGTCTATTATCTGCCATCTCTCCCACTATTCAGTTCATTTGCACCCTACTCTGATTACCTAAACTTCTTATTCTGTCTCTCTTCCATTTATGTTTGTCTCTTCTTTTCATCTTCCAATTATTGTATATAAACCACAAGCTGAGAGATATCCATATTATTGTTCAACATCATAGCCTTACACTCTAATACTAAGTCACAAGACAACCCATAAGCAAACTTCCTCATCTTAGCCCTCATAGTGGATACCAACTCTGAGGTATAATGAGATAGCTGCTGAAATTTCAATGCATAGTCTTTCACAATCAACTTCTACTGCTTCAAGTTCACAAACTCTTCTGCCTTAGCCTCTCTCAACTCCTGAGGAAAGAAATGATCAAGAAAAGCACCTAAAAATCATCGCACACCATTGGCTCAACATCATCACCTCTCAACTATTTCCATTCCTCATACCAATGATATGATACATCTTTCAACTAATTACCAACAAATTGTACACCATCAAAATTAGTAGCATGCATCACCCAAAAAATCTTCTCTATCTCATCAATGAACCCTTGAGGATCCTCTTCAACCTTAGAGCCCATAATGGCTAGTGGATTCAACCTCATGAACTATCCAAATCGAGTGACCTCAGATGAAGGAGCAACAAAACCAATAGGACCTTACTAATGAGACTGGGAAGCTGCTAGACTCTAGGGAAATATTCCTAATTATGTTACAGCCTCCCCTATAAGTGTGGCATGCTACATACCAATAAAAGGGATTCTACTCGATACGACTTTGTGGACACCCAAATACCCTGAACCTAGCTCTGATACTAAGCTTGTTATGACCTAAACCAGGGCCTAGCCGTGATTCGTATCTCAAGCCTACTGTGGGTCGGAGACTACCCCCTAACCTAACAATTTCAGAATAATAAGATAGGAAGTGGAAACCAGCTAACGAAAGATGAATAGCACCAAAATAAAATGTCAAGAGTAAATAATACCATCCCATAGTTGTCCACAAAAGCCTCTAAAAACCAAAATTCCAAACGAGGTTGGGAGATGCCCCCGATTATGACAAAAGAAAACTAATAATATTTAAAATATAAAAAAAAAACTAAGAAAATTGTAAAGCTTTTCCGATAATGGAAGATCACCACTTCACAGTAACTCAATCAATGTCTGCACCACCTAGCACTACATAAGAGTAAACAAAGAACAGTAGGACCCTGCACCATGAAATGTTACAGTGTCCAAGCATTGGCATGTAACTTAGGGAAAAGGATAAAATAATGTCATGTCCCATAACTAGTCAAACCATATACATATATTCATATATACATATATTAGATGTCAGGATAGGTTGAAGGGGTCATGAACATGAGAGTTTAAAATCATTGACTTTGACTGTGTAGCTCTATCCTACCTAAGGGAAACCATGGGCTATATGGGTTTAGCTTCTCCTACTGAAAGGGACCCAACGTGTATTATCCGTATGAATCGAGGAAATCCAAATGAGTTATAAAGACACCAAGGCTCTATCCATCCCAAAAATATAAAGCGTGAACCAATCACGCGGTCATTTAGACCCCCATGCAAGCAAACATGGTTTCCAATATTTGTCTCCCCGAGTCCTCCACCTTTACTGCAAAATACACAATCCCTTTTAAGCCCAAATTAAAACAATTGCACATAATCTCATCCATTAACACAAGAGTTATTTATTAGAGCATTTACTATTTTGTATTATCATACTAATTATACTTGCAGGCTAAGTCAATTATGCTAACCAATTCATGTAAGTGTAACTATTAAACTCCCAAATTTTATTAAAACCAAAACCATGGCCACAAAGGCCTTACAAATCCACTTTTATCCATTTATGAAATGCAATGTTCCAAAAGTGAGTTAAACCATGAAAGTTCTATATTCAAAACCATAGTTATAAAGGTGGGTTGAGGTAAGGTGAATTCTAGACCAAAATCCATCATTTAGGGGAACCCATGTCCCTCTTTCCAAACTATACAAAAATTCCCAATTCATTCTTGAAAATTTATTAATTAAAGCGTGAACAATGCATTTAAACTATGGAAAATCAATTCAATTAATTACCACCAAAATCCCATAACCCAAGTACAAACCCAACAAATAAATCACATGATTCTCAAATCAAATTATTCCATAGAGTAATTTAGGGGTGAGAGATATGCCTAAAATACATGAGTAAATTGAGAGAATTTAAATTTTGGATCCCAGATGTTTAATCCCTTGAAAACCCTAGCTTTCTCTTATGTTGAGGCGTTTAAGATTATGAGAGTAGTGTTTGACTTTAGTAATTGAAGATAATAGGGTCCCTTTGTGTAATTAGGTTGCTGCAACATTCATTTTTCTATAATTGACTTGATTATCAATAGTTATTTTCTATCACAGTATTACAAACAAATTTAGTATTTCAGAATACTAACAATAAAGTTTTTTCAAACTTTAAACCACTTGTTTATAGTTTAATGATGAAGTTTTTATGTTTTTCTAATCATCAATCGAATGAATTTTAAGTTGTGATGAAGTTTTTATATCTTTAAATCACGATTAAATTCAAACAGAGTAGAAAGCCGAAGCTTTAATCTCCAAAAACCTAAAATACAAATTATTAAGTTAAATTCCTTAAGATTGTTGTTTTTTGGGTATAAATTTGTATTTAATCCAAAAGAACTTCAACACAAGTTCAACCAACTTATGAACTCTCAAAATAAAGTTTAAAGAATGTCAAACACAAGTTCAAACAGTTGAAGATCTATCATACGAAATTCAAACTATTTTTTTGGAGAAATAGTAAAACCAACTTTAAGAAAAAGATGAAGACAGAAAGAATTAAGTCCACCAAATTCATCGTATGTTCTTAAGGAATTTATTTCCCTCAAGTACCTAAGATATGAAATATATCCTCGTAAGGTAAAATGATTCACTTTTGCAAATAATGGTACCTAAAATGTAACACCCTGGGAGTTTAGGAGTAAAAAAATAAGCTTAAATTGAGTCTATATGGTCCTTAGATTGAGCATACAACACCTTAGGATAGTTTCAAATACGTTGGGGAAGGTTTTTGCATATAAAAAATAGGTTGCGCATTGTAAGGGGGCCAACATGCAATGGCCTCGCACTACGAGGGGCCCCGCGAGGGCTCACTGCCTTGTCCCCTCTCCATGATTATGGGTCTCCATGTTGAGGCCCATACTGTGACCCTACTCCTCTTTATTAATGGGACGTCTTTTTATCATATTTTTAAGGGTATTTAGGTCTTTCGAAGTCCTATAAACCATTCCGCCTTCCCTTAACATATTTCTAAGCCTGAAAGGAAATAGCTTTGATGAAGCTGCTTTGGAGGAACCAAAAGGTGGAGGAAGCTACTTGGAAATTGGAGGAGGACATGAAAGAAAAATACTCCTTCTTTTTTCCATCATTGGACGATAGTGCGTAAGGTAGGAATCTTATGTTTACTCATGGTTCATTTGCTTTTATTTTCTGAGTCCTTCTATATTCTTTCTTATTTCTTACTAAGGGTCTCCTAAAATATCTTTTGGGCATGAATGATCCCAAAGGGGGGATAATGTAACACCCTGGGTGTTTGGGAATAAAAAATGAGTTTAATATAAGAATATGGGGTCCTTAGATTGAGCATATAACACCTTAGGATGGTTTTGAATGCATTGGGAAAAGTTAGGGTATAGAAAATAGGTCTTGCATCATGAAAGGTCCAACACGTGATGGCCCCATACCACAAGGGGGCCCATAAGTTCTCACTACTTCATCCCCACCTCAAGCATCGTATCATGAGGGGTCTACCCCGCGTTGCTTCTCTGGGCCTCCACATTGGGGCTCGCATTGTGACCCCCCTCTTTATTAGTGTGTCACAACCTAAGCTAAGGTCCTAGCCGTGATGGTCATTCCAAACCACGAAGGCCCAAGAGACCCCTTAGCATACTATCATAAGAATAATCCATACATAAATCAAAGTGCAAAGGATATAATAATATTCAATGGAAACTTATAATCCAAAATATGACAATACAATACTAAAATTCCGTCTACGAAGTCTCTAATAAAAATTAACTATCTACGTCGAGACAAAGTCCCCGGCTAGGCCATATACTGATAGACTCGACATATGAGTAAATTCTTTCCAAAGTAAGGGAGGCTCACCAAATTCTAGAAGTCTGGGAATAATGTACTACTGAGCAGGACCTCAGGACTGAACCTCTAAACCTATACATAGGAGGTCATTACTCGAAAGTATTGGTATGTAGAACTAGCCAAAAATAACATATACTTTGTATAACATAATTGAGAGAATTTTGAAAACAATTTAGCGTAATAAAAATATAAAAACACATGGGCATAATTTAAAATGCTTCAATTCATGCTTGTAAAACATCTTTGAAATCATGAACTCAACTTTTCACTTTAGTTTTGATCTAGATGGAACACCATACAAGTCTAGTACCTACGGGTTATATGGGTCTGCCATTAACTCATCGGCCAAGCCCCTAACCCAAGTTTTCTGCAAGGGCTGGAATTCTAATCTCTACTATGCCAAAAATCCATCGACAGCATTCAATCCCCTGTTTCAAGGCTAAATAAAACCTGTGTTGGCAAAACACAATTTTAGGCAATGAGTTTTATAAACTCGTGCCTTCTTCAGGGAACCATGTAACTCTCTTAAACCACAATTTTAGCCTCTTAAAAACTTACTTCATGCTTATAAACAATTCTTTTCTTATTCTATTAAGGGCATATCATAATAGGGTATCATCATACCTAGACTTCCAAGTCACTCATATCATACCACATCATATACATAGACCTTCTCATTCAAAATCATACAAATGACCACCAAAAGATTTATTAAATCACATGAGAGTTTTAATTTTAAAAACCATATAAAACTTATGCGAACACACTCTCATTTAAAGACTTTAACACATGGTGGTCAATTCATTCATTTATCATATGCATTTTCTTCATTAGGAAATAAGAGCCTTTAGCAAGAGAAATACCTCTTTGAAAATATGCAAAACAATTATGCTTAGTATTTAAAGAGGCATTTATAACTCGAGAAATATAATCCTTAAGAAATAAGCCCCAATATTAGACATACATAAATCTCTTAATCACAAAGGAGACTTATTTCACAATTCAAAACATGTTAAGACCATAAATTTCATCATGGGAAACAGAATCTTACTAATCATGCTTTATAAATCACATTTCGAAACTCATATCATATATTCATATGATTATAAATCAATTTTATGGAAAAACCCCATGATAAATACATACTTTCTTCAAATTGGGTTCATGATGCATGCTCTTCAAACAATTTCCAAAATCCATTACATATACATATATATATATATATATATCTTTAAAGATTGTTAAAAAATGTAAAATTTAAGAACATGAGATTTAAGATAGTCCCACATACCTTTTGACGAAGAAAAATCAAATAGAATATAGAGAGATTTGACCTTGGAGATCAAAATCCTCAAACCCTAGCTGGTTTCTCCTCTCTTGATTATGGAAAGACTATTTAGGGATTGGAGAAGTGAAATGACGTGTGTTAATACCTAAATTTCATCCATATATGATTAGGAATGGTTATAGGATGATAAAAGACCTTATTTCCCTTAAAATAACTCAAAATGGAACACTTTTTGGCACTTTTCTTTTTCTTGGAGGCACATGGCCAAATCCAACCACAGGGTTGGGGGGCATAGCCAAATCCAACCCATTCTAGTGGCGTTTGTTGATTCCTTCATTGCGTGGGCCTAAAATAGACCTGGATAGTGTCCCACTCAAACACTCATAACTTTTGAGTCTAAACTCAAATTGACAAATAGTCAGTGGAATTGGAAAGAAGACTCAAAGGGCTTTAATTTGATTTATTATGGGCCACATAACTACTCATATTCAAGGAGAAATGGTAGTTGAAAGTTGACCCAAGAAAAATCATCGACTAAAACTCAACCAGTAAGAAAGTGCTCAACTTGACTTTGTGCTAGGAGACTTTTATGATATATACTCATCTCCAACGATGTTCTCACACTAAAACATTATTATTTACACTAATTTCCAACTAGAAACCATTGAATTTAGGTCTAGATAAATGGGAAAGATGGATCAACCTTAGCCTGAAAAAACTGGGGTGTTACACAGTGGGACATTATTTTATTATGTTTTTAAGGGTATTTGGGTCTTTGATGTCTTATAAACTATCCCACCTTCACTTATCCTATTTTTAAGCCTTAAAACATTTGTACTCTTTGAAGAAGGTTAATTCTATAAAGGCTAGGGTTCAAGATTAGGGCTTCTCTTATATCGATAGTGATAGAAATTCTCTTTAAAAAGACATGTTGAACACTTCTAATCTTAGTTATTGTTATATTATATCAATTTACTTGATTTTAAGTGTTCTTTAATAGTTTTATGAAACTAGGGTTGAGGTGATTTAGTTGTGAAAACTTTAAATACATTTCCTTTTTGTTTTTAATGGTTTCTATGTGTAAATGATGAGTTTTTAAAACCAAATTATATCACATAAATATAATAGAATCCCTGTTATGGTTTAACAACATTGCAGATTTCGTATGAAAAAAGATATAAACCTCAACCTAATTCATAAATTAGTTTTCAATGAGGATTTTATGGTGTTTATATTTTTTTCTTGAAACATTATAAGCCATAAAGTATTAAAAGGTTTAAACAGCTCTTGAATCTCCCTTGGGGGTTGTGGTTATGGATGTTAAAATGAGAATTTGGAGTCTAAATAGTTTAACAGAAGTCGTATGTCATAATATAGGTGGCTTGCAACATTTGGTATGACCATACTAATATGGAAATGCCTTAATAAAAGACTCAATGGTTAATTGTAATTGTAACAATTTTAATTGGGCTTTAATGGGAATTTTGTAGCTTCACCGAGAATGTGTAGGTCCTTATGACCAATACTTAGAACCATGTTTGTCTTCATTTTAGGGATTTTTCCTAAAATATGGATGACCATTGTGTGCTTGCTTCGCGTAGTATTATGTAGTTATTTTGTGTGAGTCATGATGGCACCTACTCTATTTTGCCAGTCGGTAAAACAAACCATAACCCGGAGTTAAATACAATGGGTTAACTTGGTGGAGATACCCCAAAAAGGTCCTAATAGTCAATCCAACACAATAAATAAATAATACAATAAAAATATTTTAAAAGTAGACACTACAAAATACCATCCCCTGAACTGGTAGAGCCAGTAAAAAAGAATCTAGAAAGTAAAATACAACCCAAGTATTGAGTATAGTCAATACTTTTGTCTAAAAACAAAAGACTAAATATAAAAAGATAGAAAGAAATGGGTGTCTCGATCTCCAAGAGCTCACCCTATATCTAGATATCGACAACACACGAACATGAATTAACGGCCGTAACTAGTACGCAGATCTGCACTAAAAAGGAATAGAAGTGTAGTATGAGTACCAAAACAACAAGTACTTCATAGGCATAATTGGCCGACTGAGCTATATTATAATATAAGTATTATAAAATGCAAGATAACATAACTAAGTTAAAGTAAGGAAATAAATCTGAAATATCTCCAACATCGCTATACATGAATAAATAAACAACTAGAATATCATTGTAACATAACATAAAGCATCAGCACATACAATCATAACTACAAAATTGGCACCCATACAATAGTTGGTACAGAAAGGTAAATAACCCATCATAAGCACCCATAAGCTCAGAAGGTACAATCAAGATGGTATAACCCACCACCGTTGTTTATCAACTCTCACAATACAATTGGAATTCAGCAAAGTGACGCCACACTGTAACTATTGATTGACCTTATTCATCACTAATAAATGAGTCAACACATTAACTAATCTTCATATGGCGGTTAATCATCACTTATTAACTAGTCATTATTTACAAATTAATCAACATTTGCCAACTAGCCAATACTTATCAACTAATCAATATTCCTCAACTAATAAATGTTTATCAACTAATTAATTATAACACCCCGAGTCTAGTACCCCAGGCGCTACATAGTGCTCATAATCCCGAAGTACCACAAGCTAACCCATGACTGGTACCTAATGCAATAACTGAGTAATAACACTATATAATGTAGAATAATGGGCTGAAGTGCTATAAGGTTCAAAATTGTAATACTGATGAAAGGAAAACTATAAAGTCTGATAAAGTATCAAAATTTGAAATACTAAATACTTTCTGACCATCTAGTTTAAAAAACCTCTAAACTGAATTGTCTGAATAAGCAGTTGATGGGACAATCCCCCAACTAACTCCATTTACAGAAATACTGAATTTAGTGAGGTAGTGAAATAAAAGAATACCCTCGAATGATGAGGACTCACTGTTGGTCTACTACTGCTGGCTGAATGTTTGAACCGCTAAGAATGCTCTAGGCCCATACATCTGAACCTAAGGTATAAAACACCATAATGCAAAAGAAATGTATACGTCAGTATCTGTAAATGTACTATTACATAAAGTGAGGTAAGGATAAACGCAAGGGTTCATATACATGAACTATAACTGACTGAATAACATGAACATGACTGTGTGAGAATACATGCATGAATACATAACTGTAACTAAAGTCATAAGGATTCTAAAAATTGATTTTACTGATAACATAGATTACTGATAACTAGTATAATTGATAACTGATAAGATGTTTGTTGAGTGTTTATGTCTGATAGTCCTATTTTTGATGGAACTAGCTGAGTTTGCAACTGAGCTGAGTGACTGTATCTGACAGTCCTGAAATCTATAGAACTATCTGAGTTCTTTACTAAAGACTGAGACTAAGACTATGGGAGGTAATCATCTAACTGACATGCCCCTTTTCTAAATAGATTTAGGGTCCAACCTGTAACCCTAGTTGGAAGGATGTCAATACCGTACAACGGGTAAAGACACTAAAGAGATACCCTCATCTGGAAAGTTCTCAAATGAGAATGGTAGGACCCTCAACTGCTAGGTTAAGCCACATCATCAACCCTCAACTAGAAGGTTTTGAAGTCTCAACCTATACTGATATGTAGTTCTAGAATATAAGGACTGTTTCTAAGGATCACACCCTCTGTTGGCTTGGTGAGTCCCCATTCTTGGGTTCACTCGGTGCTGAATCCTACTCCCAGCTGAATAGACACTGACTGATTTCCTAGTTTATACTAGATTGATTGATCTATTATTGATTGTACTGAGTAACTGAACTAAGCTGAGTTTACTTAGCATTGTTGACTGATGGAATACTACTGAGGTTTGTTATTTGACTGAGTTTACTGAGGACTAAACTGAATACTCAATGGGACTGCATTGATACTGAGTTTTCCTGAGTTCTGTAACTGAACTAGAGTACTACTGATCGTGACATGATTGAGACTATTTTGTAACTGATACTGGCTTTAGGAATACAGCTAAATTATCGAGTATTAAATACCCCCAGGACTCAATAGCATGGAAATAATAAGACATAATAATTCTTGAATACTTGGAAATAGTAAACAACTCACAATACGATTTTATGAGGCATTTCTTCAAACACATACAAGGTATAGCTTTAACATGGAAGACATTGTGGACAAGTGGGTATAGCATAAGTTCATCATTTAGACCATTAAAGGATCACAAAAGTACCATAGTCTCAATTTAGCATTTTATCAAACACATGGTAGGTGTAGGTTTATACTTGGGTATGATCAACAATGCTAATACATCATGACTTCATAATTCAAGGGTTTCAATATAAGAGAATTAAATTTCAACTTACATGCTATGATAATATCAAGAAACACAAAAAGATTTCAATTTGGAACCCATTCCACAACATTAACATGATTATATATCATGACTATCTATGACCTTTGGGTCATCCACGAGTAGGAAAAGGATCCCTAAGCTCGATCACGGGACCCTCACCACTTGAAGCAGTAGCACATATCCTAGCCATCTGCAAAAGAGTAGAGTCAAATAAATGTTCTATACCAACTCGCACTTTTAGTACAAAATATGTAAAGAAGTGAAGAACTCCTAAGAATATCCCATTTCCTCTGAAAGATAGGAAACTGATGTCATCATTTTTATCTATAGGACTCTACTAGACACTTGATCTTGTACCAATAATACTGGCATAACCTAGGATCTAATACCTATTTGTCATGACTGAATTTATAAGTCATGATGGCAACAAATCTATCCCACTAATAGGTAAGCCAAACCATAATCAGATGGAATACCCCATATTTCCCTAGCATAATCTAAGTCCCAATACATGAGTATTCATATATGAAAATTTTTAAAAACTCATTATTTTTCATTTTAGAGCCTTCCATTGCGTAGGAAATTTAATTAGCTTTCTAACAATATAAAATTTGCCTAAATCCAATAACCGGGTAAGAAGTTAAGGCAATTTTAAGTTTCAGTCATTTAACACCGTTATTTTAATCCTTAGTGCATCACGAAGATAGCCTAAATGATGATTGTCAATTTTCAGTGTGACTCCACGATCATGGCGCATCACAGAGCAGACCGATTTCCTATTTATCAATTTCCAGTGGGCCTCCACGATGTTGGTGCATCGCGGAGGTGGCCAAAATGGCTTCCCAAGGCTTATCACGATAGTGGTGCATCGTGGCATCTTTACAGGTACTAGTTTACCCTTTTCCAATGTGTTGGTATAATAGTGGCATGTCTCACCAAGGCCAAAAATTGGGATAGTCGATTTTCAACTTCCATTTTTAAATTTATTTAAGGGTATTTGGGTCTTTTTACATGGTCCTAATTTAGCTAAAACACGAGATTTACCCTACTAGTGACCTAAGCACTCATCATTATTCAATTCTTCTTCAAAATTAAAGATCTTCTTTTGAAGAACAAGAAACCCTAGCTCTGAAATTCAAGGCAATTTCTAAAGAACTCTCCATAAATCCTTTCAAAATCATCGTCCTAGGTATGTTAGATGTTCACCCATAGATCCCTTTCATCCATGGATTCCAAGCAACCCTTTTAAATCATAAAATTGTGATCTTTTCAAGTTAACATATTTTAAATTATGATTTCATCCATGAATCTCCATGTACTATTGATTTTATACCATGTCACCATGAAATTATTATTATTATTCAATCTTCCATGTTTTAATATTATTATTTATTGAATTAAACCACGATTTAATGCTATTATGATGAATTCATGCTATTCCTACAAATTCCATGACATTTCTAAGATTGTTTAAAACCATGAACTATAAGTGTTTGATAAAATGCCTATAAGAGTGATTTATTTTATAAGAGCCTTCATGTTTTGGTCTTCACTCTTTAGTGTCTTTTCAGTATTGTTGTTTTGAGTCCTAAGGGTATTGAATGCCCAAAAACCATAGTTGTTTATTTAGTCTAGTCTTAGTACATTACAGAATAGTCTTCAGATTATATTATGAGCAGTATCAGAATAGTCAGATATCAGTTATTCAACTCAGAACAGTCTTGTATCTCAGTATCTTTCAGTTGGGAGTAGGATTTAGCATTGAGTGAGTGTAGGGATGGCAGCTTCCCTGTCAAATAGGTAGAGTCATTAGTAGAAATTCCTATACTCCAAAACTATGTAGCCAACATAGGATATGAGTAGTCACCCATCAAATTAGTCTTGACTATCTCACTGGGGTCACCTTTCAGTTCAAGCTTGACACCCTTAGTCCTTTGGAAATTATATCAGTTTAGTGGATCAACATAGCCATTGTTTGTACCTGTGGCATGGTATTAACACCCTTCAAACTGAGGTTACAGGTTGGAGCCCGATTAGCTCAAATTGGGGAATATCGATTAGATGATACCTCCCACAGTCTCTGATATAGTCTCAGTTACAGTCCCAGCTCAGTTATTTAGTTTTACTATTGTTTGACCAAAGAATAGAGATTTCATATATCTTAGTATTTTAGTTTATAGATTTTACTCAGTCCATGTTATATGCTTGGTCATGCATCCTTAGTATTTACAGATTGTCATGCATTTTTTATAACTACAGATTCCATGCTCTCTACTCAGTACTCCATGCTTTATATGCATATCCTATTAATTATTAGTTCTATTTATGAAACCATATATACCATCCTACCTCATTTAGCATACCAGTATATTCAAAGTACTGATCGAATACATTTTCTTTTGCGCTATGATGTATTATATCATAGGTTCTGATGCTTAGTTCCTGGCTCATGATTAGGCTTATCAAATCCTCAGTAGTAGCAGTGGTGATTCTTCATACTTAGAGGACATACTTACTTTATTTCATGTCTCAGTTAGTAGTTAGTTGGAGTTAGTTGGGGCCTGTCCGATCAACTCATATTTAGTTAGTCATTTTTAGAGGCTTTTCAAAAATTAGAGTCAGTTATTCAGTATTCAGATATTATAGTTAGTTATCCCATTTATTGTTATTTTATCAGATTCAGTCAGTTGTTTCTATAGACTCATATTTTAGTTTTAAATTTAGTTATTAAAACCTTATGGCATGTTAGTATTCTTCCGTATTTATGATCATGTTATCCAGTGCTCACAGTAGGTACCAGCTCATGGGTTAACTTGTGGTCCCTCGGGACTGTAAGTATCATGTGACTACTAAGGGTAGTTTCGGGTCATTACAAACTTTATATCAGAGCCTAAGGTTTTAAAGTTCCTAGGAAGTCTAAAAGCTGTGTTGAGTAGAGTCTTGTATATGGGTGTGTAGCACACCACACTTATGGATAAGAGGATACAAGGCATTTAGGAAAAGTTTCCCTTCTTTCAGTATTCATGTCGTGCTAGTGAGCATGAGCTCAAGTTAAAATCCTTTTCTAACCCATTTCTTCCTTCTATTTATAGAACATGCCTCCCAACAAGAATGGAAGAAGAACGGGAACTCAGCCAGCCCCTCAGCCCATCCAGGTAGATGCTCTAGATGAGTATGTCTCTCACACGGAATTCAGGGCTGAGTTTACTACTCTAGCAAACTCTATAGTAGCACAGAATAAATGGCCAACTGTTGGTCCAGCCAACCCAGTGGCCAATACTGCAGCAACCAGAATTTAGGATTTCACTCGAATGAATCCTCCTTTCATCATGGGATCCTAGTCTGAAGAGGATCCACACGGATTCTTGGATAAGGTTTAGAAGGTAATAGATACTATAGGAGTGACGTCTAATCTGAGTGCTGAGTTGGTTGCATATCAATTGTTGGATGTAGCCCTACTTGGTTTAAGTAGTGGAAAGTTGATAAAGGTGTTGATGCAAGGCCTATAGAATGGGATGAGTTTGCCACGGCTTTCTTAGACAGATTTTTTCTATTAGATTTGAGGGAGGCTAAAGTGTTAGATTTTATTAATTTGAGGGAAAGAAACATGAGTTTGAGAGAGTATTCCCTCAATTTTACTCAGTTAGCTAGATATGCTCCTCATGTGGTAGCTGACAGTAGGTCAAAGATGAGTAAGTTTGTGTCTGGCGTGTATGATAGTGTGGTCAAGGAGTGTAGGACCGCAATACTGATTAGTGAGATAGATTTGTCTAGGTTGATGGTCCATGATCAATAGATAGAGAAGCAAAATATTAAGGAGGGGGGGTAAGGAAACAAGAAGGCAAGGATGGGTAGTTTTAATTTTAATCAGCCAAAGTAAGAGGGTAGAAACCATTCTCAGTTTCATTAGAGGTCTTCAGCCCTAGTACCTTCTTCAGCTAGTGCCCCAGTACCTAAATTCAGAAATTACAATAAGGATAGGGCACCAATCTCTAAGTCCCAGGTCAGTGTTAGCAGTGCTCGCACCAATTCTTTATGTTAGAAGTGTGGCAAATACCATCAAAGTGAGTGTAGAGTGGGTAGTGATGGATAATTTGGGTGTGGTAAGCTAGGCAATCAGATTTAGAAGTATCGGGTAGTTTCTCAGAAAGGTAGGGATGCACGCTAATAGGGCCAGTCCCATCAGTCGTCATTTCTATACGGTCGCTCAACTCAGCAAGGTGCCACTTCCAGTGCTACCAATGGTCAACATCTAAATAGATTATATTCTTTTCAGTCAAGCCAAGATAAGGAAAATTCTCCTGATGTAGTTACTGGTACATTGCAGGTCTTTCACTTACATGTTTATGCTTTACTAGACCCTAGGGCTTCTCTTTCTTTTGTAACACCATATATAACTATCAATTTTGGAGTCAGTCCAAAAAATCCAACAGAGCCCTTTTTCGTGTCTACCCCAGTGGGCATTTTCATTATAGCTAGATAGCTATACAAGAACTATCAGATTGGATCCTCTCATATTATGCCTCAGTTAATTGTAGAAATAGAATAGTTCATTTATAGTTTCAAATAAACCAGCCCTTGAATGGAGGGATAATACTACAAATCTTAGGGCTTAGTTGATTTCTTACCTTAGAACCAGAAAGATGATATCTAAGGTGTGTGTCTACCATCTTTTACGAGTCAAAGACTCTAACTCAGAAACTCCTACTCTTGAGTCAGTCCTAGTAGTAAATGAATTCTCAAATGTATTTCTTGTAAATTTTCCTAGAGTTCCTACCCAAAGGGAAATCGACTTCGAAATAGACCTTCTCTCAGATACTCAGCCTATATATATTCCACCATACAGAATGGCTCCAGATGAACTCAAAGAACTAAAATAACAGTTGAAGCATCTCTTAGATAAGTGATTCATTAGATCCAGCATCTCTCCCTAGGGCACACCTGTTCTGTTCATGCATAATAAAGACGATTCTCTCAAAATGTGCATAGACTACCGTTAGTTGAACAAGGTTACTGTTAAGAATAAATATCCACTTCCTAGAATCGATGACTTGTTTGACCAACTTCATGGTGTTAGTTAATTTTCCAAGATAGGCCTGCAGATCAGGCTATCATCAGCTTAGAGTGAGAGAATATGATATTCTGAAAATAGGTTTCCAAACTCAGTATGGTCACTTTGGTCTTACAAATTTCCCAGCAGTCTTCATGGACTTGATGAATCGAGTGTTTGAGCAGTACTTGGACATGTTCGTCATAGTTTTCATTGATGACATTCTTGCCTTTTCTCGTAGCAAAAGTTATCATGCAATCCATCTCAGTATAGTGCTTCAGACTCTTAGAGCTCATCATTTGTTTGCTAAATTCAGTAAGTGTGAATTCTGGCTAAGATCAGTAGTATTTCTTGGTCATATTATTTTTGGTGATGGCATTAAAGTTGATCCTCAAAATACTCAAGTGGTGAGAAATTGTCCTAGACCCATCTCTCCATCAGATATTAGGAGTTTCTTGGGTTTAGCTGGCTATTACTATTGGTTTGTTGATAGGTTTTCTTCTATTGCATCCCCGATGCCCAGGTTGACTCAAACAAAAGTTAAGTTTTAATGGTCAGATTCATGCAAAAAGAGTTTTCAGAAGTTGAAGACTCAACTCACCTCAGCCCCACTTTTGACTATACTAGATGGTTTTGTTGTGTACTGTGATGTATCCAGAGTAGGTTTGGTTTGTGTCCACATGTAGAGAGGTAAGGTCATAGCCTACGCCTCTGGGAAGCTTAAGCCTCATGAGAAGAATTATTTAACTTATGATTTTGAGCTAACAGCTGTAGTGTTTGCCTTAAAGATTTCGAGGCATTACTTATATGGGGTGCATGTAGATGTGTTCACAAATCACAAAGGCCTTTAGTATATGTTCTCTTAGAAAAATTTGAATTTGCGTCAGAAAAGGTGGTTATAGTTATTCAAAGATTATGACATAAGTGCTCTGTATCATCCAGGCAAGGCCAACGTAGTGGATGATGCTTTCAGTAGAATGTCTATGGATAGTATAGCTCATGTTGAGGATGATAAGAAGAAGTTAGCTCAGGAAGTTCATCAGCTTGCCCGACTAGGTATCCATTTACTCGATTCAGCAGAAGGTAGTGTATGGGTGCAGAGTAGCTCAGAGTCATCTCTAGTATCCGAGGTAAAGAAAAAGTAGGATAGAGATTCGAGTCTAGTTAAGTTGATAGAATCGATCAGAGATCAGAAGGTGGAGGTGTTCTCCCAAGGAGGAGATGGTGTTTTTCATTGTCAGGGTAGATTATGTGTGCCTGGTGTAGATGATTTAAGGCAACAAATTCTTGCAAAAGTGCATAGGATGCGTTACTCTATTCATCCAGGGTCCACTAAGATGTACCATAATTTACAGGAGATCTATTGGTAAAGTGGGATGAAGAGAGATATTATAGAGTTGGTAGCTAAGTTCTCTACATGTCAGCAAGTTAAGGTTGAGCACCAGAAACCTAGTGGGTCTACGCAAGAGTTCACTATTCTCATGTGGAAATAGGAGAAGTGAATATGGACTTTGTGACAAGCTTTCCTCGTACCCGTCATCAGCATGACTCTATTTGGGTTATCATATATAGGGTGACCAAATCAACCCATTTTTTGCTAGTCCATACCTCTTATTTAGCCGAGGACTATCCCAACCTCTATCTCAGAGAGTTGGTTAGGTTGTACGGTGTTTCCTTATCCATCATCTCAGATAGAGGTACTCAGTTTACCTTTTGATTTTTGGAAAGCATTTCAAAAGGGTCTTGGTACCCAAGTCCACTTCAGTATAGCTTTCCATCCTCAAACAGATGGCCAAGTAGAAGGGACCATTCAGACTCTTGAGGATATGCTGAGAGCATGCATTGTTGATTTCAAGGATAGTTGGGATGACCATTTGCCTTTGATTGAATTTGTATACAATAACATCTATCATTCCAGTATCCATATGGCTCCATTTGAGGCTCTTTATGGTAGGAAATATAGATCTCTAATCGGTTGGTTTGAAGTATGAGAGGCTGCAGTAGTAGGGCCTGACTTGGTGTTTGATGCGTTAGAAAAGGTTCAGCTGATCAGAAAAAGGCTTAGGACTGCCCAGAGATGACAAAAATCATATGCTGATGTGAGGAGAAAGGATCTAAAGTTTAAGTTCAGTGACTTCGTGTACTTGAAAATTTCTCCCATGAAGGGAATGAAGAGATTCAGCAAGAAAGGGAAACTTAGTCCCTGATATGTCGGTCCCTTCAGAATTCTCAGTTATTTCAGAAAGGTATCTTACGAGCTTGAGTTTTCTTCAAATTTATCCATAGTACACCCAATGTTCCATGTCTCATTGTTAAAAAAGTGTATTGGTGATCCAGCTGTAGTTGTTCCCTTAGAAAGTGTAGATATTCAGAACAGTCTTTCCTTTGAGGAAGCCCCAGTTGAAGTTCATGATCATCAAGTTCGCAGACTAAAGAACAAAGAAGTTCCACAAGTCAAACTTCTTTGGCTGAATCATACTGTTGAGGGAGCTACTTGGGAAGCAGAGGCAGATATGCAGAACAAGTGCCCTCATCTCTTCTCCGCAAATACAGGTTAAGTATAAAGTACCGACCTACTTAAGATTTTATTTTTCTGTCATGCTCAGTTTTACCCACACATCATGTTCATATTAGTCGTGCATTCATGAGTCAGTTCAGTCATGCATGCATATTCAGTGTGTAAGCTCAGTCCATCAATTCCCTCAGCTTAACCAACTTTATTCTGGGATGAATGATCCCAAGGGGGAGATATTGTAGCACCCCATATTTCCCTAGCATAATCTAAGTCCCAATACATGAGTATTCATTTATAAAATTCTGAAACACTCATAAATTTTTAGTTTAGAGCCTCCCATTGCATAGGAAATTCTATTAGCTTTCCAACGATATAAAATTGACCTAAATCTGATAACTGAGTAAGAAGTTATGGAAATTTTAAGTTTCAGTTGTTTAACGCCATTATTTTAAACCTTAGCGTGGCACGTAGATAGTCCAAATGACATTTTTCAATTTCCAATGTGACTCCACGATTATGACGCATCACGGAGAAGACCAATTTCCCATATGACAATTTCTTATGGGCCTCCACGATATTGGAGTATCGCGGAGGTGGACAAAATGGCATCCCAAGGCTTACCACGATAATGGCACATCGCGGAATCTATCTAGGTCCCAGTTTTCCCTTTTCCTATGGCTTGGTGCGATAGTGACGCGTCGCTCCAAGGCCAAAAATCGGGATGTTAAGTTTTCAGTTTTCGTTTTTAAATTCATTTAAGGGTATTTGGGTCTTTGCCCATGACCCTAATCCATCTAAAACATGAGATTTAACCTACTAGTGACCTAAGTACTCATCATTATTCAATTCTTCTTCAAAATTAAAGATTCCTTTTTCAAGAACAAGAAACACTAGCTCTCAAATTCAAGGTAATTTCTCAAGAACACTCCATCAATCCTTCCAAATTCATCATCCCAGGTATGTTAGATGTTCATCCATGGATCCTTTTCATCCATGGAGTCCAAGCAATCCTTTTAAATCATAAAATTATGATCTTTTCAAGTTATCATGTTTTAAATTATGATTTCATCCATGAATCTCCATGTACTATTGATTTTATACCATGTCACCATGAAATTACTGTTATTATTCAAACTTCCATGTTTTAATATTAATATTTACTAAATTAAACCATGATTTAATGTTATTATAATGAATTCATTCTATTCCTACAATTCCATGAAATTCCTATGATTGTTTTAAACCATGAACTACAAGTGTTTGATAAAATGCCTACAAGAGTGATTTATTTTATAAGAGCCTTCATGTTTTGGTCTTCAAGCTTTAGTGTCTTTTTAGTATTATTATTTTGAGTCCTAGGGGTATTGAATGCTCAAAAACAATAGTTGATTATTTAGTCTAGTCTTAGTACATTAAAGAATAGTCTTCAAATTATATTATGAGCATTATCAGAATAGTCAGATATCAGTTATTCAACTTAGAACCATCTAGTATCTCAGTGTCTTTCAGTTGGGAGTAGGATTTAGCACCGTACGAGTGTAGGGATAGCGTCTTCCTCATCACATAGGTAGAGTCTTTAGTAGCAGTCCCTCTACTCCAAAAGTACGTAGCCAGCGTAGAATATGAGTAGTCACCCATCAGATTAGGCTTGACTATCTTGTAGGGGTCACCCATCAGTTTAGGCTTGAAAACCTTAGTCCTTTGAACATTATATTAGTTTAGTGGATCCACACAGCCATTGTTAGTACCCATGGTACGGTATTAACACCCTTCTAACTGGGGTTACAGGTTCGACCCCAATTAGCTCAAATTGGGGAATTTCGGTTAGATAATATCTCCCACAGTCTCAGATATAGTATCAGTTACAGTCCTAGATTAGTTATTCAGTCTTAGTTTTGTTTGACCAAAGCATACAGATTTTAGATATCTCAGTATTTCAGTTTATAGATTTTACTCAATCCATATTATATGCTTGGTCATGCATCCTAAGTATTTACAGATTTTCATATATTTTCAGTAAATATAGATTACATACTTTTTACTTAGTACTCCATGCTTTACATGCATATCAAGTTAATTATTAGTTTTATTCATGAAACCATGCATACCAACCTACCTCATTTATAGTACCAGTACATTCAAAGTACTGATCACATACCTTTTCTTTTGCGCTATGATGTATTATATCATAGATTCTAACGCTCAGTTCCTGGCTCGTTATTAGACTTATCAGATTCTCAGCAGTAGACGTGGTGAGCCCTCATACTTCGAGGACAAGCTTGCTTTATTTCATGTCTCAGCTAGTAGTTTGTTAGAGTTAGTTGGGGCCTGTCCGATCAACTCATATTCAGTCAGTCAGTTTTAGAGGCTTTTCAGATATTAGAGTCAGTTATTCTGTATTCAGTTATTAAAGTTAGTTATCCAGTTTATCATTATTTTATCAGAATCAGTCAGTTGTTTTTATAGACTCATATTTCAGTTTTAAATTCAGATTTTAAAACCTTTTGGCACGTCAGTATTCTTCAACATTTATGATCATGCTATCTAGTGCTTACAGCAGGTACCATCTTATGGGTTAGCTTATGGTCCCTCGGGACTATAAGCACCATACGACAACTAGGGGGTAGTCTTGGGTCATTACATCAGAGTTAAACACAATGGGTTAACTTGGTGGTGAAGCCCCAAAAGAAGCCTAACAGGTAATCCAACAGAATAAATAAATAAGACAATAAAAATAGTTTAAAGGTAGCCACTACATATATACTATCCTACAACCTGGTAGAGCCAGTACAAGATTATCTATAAATAAAAATACAACCCAAGTATCTAGAATAATCATTACATTTGTCTCTAAACAAAAGACTAAATATAAGATAATAGAAGGAAATGGGAGACTCAAACTCCAAGAGCTCACCCTATCTTGGCATATTAACACCACATGAGCACAAATCAATGGTGGCCACTGGTACTTGGATCTGCACCAAAAAGATACAGAAGTGTAGTATGAGTTCCAAAACAATGGGTACTCAGTAGGCATCATCAACTGACTATCTTAAATCATGATATAAGTATGATAAAATACAAGATAACGTAACCATGTAAAGGTGAGGGAACGAACCAAAAATATCTCCAACATTGCTAGAAATGAATAAATAGATAACCAGAATATCATCATAACATAACATAAAGCATCAACAGATGCAATCATAACTACAAGTACCAGTGGTTAATAGTATAACCTACCACCATTATTTATAAACTCTCACAATAAAATTGGAACTCGTCAAAGTCATGCAACACTATAACCATCGATTGACCATATTCATCATTTATAAATGAGTTGAGACATCTCAACTATCCATCATGTAGCCACTAATCCTCACGTATCAATAAACCATCCTTTATCAGCTAAACTTCACTTATTAACAAATCTTCATATGGCGGCTAATCATCAACTATAAACTATTCATTATTTACAAATTAACCAACATTTGTCAACTAGCCAATATTTATCAACTCATCAATATTCCGCTATTAATCAATATTTATCAGCTAATAAATATTTCTTAACTAATTAAAATTTATCAACTAATCATTATATCACTAGAGTCTATTTATATTATATCATATTATAACCATTTCCACATTTTTTACTTAGCTAGGCTCACTATTGTTAATCTCAAACACCAATATCATTATATCATAATAAATATATCATCATAATATAATATGTATATCCGAACTAGAACCTGTATGGATATTCAACAATGCCCTCATAAATATCATCACAATCAACTTTCGGTCTTGTTGGACATGTATCGTCATCATCATTATCTTCCAGCCTTTCCAAGTATATAGCATCATAATCATCCTCTAACCTTACCGAGTATGTAGCATCATCATCATCCTCTGACCTTGCTGGGTATATTACATCATAATCATCCTCCGGCATTAACGGGTATATAGCATCATAAATGTCATCATTAATATTTTTAATATCATAGCCATCCCCCACATTTTTACTGGGTATAAATAATCAATATTGCTATCAATATAGCCAATAGCATACCCATTAGAGTATTTAATATCATAATCATTAATAAAGTATATTAACATAATTAATAATCATAATAAAAATTAAAAATGCTAGCATAATCAGTAGCATAGTTGTTAGCATGGTAAATAAGCATGATTTTTGTCACAATCTAAACTATAAACACTAATAAAATTAATAAGCACTCTCTTTTGCATAATCCATAACATATTTGTCAATATGGTCATTTAACATGACCTTTAACATAATTAATATGTGCTACAAATCATAGGTAATAACTTATCAATAACCTAATTAATTGCTTAAAATTATCATAATAGATAGCTCATAATTAGCTTGGTCAATATCTAAACCATGGCATAACCCATTGTTTACTTATAGCATAATTAATGTCTTAATCACCAATGTAGTCAGTAATCGATGATCATGATCACTAGCATAGTTAATATATCATTTATTGGCTTAATCAATCGCATATTTTATTGCTTAGCCAATATGATAATCAAGAGATAATTCGATACTATAATCAGTAGGCCAATAATAGCCAAATCAATATCATATTCAGTAGTTCATCAATGACTTAATCTTAATTAATAACCCATTCATAGCATACTCATTAACCATTACTTTCAGTGCCATCCATCATAACCAACAAGTACCAAGGCATATAAATATCACTGACATAACCATCTTCCTAGGTATACACAAGCATATCAAAGGCTCTTCATAACTACCACAAGTCTTGGCCTAAGATGGGTCGAAGAGCCCACTTCTAAATTCCTGAATGTATTTATCAAGAAATATCTATCCCGGAATAGGCTAAGGTATCTAAATCCTTTTTTAGATTTTAAACTAGCCACAAATAGTCCAATAATAGTAATTCCTCCTAATATAGAACAACTAAGTCAATTTTATCTAAGGTATTGGCAAATCAGATATGTTTTATTCTAGAACTAAAAACTAAGGAAATATCCTTATTAGTGGGGTAACTAAGGAATTATCACCCTAACAAAAGCCTACAAGGCCAATTTTACCTAAGATAGGAATAACTAGGCTAATCATGTCCCAAAACAGTATCCAAAATAGCCTAAATGATCCAACTAATCCCAAGTATTGCAATTTATCACACCAACACCTAAAATCTATCCCAAATATAACACAATACCATAAACATACTATGCATTAGATCAATCTAATAAAGGAAAAACATAGCCTAGTTGGGTGCCGAAGAAAGCTCACAAGAGCTGTTAAATCCCATGTTTTCCCTTCTTAGAAGCTTTCGTAATATGCCAAGCCTTCAAAATCACATTCCACTCATCAATATAAGAAGAATGATACTCATATTGCACTACTGTGCTTTGGATAAAAAAATAATCCAAAATCTCATGTGGGTCCCATTTATGAAAATCATATTTCAAAATTCAAAGCAATATTTTCAGATGCTCAAGAAATCATTAACCTCAAAAATAGGTGAATTTTGGGCTAAGCCCTAAGTTTTTGGGATATTATAACAAGAAATGGGAAATTTTACCATTAAAATGATAAAATCTTACCATAAATCAAAGGAAAATCATGAAAATAGATATTAGCCAAGATCCTAGATCACCCACAAGCCTCTATTTTAATTAATCTCTTCACTTTGGGTTTCAGCTCTCAAGAAAATGGGTGAAGAATATGCTAAGTCAGTTTAAAATGACTTATTTATACCTATCCCAGGAAAATGGGTCCCGCGATCATGACCCGACCATTGTAATCGAAGTGTATTGAGGCTGCACCACTAAATCAAGATTGTAACAAGCCACTGTGATTGTGTTACTTGAGGCCTTCTAAGGGTAATGTGATCGCGGACCTTGGCTCACAATTGCGAAGAACCAGATAACAGTAGTGGGTTTAAAATTGTCCAAGTCCCCTTCAAGCCCTTGAAATTCATCCTGAATCCCGAATATGCAAATGAACTATGAAACCTTACCAAATTTGACATTCTAAGCTTAATGGAGCAATCAATATTTCCATCAGAGGTCATTTCAACTAAAAGTGGGTCCCACACCCATATTTGATTTTCTTAACTTTTCAACCAATAGGTTGAAATGAGGTCGGGTGCCTTGAGACCGGAACCAAGAGTCATCCAAGCCTAAAATTGATATTTTAGAGCTGCTGGGATAGTCAAAATTTGTATTCAAGGTTTTTTGACTGAATTTTTTGCCCGATGGCCATTTGGAACCAGCGAATATTTCAAAATTATAAATTGGCTCTATAAATCAAATGAAATGCTCGATAAATAATTTGTCAGTTCTATCAAGTTAAAAATGAATTGGGGAAGCTATGAAAAATCTCTAACCATAAAAATAAGTGGAAATATGTAAAATGACTTGAAGGGTCATTACATTAGTACTCGTCATACCAATTATCATCGAATGCTACATCATTTCATGATATAGGTTTGAAGTCCTTTTATATGACCCTGTGTAGTGTTAGGTTATTGGATTCCTCTACTGGATAGTTGGAAGGAAGTGGTGATCCCTCCATCATTGGAAAGACACTCATACTTTTTAGTTATTATAGCATTTTCATACTTTTAATTTTCTTTGGCATAGTCGAGGTCAGGTTCTGACTTAGTGGATTTTTTTAAGGTTAGAGGATTTTTAGACAGTGTTGGATTGATGTCTTCAGATTTGGTATTTAAATAATGAATTTTATTATAATTATTTATTGAATCTTTCAATTTATAGGTTGGCTTCTATAAATTTATTATTACTACTATGTTGATGAGGTAAGGGTAAGGGGTAATCTTATGCCTTGGTAGGCTAGGGGTTTCCATCATGTCCAGGGCCCAGGTTTTGATCATGACAAGCTTGGTATTTGATAATGATTTAGGGCCACCGAGTGTCTTCAAAGTTGTGTCAAGTAAAGTCCTATTTATGGGTGTGTAGCATGCGTCACTTATAAGGGGGAGTCTACAAGACATTTACGAATATTCCCTTCTTTATGTTTTATTTCATTATAGAGGGTCTAGTTACTATGAATTTTCTCTAACTCCTGACTTACTTGCTTTTCGGATCATGTCTGTACAAAGATATAATGGTCGTAGAAACTCAGTTGGAGCGTCTATCCCAACTGGGGCAAATATTAAAGAGGTTCACCCGACTCACAAAATATAGACTTGGTATAGGGCCCGTACACCTGACTTTACTACTCCTCCTGGGGTTCCACCAGTCCCTACTAATCCTCATCAAGATTTCCTGGTTGGTGTTACCCGTAATCAGTCTCCTTAGAAAGATGTCTCAAATGTTGAGTTTTCTTAGTCTATTTCATGCTTGCTCAGATTGTGGCATTATAGTTTCATCGGTCTGTCATGTTGGTCTAGTCATTAGCTAATATGAGGACACTCAATTTGGTTAATTTATAACATTGATCCCCTGATTTTCACAGGTTCTAAGGTTGAGAAGGATCCTTAAGGTTTTGTGGACAAGATGGAAAAGATCTTAAGAGTTATGCATGCTAGAGATATGAGAGGGAAATGTTTGTAGCTTATCAATTGAAAGAGGTGGCTTTCCAATGTAAGATGAGTGGGAAGATTTAAGGAGTTAAAATGTTAAGCTAGTGATGTAAGAAAAGTTCTCAAACATTTTTCTTAGCCACTTCTTTCCTTAGGAGTTTAGGGTTGCTAAGGCTAAGGATTTTGTGAATCTTAAGAAAGAAAGATGAGTGTAAAGAAGTATGCACTGAATTTTACCCAACTATCCTGGTATGATATTAAGCTCGTGTCTAACAAGAGGTCCAAAGTGAGAAATTTTTATTTAGGTCTTTCTCATGACTTGGTACTTAAGTGTTAGGTTTCTATGTTGAATAGTGACATGGATATATCAAGGTTGGTGGTTTATATGTAGCAAGTGGAGGATGAGAAAAAAAGTAGGCAAAAATGAAGGAAAGGCAACGTAAGAAGAATAAGTATGTAGAGCAGAATGGGAGCTAGCAGAACAGTGGGAAAGGAGGCAGACAATGGCTTAAGAAGAATAAAACTTAGGGAAGTTCTTACTCATCGGCTATATTGTCCTTGTTACTACCTCTGACAAAGTAGAGAGACTATTTTCCATAGACCACCAGGTCAGGACAAATAACAGTATAAAAATATAAAAACAACAAATAAAATGGGATAACATACCAACAAATAATAAAAGAAACAAGACAACACAGAGTAATACATATTCTATCTAAAAATTACAAACATCACCAAAAATCCACGAACAAGAAACTACAAAACACATGCATAATACTAAGACTTCAGTCACAACTACAAACAAAACACTCATTCCTACTAACAAGGATATACTTCTACCCATTAATCCTCTACTCTACTTCACGTTATCCACACCTTTTTACCTAAGCTCATGTCCTTACTAAGCTGCAATTGTTCTATGTCCTGTTTAATCACCTTTCTCTAATATTTTTAGGCCTACCTTTACCCCTCCTAAATCTATTCATAGTCAATCTTTCACACCTCCATACTAAGGAATCTGTGCCTCTCCCCATCACTAGTCCAAACCACCACCAAAGCCACTCCCACCTTTTCTCGAATAATATTATTCCTAAGCCTATCTCTCAAGGTAAGTTTGCACATCCATTATAGAATCCTTATCTCTGTTACCTTTAACTTTTGGCTGTGAGATTTCTTCATTGGTAAACACTCCTGTAATACCCTGATAATTTCTTAAGCCTAAATTTATCTTTTGAGTGGATATGTATGACTTCCAAAGTGATTGATATTTAAAAAATGTTGTATTTCTCTAATTCATACTTTTTTAATTTAGATAATAGAATAAGCTTTCCACCGATACCAATTTCATTGAAATCCGACTTTGGACGAGGGAGTTATAGCCATTTTACTCAGCAATATCAAATCGCCCAGGTCTAACGGTCGACCTGGCGGACCATCAGGTCCTTGGTGAACCATCAAGTGTCCCATCAATCCAAGGTATTGACCCCTCGTCTTGGTCACCATGTGACGGCCAAGATGGTGGATCGTCAAAAAGTTGACGGACCGTCAAGGGGTCCGTCAGGTTGAGACAGAAAGTCTTATTTTTGGCTCTCGAGTGACGAACGACTTGGTGGACCATCAGTTTCCTAATGTACCATCACTTCGACCATCATGTCAAGGCAGAATGGCCTAGATTTCGTACTCATGTGACAGACGACTTGGTGGTCTGTCAGTTTCCTGATGGACCGTCACTTCGACCGTCATGTCGAGGCAAAACATTCTAGTTTTGGCACTCGAGTAACGGACGATCTGGTGGACCTTTAAGAGACTTGACAGACCGTCAGATCGACCGTCACATGCCCCGATTAACAAATTTTAGCTTTTTCAAAAGGGCATTTTGGTCATTTCTGCTCCTTGTTGCCTTATATATACATCAAAGTAGTAAAGAGAAGATCATTTTCTCCTATTTTTCTCCAATTTCTCCAAGAATTTTCTAGAAAACTGGGGTTTAATTCAACCTAAAATTCAAAACTCCTTCCAAGAAATTCAAGGATCTTCCATAGATTTCTCCAAGTTGTCCAAGCATTAAGCTCCCCTAGTCAAAGGCATCAAGGATCTTAGCTCAAAAATGTAAGGAAGAACTTCCAAACAAGTTTCTACATCTCCAAAATTATAATCCAAGGTATGTGGGGCTTGAACAAGAACACTCCTTTTGTTCTTGTGCCTAAAGATTTACTTTTTATTATTGATTTACATGATTTTGCAAGTGGGTTTACACCCAAATTTCTTTATTTATGATTTATGATATTTGAGTTGAATAACTTTGATATTTATGAATATTTCACCATCATGTTTCTTAAATTGAGAATTTATTCCATGAATTGCATATTGTCATTATGTATTGATGATTTCTAAGCAATTTAAGACAAGTGTCATGATTTATTCCTTTTCATGAGAAATTTGATTATTGAATATATGTCTATATTTGAGATTGAAAGTCAAGAATGAGTCCTATGATGTTTCCTTCAAGCTTTTGATATTTGAAAATGATTTGAAAAGTAAATGTACTTGATGTTGAAAAAGATTGTGTTGAGTTGGGTCGGGTGAGGAATCCACAAGATGTTTCTGATTTACAGATGAGATCTATATTTATGTTTTAGTCTTTATAATAGACCCATGAGTTGATATTGATAAAGGTGGATTTCCTAACGAGTTCTGAGCTGTCTGGGAGGAGTATTTAGCACCGAGCGGGAAATGTGGTATTTCCCCCAAACTACATGCCACCGTAGGATTGATGTTGATAATTGTGGGCTAGAGGCCGAGTATGAAATTGTGATAACGAGATTGAGGTTGTACTCTCTGGCAAGAGTACAACACCCCCGCCAATGTAGGGTTCTCTCCTTAGGAGGGCAAAACATTGGACTCCATGCGGCTCACATGGTGTAGTTATGTCGGTTATAAGAAACTCCCACGTCCATAATGATCTAAGTACCATGAGTTACCGAGTCACTCTAAGTCATGATTAAAAGAGTTTGAGTTGAGTTAAATGATTTATGAGATTTATGAAGCATATGTTATTACTGATGACTTACGGAAATGATGTTTTAGATAATTCAAGCGAAGAGAGTTTTTATTGTCAGCATGTATGATTTTCTTATACATTTATGATATTATTTAAAATGTTGCATCCACCCCCACATACTCAGTACATTCCCAAGTACTGACTCTCACACTCCTTCGTATTCTATATTTCCTTATGATATAGGTTCAGGTGCTCAGTCTCATCAGTGACAGTGATCTTTGAGTACCTTTATCTACATTTCTACGGTTGGTGAGTCCTCATGGCTCGAGGATTTGTGTATCCAATTTTATCTTGTTAATAGATGGTTGTTTACTTTTAATTCAGCACAAGTCAGTTGGGGATCTGTCCCAACGGCTCCTCAGTCCTATGTAGTAGAGGCTTTGTCAGACTAGTGTACCAGCGTGTACAGAGATTTCAGCATTTTTTTTGTACAGGGAAATATTATTTTGTATTTCAGTATGTTCATGACATGGTTGTTCTTCTTTATCTTAGCATGATTTGCGCTATAATAAGTTCTGAAAGTGATGACAAGGTTAGAGGGTTAGCTTGAGGCCACGTGTGGCCTTGATCACCATGTGATGTCTCTGGATAGGTTCTTGGGGCGTTACACGCTTAGTATCAGAGCCTAAGATTCAAGGAGTCCTAGAGAGTCTTATAAGCCGCGTTATGTACAGTATTGATCATTGGTATGTAGCGCGCCAATCTATGAGCAAGAGGCTACGGGATGTTTTATGAAAAGTTGTTTCTTTCTTTCAAGAGTCTATCGTTCCTATGACTGTTTCTCTCTGTTGTTAATTCGTGCTCTCTTATGATAGAAAATTCCTCCTTGTAGAGCTCGCATAAACAACGAACAACCTCAACCCATTGATCCTTTAGGTGAGATAGTGTCCCATGCGAAATTCCAAGCAGCTTTCCAAGCACTAGCCCAGGTGGTCACTGCCAACACCCAAGCCAACACCCAAGCTACATTCTACCTCCGCAAAGGAATAATTATGCTGCAGCCTGAGTTCGTGACTTTATGCGAATGAATCCACCTGAGTTCTTTGGGTCGAAAGTAGGTGAAGACCCACAAATGTATTTAGATGAAGTGAGAAAGATCACTCATATTATGCACGTGACTTAGGAGGCACACCATGGGTATCGTCATATTTGTTAACCAATGAACCAATGAACTAATGAACCGACCGTTAAGGAACACCATGGATATCGTCATACTCTTATACTTGCAAGTTTATAAATTTATAATTATGCTATGTATGTGCAACCTATAGTTATGCATATAAGGGAAAAGTAGGGAAAAAGAAAGGAGCAAAGAACTAAAACGAATACTATTAAATAGCTGGACAAAAATAAAAATAATTTTAAAATGATGTTATAAATGTGCCAGACATGTGTGTAGCACTCATGTACACTGATCTACGTTTGTTTCGGGAAAAGGGTACCAAAGAGTGGCGTACGCATGAACTTTTTGTTAGGGAACAGTGTTAAAAATACCAACAACAATATTAGTTAATAGTTAATAAAATAGTAATATAACAGTGTATAATAATAATAATACTAATAAAATAATAATATAATTGATATAATAATCATAACAGTAATATAATTTCTTATTATCAATTAAAGGTACTGAATATTAAATAAATATTACTACGATATTATGTTTAGCGATATATTAATTATACTTGAGTCATGCTAGGCACTGTTCTAAGAAACTATTTCAGTAGTGTGAAATGTTTTCCCAGGATTAAATAATTACTTCCCTAATTAATTAGAGGATACAGGAATCAACAAAATTATTAATAAAAATACCAACAAGTTAAACTAAGTGATTAAAAGAGAAGATAAGAAATACTATTTAGCAAATTTAGAACAAGAAAAGAGAAGAGAAATTTCATTGATAAAAGGCATAGAAAAATGCTTGGTTGTGGATTTAATCTTGGTGTTGTTTAGAATGAATTGAGGCCTTTTTATAGATTTAAGAGTGGACTATTCTCTTGACAAGTGTCAAGCCTTGTGGCATACTTTGTGGTACACTACTTATTGGCTTCTAAAGTAAGAGTTTTAATAAGCTTCTAAAATACATTTCAAGTTCCTTCTCAAATACACAAAAAACAAATAAATCTTTTGAAATAAACATGTTTTACCTACAATTCCCACATTATTTCAAAAGAATTTGTAGAAAAGAAAAGAGTTTTAACTTGTTGAATTTGCATGGACAAAATACAGTAGGTTTGGTGTCTTCTGAACTAAGACCAAACTTAGACTAATAAAATTTAACTTATAGAATTATGGGTGAAATATAATATTTCTATGAACTAAATAACTTTTGTTGTAAGTCAGAGACTTTATCAATCATATTTTGGTCATAATTTTATTGTTCAATGTGGTTTTGCACCAATAGGCCATGCTCGTGTTTGATATTCATGAGAATTCTAGAGACTTAGGCCAAAAGTATCATAGGAACAGACTCATTCTACTTCTCATATAGGTCAATTCATCAAGTATACAATGCATTAAATACATTATTTGTAAGGACTATGAATTCATTATAAGTTAATAACTCATTCCTCAATTTTAGTAGTAGTTCCAGCACTCTCAATAAGTGTGCAGTGTCAATATCGACTTGTTATTATCCATGTGAACCTACTTCATGGGATCTCCAATCACATAGATTCGGTTACCATATCTATTGACATTCATTTTGGCCTTAACCTCATTTTTTTGAGGTTTAAAAAATTAATTTTCTTCCTATAGGTTTTGTTAGCCAATCGGCCGAGTTCAATTCTGACTTCACATAATTAATGAAAATTATTTCATCTTTCAGAAATTGCTTAATAATATCATGCTTCAATTTTATATACCTACTCTTACAATTGTAAGATTTATTCTTTGCCATAGCAATTGCGACTTGACAATCATAGTTTATATACATAGGAGGCACCAGGTCATCCTTTCTTTAAAAGGAATATTATACAATAGGTCATCTTTTTTAAAAGGAATATTCTCTATGAAATTTCTAAGCCATTCAACATCAGTACCGGCTAACTCTAGAGCCACGAACTCCGATTCCATAGTAGATCTAGTAATGATCATCTACTTAGTTGATCTCCGTGATACTGCACCACCACCATGGGTGAACATATAATAACTAGTGAAGTTTGTCTCATATGAATCAGGGATCCAATTTACATCACAATACCCTTCTTAGTTAAAGGAAATCCATTATACTAGATACAATAATTCACGGTCCCTCTAAAATATTTCATCAATCGTATTAATGCCGACCAATGCTCATTATTGGGGTTATGAGTATATCTACTCAGTCTACATATAGTATAGGCTATATCAATCCTAGTAAAATTCATTAAATTCATTAGACTTCCAATGATCTGTGCATAATTAGACTGGGTAATTGGGTTACCATTATTCTTTTTTAATTTAGAATTAGCATCATAAGGAGTGGCTACAGGAGTTACCTCTCAATATTTAAACTTCTTAAGAAGTCTTTCCACATAATGTTCTTGTAACAACATTATACCATCTTCACTCCTTATAACTTTATAGTTTCCAATATCATATTCACTTCACCCAGATCTGTCATATCAAAGTTAGTAGAAAAAAATAATTTTGTACATTCTATAATATTTAAACATATACCAAATATAAGCATTTCATCAACATATAGGCAAACTATCACATAATCATCATCTACCACTTTTGTATAAACACATTTATCCACCTAAATAAAAAAAATTATCTTTTATTAAGACTTGATCAAATTTCTCATGCCACTATTTAGGATCTTGTTTAAGACTATAAAGAGATTTAATTAATTTACAAACTTTATTTTCTTGTCCAAAAATTACACATCCTTCAGGTTGAACCATATAAATTTCTTCTTCTAAATCGCCATTTAAGAAAGTTGTTTTTGCATCCATTTGATAAATAAAAAGTTTATGAATTGATGCCAAAGTAATTAATATTTGAATAGAAGAAATTATTGTTACTGGTGCAAATGTATCAAAATAATCAATATTTTGCTTTTAAAAAAATCCTTTAGCTACTAACCCAACTTTATATTTATCGATAGATCCATCTAGATTAAGTTTCCTTTTAAAAATATATTTACAACCAATCAGTTTTTCACCAGGAGGTAAATTAATTAAAACTCATGTATTATTTTTCATAATTGAATCAAGTTCAATTTTTATCGCCTCTTTCAACACTTTAGCATCAGAAGAAGATACACCTTCAAAATAACTTGATTGTTCATTATCAATAATAAAAGTTTGAAAATCATTTCCATAAGAAAAATATTATTTTCTAGGTCTTTTACTCCTTCCTTGTTTCTCAATATTAAAGGTAGATTCACTTTCTCTTTCAACGGGTGCATGAGAGATTTTATCACATAGTAAAAAAATATGTTCAAAGAATTCAGCATTCTTTCTCTCAATTATAGTATTAATATCAAGTACATCACTTTTCAATAAAAGAAATCTATATGTAGCACTATGTTCAACATAGACAATAAGCATGTAATCAGTAGTTTTAGAACCTATTTTCCTCTTTATAAGATAAGGAAGAAGAAATTTAGCAAGACAACCCTACACGTTTAAATATTTCAAATTAAGTTTATAACCTTTCCACAATTCATAAGGAGTTTTACCAGTTCTTTTATGAGGAATGTTATTTTGTATATGACATGCAATAAAATGGCTTTACCCTATAAATTATTAGGTGCATTAGAGATAATTAATACAGAATTTATCAGTTTTTCGAATGTCCTAGTTTTTCTTTTAACTATACCTTTAGACTCGAGAGAATAAGGAGGAGTTACTTCATGAATAATACCTTCTTTTCACAAAATATATTTAACGATACATATTCTCCACCTTTATCAGATCTATGTCCCTTGATTTTTCTATTAAATTAATTTTCAACTTCAGAATTATAAGACACAAAAGCATCAAATGCATCATCTTTATTTCTAAGCAAATACAACTTAGTAAATCTAGAAAAATCATCAATAAAAGTCACATAATATCTTTTACCACCTCTAGTCATAGTTTATTTTAAATCACCCAAATCAGTGTGAATCAAAGATAACAATTCAGTTTCTCTATTAACTAAAAACATGACCTTTTAGTAATTTTAGTTTCAGCACATATTCAACATTTATCGAAATTACTTGAATCTAAACTAGATATTAAAACAAGCTATTTCATATTATTTATACATTTAATATTAATATGTCCTAATATAGCATACCATAAAGAAATAGACTCAATCATATAAGCAGAAGTTGATGCATTATCATTGATAATATTAAGTACATAAAGTCCACGGTTACAATAATCATTTTCCATAAATACATTACTTTTGTCAAATAGTTTTATTAGATTCAAAAGACACTTTCATTCCAGCTTTATCCAGCAAAGCCATAGAAATCAAGTTTGCTCACATTGTAGGAACATGTAGCACATCCATGAGGGCTAAAGTTTTTTCCGAAGTGAGTTTTAGGAGCACTTTACCCTTGCCCTTGATATTAGCAGTTCTTGAGTATCCAAGGTAGACCACTTCAAAGTCATCTCCTATTGATGTATAGGAGGCAAATGTTTCTCGATTTGTAGAAATGTGTCGAGTATCCCCAGAATCTACCGCTCATTGTTTTATATGTTCCACCATATTCACTTGAGAAATAGCAGTTGCAATTATTTTATTTCCTTTAGCTAAATTAGCTTTGGTAGGATTTCTTATTTCTTTGTTATTTCTTATCCTGTGCCTACATTGAGCGGCATAATGACCTGATTTTTCACAAGTAAAACAAGTGTCTTTTCTGTTCCTAAAGTTGAGATTATTAGGCTTGTAACCTTAAGACTTATTACCATACCTTCAGTTATTGTTTTGTTGACCTTGTACTAAATTTGCTTTAAGCGCATCCTGCTTATCTTTGAATGACTCTTTTCTATTGGTATCTTCAATTAGAATATGAGTTATTATTTCCTCAATAGTATGGTTTGTCGTCTTATGTTTCAAATTATTTTTATAGTCATTCCATGATTCTGGTAATTTTTTAATCAACACTACGCAACAAATTTTTCTGGTAAAGAGATATCCTCTGCCTTCAAATCTTCTAGCAACTTTGATATTTATTTATTTGAGTTTTCATTTCTTTCACCTCACTCATTTGCCAATTGTAAAATTTTTCAACCACAAACTTTTGTTTGGTTACATCTTCAGTTGTTAATTTCTTAATTAAAGCTTCCCACATGACTTTTGCTTCTTTGCAACTGAAATACACATCAAATAATTCATTAGAAATTATTTGTAAAATGGTATGGTGACATGCCTTATTGGTGTATTGCCATGATTTTAAAATTTGACTATCAACGTCTGCATCAGGTTGTGTTAATGACAAAGCATATGCAACACCATGGATATCAAGTAATGAAAAAATTTATTCTTGCCACCTTTTAAAGTTTTCATTAGTAAATATTTTAATCTTTGAAAATTTAGGAAATGGCTTAGCATATGGTAGAACAATCAGAACATAAGTATTAGGAGTTGCACCGGTATTAGAAGTACCAGGAGTAGAATTATTTGTTATAGTTTTTAAGATTGTTTGGGAACAATAGTAAAAATATCAATAACAATATTAGTTAACAGTTTACAAAATAATAATATAACAATATATAATAATAATAATAATAATAATACTAAAATAATAATATAATCGGTATAATAATTATTACAGTAATATAATTTCTTATTAACAATTAAAGGTATTGGATATTAAATAAATATTACTACGATATTATCTTAAGCGATATATTAATTATACTTGAGTCGTGCTAGGCACTGTCCTAAGAAACTATTTCAGCAGTGTGAAATATTTTCCCAGAATTAAACAAACAATTTTGTAATTAATTAGAGGGTACAGGAATCAACAAAATTATTAATACAAATACCAGCAAGTTAAACTAAGGGATTAAAATAGAAGATAAGAAATAATAGTTAGCAAATTTAGAACAAGAAAATGAGACAAAAATGTTTTTGGTAGAAGGCATAGAAAAATGTTTAGTTGTGGATTTTTTTCTTGGTGTTATTTAGAATGAATTGAGGCCTTTTTATAGATCTAAGTGTGGAGTATTCTCTTGAAAAGTGTCAAGCCTAGTGGCATACTTTGTGGTAGACAAACTGCCACCACTTTATTCTTCCTAATTACACTACTTATTAGCTTCTAAAGTAAGCTTTTTAATAAGCATCTAAAATATATTTTGAATGCCTTCTCAAATACACTGAAACAAATAAATCTTTTGAAATAAACATGTTTTACCTAGACTTTTGCCAGCGGTGTCTCCTTTTAGAAATAAAAAAACATTGCAACGCCATATTAGAAGATTAAAAAATATAAATAAAACACAATTTGCGAAGACTACTATACCTTTACGACTCATTTGGTACAAGGAATAACTAATCTCGTGATAAATTTTAGGACGAACTTATCTCATGTTTGACTGAGATTAACGCATAGTGTAACTCATCCCGGGATTAGTTATCACTAAAATTAAAATTGTCGCGTTATTTTTATCCATCTTAAAAAGGAAATAGCTGATCCCGAGATAAAATGTTTCCAACCAAACGACCCCTTATATTATAACTTTTCACGATGGTTTTTTTTAAAACATATTTAAAATAACCTCATTAAAAATAATAGGACAGTCAAACTTCTCTCTTTAGCTGCAGTGTTTGTCCAAAAATTTCATAACTGCTATAGAGAGGTGTTGGTATATATGTATACTGCATTTTACGTTCAGATCTCATTTAGTTGTTATAAACAAAAGTATGCAAAATTATAAAGAATATGAAAATAAAAAAGATAAATATTAGTAATATTTTCCTCATGAAGTTATGAAATATCTGATAGACACTATTTAAATACAATTTTTTCCTTTAAGTTAGATATTCATACTTGAAATTCACTATGTGCACGACAATAATGATGATTGCCTTAAATATTTTTGTATTTTATTTGTACATAATATTTTCTTGCAAAATGTTATCACATAATATTTGAGTATATTGTATAGAGAGGTAATTTTATAAAGAGTGTGTCACAATAATAAATTTCATTGCTATTATAGATAGAATGTCGTTATAAAAAAAAGTAAAATATAGCATGAAAAAAATTTATTTCAAAGAAAATCAAGCCACTATAGTGAAATATCATCTTAACGCGGTGACTCGAAAGGTCTAGCTATACCAAATATTATTTATACAACACACCAAATAATTAATAAACAACTTAATATTCTTTTTTTTACATAAATCTTTTTCTCAAGGAATAGATGGCCTGGTGGCCTCTTTAGATTAAAAAGGGGAAACCATCACATATAGGTAACTTAGACCCCTTTTAACTAACTTGTTAGTCTAAGTTTTAATAATTATATTTTATAGATTTTAATTTGGTAAAATGTATTTCGGATCCTTATATACCAATATGAACTAAAAGATTTTGTTACTATTTCAGGAACATTTAGAGATAAAAAGGAAATGGAGTGATCAATCCACTCCCTTTATGCTCTCCAGCATCCCCCATTATTCTCTATCATCCCCTATTATTATTGAGTATTGAAATCCAAATTCTGAAGATTATGTGTGTCACCACATCCAAGTATCATGAATCTATTGATAATATTTCTAATTTGTAATATACAATTGTAACACCCCGAGTCTACACCCTGGTGTCACACGGTGCTTACAATTCCAAAGGACCACAAGCTAACCCATGACTAATACCTGCTGTAAGTACTGAATAATAATACTGATAACATATGTGGAAATATAACTGAAATGCCATAAGGTTATCAAAATACTAAAATAAATACTGAATACTGATAGTAATGCTGAAAAACTGAATATCTTTCTGAAATAGTCTAGTCTGAAAGTCTCTAACTATCTGAATAGGGAGTTGATGGGACAAATCCCCAACTAACTCCGACTACTGAAATACTTAAATAATAACTCTGTCCTCAAAATATGAGGACTCATAACTATTACTGTTGTTGATAATCTGAGCTGCTAAGTACGGTCAAGAGCCCATGCATCTGAACCTATGATATGAGACATCAAAGCATAAAGAAAGAGTATGCGTTAGTACTTTGAATGTACCGGTATGCTAAGTGAGGTAGGCTGATATACATGGTTTCGTATGCATGAAAAATAACTTACTAAATAATATGTATATAACTGAATGAAAGTACATGGGTAACTGAAACTACTGTAAATAATGATTATGCAAGATTGTGCATATATGTACTATAACTAAGATCATACAAGAAATGAATACTAAATTTTGATAACTGAGTGACTGATATCTAAGATTACTGATAACTGTATTACTGATAACTGGTGACTGTTTCTGATAGTCCTGATTCTGTAGAACTGAACTGACTTCTATATTGAGTCTGAAATTGAAACTATAACTGTGGGAGTTATCATCTAACCAACATACACCGATTATAAACTGAGTTGGGGTCCAACCTGTGACCCCAATTGAAAAGGTGCTAGCACCGTGCCATAGGTACTAATAATAGCTCTGTGGATTCACTAAAGAATCACCCTCATTCACTAAAAAATCACCATCATCTGGCAGGTGAGATATGTGTTACCCCCAAATGGCATGTGAACGTTTTATCAACCCTCAACTAGTAGGTTGATGTATTTAACCTATGTTGGCTACATAGTTCTGGAACTAAGGGACTGCTGCTAAAGGTCACACCCTCAACTTGAAGGTGATCCCTCATCCCTAGGTTTGCTCGATTTTGAATCCTACTCCCAACTGAATAGATACTAAACTAATCACTAGACTGTACTAGGCTTGACCGCACTGTTACTGATTGTGTTAACTGACCGAACTGGACTGAGTTCACTGAGTTCTGCAATTGACTGAGTACTACAATTTGTGACATTACTGAGTCTATTCTATAGCTACTATAATTCTAGGTAAACAAAATTTTTGGGTATTGAATACCCCAAGGACTCAATAGCATCAATAGTAAAACATGGCAAAATCTTGAAAGCATTACATTAATTACTTATTCAACATGCATTCATTTAAACATTTTGTCAAACACTTGAGAGGCATGAATTTGTACATGAATGGGACCACATAAAATCATGTCATGATTTCACTATTCAATTCACATAAGCATTCTATCAAACACTTGAGAAGCATAATTAATTCACATGGAATTCATCAAGACATAAACATCCTAGCTACAACATCCAACTTGCAAATTAAAGGTTTTAACATGAGAATCACATAATTCTACATACATGCTAATTAATTCACTTGAAACTTGTATTGAATCTTGATTTGAAAACCAAACATCAATACATACATGAACACAATCCAATTCAAACATGCAAATCATGAAACAATAAAATTTTAATTTAAAAAGGGTTCTTGAATTCCAAGGGTGGAAAGAAACCCAAGGATGAACACCTAACATACCTTGGTAATTAAATTCATGAAAATCGTTGGTGTGTTCTTAAAGCTTGGACTTGAAATTGATTAACCTAGGGTTTTGTTCTTGAGAGGATTTGAGAGAAAGTGAGTGATTTTGCCCTTAGGATAGCTAAATTTCACGTTTTAGGGCCGAATAAAAGTGAAGAAGTTGACTTAATTACCTCTCCAGATGCGGACTTAATTATCGAAAAACATGCCCAGTGATGCACAGACCGATGCATTGCATCTATGGGGTCAACGAGATGCGTCGAGATCGTGTCGGCTTACTAAAAATTACATGCTTGAGCTGGTGATGATACTGTCGATGTGATGGACAACTTGACGCGTTGAGATCACGTCGATCCACTCTTTTGGACATCCATTTAGGCTTCTAACAACATCTGAAAAATTTAAAACTCATCCGAGAATACCTATTGACATCCTTGATCATTAATCAATTTAAAAATCGATATTTTAAGGTCGTAAGGATTGAAAATAAAGTCGTTGACATATCGAGGCCAAAATGAGACTAAGTGTCAATACTTAGCTAAAATTTTCTAAGTCTGGGACCTCTTTTGGCATGCTATTAGGACTAAAATGACTAGGATTTTGCAGGGTCTATAATATGTCCCCCTTGGGAACGTTCATCCTCGAATGAGACTGACTAAGTTGAGAATACTGATAGATTGAGTTTACATACTGAACATGCATCACTGAAGCATGATTACATGACTTAAACTATTGATAAACTAAGTTTCCATACCGAACATGCATAACTGAAGCATGATTACATAACTGAACTGATTCATGAATGCACGACTTTCATAAGGATGATATGCAATGGTAATTGATACCAAGTTTGTAAAGAAAACCTGAGCATGGAATTGAGTACATCTAAGAAAGACTGTTACCTTGATCTTAGTCTGAGTTTGCGGAGAAGAGGTAAGGATACTTTGTTCGTATGTCTGCTTATGCTTCCCAAGTATCTCCCTCAACGGACTGATTCCACCAAAAAACTTTGACCAAAGGAACTTTTTTGTTCCTCAGTCTGCAAATCTGATATCAGGGATTTTGACTAGGACTTCCTCATAAGAGAGACTGTTTTGAACATCTATATCCTCTATCGGGACTACAACTGTTGGGTCACAAATGCACTTTTTTAGTAAGGAGACGTGAAACACTGGGTGTACTGAACCGAAGTTTAAAGGCAACTCAAGTTCGTAAGCTACCTTTTCAAAAAGGCTGAGAATTTTGTAAGGACTGACATATCAGGGACTGAGCTTCCCTTTCTTGCCGAACCTCTTCACTCCCTTTATGGGAGAGATTTTCAAGTACACAAAACCACTAATCTCAAATTGGAGATCCTTCTTCCTCACATCTAGATATGACTTTTGTTGGCTCTGAGGTATCATAAGCCTCTCCCTGATCAACTGAACCTTCTCTAAGGCATCAAATACTAAGTCAGGCCCTACTATTACGGCCTCACCTACTTCGAACCAACCAATGAAAGATCTACATATCCTCCCATAAAGAGCCTTAAACGGAGCCATTTGAATACTAGAATGATTGCTATTAATATACACGAACTCAATCAAAGGCAAGTGGTCATCTTAACTACCCTTAAAGTAAATGACACATGATCTTAACATATATTTTAAAGTCTGAATTGTCCTTTCTTCTTGACGATCTATCTGAGGGTGGAAGGTTGTACTTAGGTGAACTTGGGTATGAAGACCCTTTTGGAGGGCTTTCCAAAAATGAGGGGTGAACTGCATACCTCAATCTGAAATAATGGAAAATAGGACACCGTTCTATCTGACCAACTCTGTAACATAAATCTTGGCATAATCCTCAAATAAGTAAGAGGTATGAACTGGCAAGAAATGGGTTGATTTGGTCATCCTGTCCACAATGACCCAAATCAAATTATGCTGATGATGAGTATGAGGCAAACCCATCACAAAGTCCATGTTCACTTCCTTCTACTTTTAAGTGGGAATATTGAACTCCTGTATAGAACCACTAGGCTTCTAATTCTCAATATTAACCTGCTAACACGTAGAGCACTTAGCCATAAATTCTGCAATGTCTCTCTTTATCCCACTCTACTGATAGATCTCCCGCAAATCGTGGTACATCTTAGTGGACCCTTGGTGAATCAAGTAGCGCACACCATGCTCTTCTGCAGGAATCTATTACCTCACACTATCCACGCATGACACACATAGTCAACCCTGGCAACGTAACACACCATCTCCCCCTTAAGATAAAACCTCTACTCTCTGGTCTCTGACTGACTATTTCATCTTAACTAAATTGAGATCTCTATCCTATTTTTTTCACATCAAAAAACCAAAGAAGATTCCAAACTATTTTGCACCCAAACACTACCCTCAACTGAATCAACCAAATGAACACCCTACCTGGCAAGTTGATGAACTTCCTGAACGTACTTTCTCTTACCATCCTCAATGTGAGCAATATTTCCCATGGAAAATCTACTAAGAGCATCAGCCACTATATTGGCCTTGCCCAGATGATACAAAACACTCATATCGTAGTCTTTAACAACTCTAACTACTTTCACTGATGCAAATTCAAGTCTTTCTGAGAAAATACATAATGTAAAATTTTATGTTCTATGAACACATCAACATGTACCCCATATAAATAGTGCATCCAAAATCTTTTAGGAAAACACTACAAGTGCTAACTCAAGATCATGGGTAGGGTAATTCTTTTCTTAGGGCTTAAGCTGTCTAGAGACATATGTTATGACCTTACTTTTCTACATCAAAACATATTCCAGACCAACTTGGGAAGCTTCACAATACATAACAAACCTGTCTGAACCATCTGGTAAAGTCAAAACTGGGGTTGTAGTAAGTCAACTCTTCAACTCCTGAAAGCTCTTCTCACAAGAATCTGGCCACTGGAACTTAACATTTTTTTGAGTCAATTTGGACATGAAGGATGCAATAAGAAAAAATCCTTCAACAAACCATCGGTAATAGCCAGCCAAACCTAAGAAACTCCTGATATCTAACAGAGAGATGGATCTAGGCCAGTTTCTCACTGCTTCAGTCTTTTATAGATCAACTCTAATGCCATCATCGAAAACTATATGACTAAGAAAAGCTACTGACCTTAGCCAAAATTTGCATTTACTGAATTTGGCTAACAACTGATAGGCTCTGAGGGTCTGTAATACTATTCTGAGATGGTCTGCATGATCATGTTCACTGCAAGAGTAGACAAGAATGTCATCTATGAAGACTACGATGAACATCTCCAAGTACTGCTTAAACACGTGGTTCATTAGGTCCATGAAAGTTGTTGGTGCATTAGTAAGACCAAATGACATGACTAGAAATTCAAAGTGACTATATCGAGTTTTGAAAGCTGATTTTGGAATGTCACATTCTCTAACTCTGAGCTGATGATAGCCTAATCTGAGGTATATCTAGGAAAAATAACTGACACCCTAAATTGGGTCAAATAAATCATCGATTCTGGGAAGTGGATACTTGTTCTTGACTATGACTTTATTTAACTGACGGTAGTCAACAAACATTCTAAGAGAACAGTCTTTCTTATGCATGAATATAACTAGTACGCCCTACGAGGAGATACTAGGTCTAATAAATCCCTTATCTAGGAGATCTTTCAACTGCTCTTTTAATTCTTTAAGTTCTGCTGGAGCTATTCTATATGGAGGAATAAAGATGGGCTGAGAATATGGAAGAAGGTCTATTCTAAAGTCAATTTTCCTTTTGAGAGGAACTCCAGAAAGATCTTTAGGAAACATATCAAGAAATTCACATGCTACTGAAACTGACTAAAGGTTAGGGGTCTTGGAACTAGATTCTTTAACTCGAACGAGATGGTAGACACACCCCTTGGATATCATTTTTCTCGCTCTAAGTTATGAAACAAGTTGGCCCCTAAGTTCTGAAGTACTACCTTTTCATTCTAGGATAGGTTCATTCGCAAAATGAAAATAGACAACTTTGTTTCTACAATGACTCAAGCATAGAATGAATGAAGTCAATCCATCCTGAGAATGACGTTAAAATCTATCATCTCTAACTCTACTAAATCTGTTGAAGTAACTTTCTGAGATACCATAACTGGATAGTTCTTATATACCCGTCGGGCTATGATAGACTTACCTACTAGGGTAGAGACTAAGAAGGACTCTTCTAAGATCACAGGACTGACTCTGAAGTAAATAATTATATAAGGACTTACAAAGGACAAAGACGATCCTAGATCTAGCAAAGCATAAATATGCAAATAATAAACTTGTACCATACTAGTGACCATATTAGGAGAACTTTTCTAATCCTGTCAGGACTGAAGTACATGGAGTTTGTTTGGGCGTTGCCCACTGGTGGCACTGGAAGTGACACTCTACTGAGATGGACGATCAAAGTAAGCTGAGGGACGATTGTACTGACCCTGTGAACCTGACTGAGGACAATCTCTAATTCTATGACCTAGCTTGCTGCACCCGAAATACATATCGCTGCCATCTCTACAGACACCCTAATGGTTTCTTCCATACTTTTAGCAAAGAGGATTTGTTCGAGCACTGCTAACACTCCCTTGAGATTTAGAACGTAGTGCCCTATCCTTATTAATATTTTTGAACGTAGGCACTGGAGCACTAGCTAAGAACGGAGCTGGAACTAAAGATTTCGGGTGGAACTGAGGATGATTTCCACCCTCTGACTTAGGCTGAGTAAATTTGAAGCAACCTATTCTAGCCCTCTTGTTGGTTCTCTTTTTCTACTTAGTCTTATTCTCCTCTAGCTGGTGAGTATAAACCATCAATCTGTCCAAGTCCATCTCCTTAATCAGCATTACGATCCTACACTCCTTGACCACACTGCATAGCATGAATGAAGGCAATCTATGCTTAGAATAACATCAAAATCTGTCATCTCTAACTCTGCTAAGTCTGTTGAAGTAACTTTCTGAGATAGCATAACCAGACAGTTCCTGTATACCCACTGGCCAATGATAGATTTACCCACTGGGGTAAAGACTGAGAAGGGCTCTGCTAGGATCTCGGGACTAAATCTAAAGTCAAAAATTATATAAGGAGTTACAAAGGACAAAGAGTCTCTTGGATCTAGCAAAGCATAAACATGTAAATAATAAACTTGTAACATACTAGTGACCATATTAGGAGAACTTTCCTGATCCTTTCAGGACTGAAGTGCATAGAGTCTATTTGGGTGTTTCCCACTGGTGGCACTGGAAGTAGCCCCCTACTGAGATGGGTGACCGAACTAGGCTGGGGGATAATTGTACTGACCCTGTGAACCTGGATGAGGACAATCTTTGATTCTACGACTTGGCTTGCCGCACCCGAAACAAACATCGTTGCCAGCTCTGCAGACACCCTAATGGTTTCTACCACACTTCTAGCAAAGAGGATTTGTTCAAGCACTGCTAATGCTACCCTAAGATTTAGAGCCTAGTACCCTATCCTTATTACCATTTCTGAGCTTAGGCACTGGAGCACTGGCTAAGGACGAAGCTAGAATTGAAGATTTCAGGAAGAACTGAGGATGATTTCTACTTTTTGACTTAGGTTGAGTGAAGTTGAAGCTACCCATTCTAGCCCTCTTGTTCTTCCTCTCTTTCTCTTTAGTTTTCTGCTCCTCTAGCTTCTGATCATGGACCATCAATCTATCCAAGTCCATCTGGTTAATCAGCATTGCGGTCCTACACTTCTTGACCATACTTTCAGATACCCTAGACACAAACTTACTCATCTTAGACCTACTATCAGCTACCACATGAGGAGCATATCTAGCTAACTGAGTGAACTTGAGAAAGTACTCCTTCACTGACATGTTCCCTACTTCAAGTTAATGAATTTAACACCTTAGCTTCCCTCAACTTCAATGGGAAAAACCTATCTAGAAAGGTAGTAGCAAACTCCTCCCATTCTATAGGCCCTATATCTATGGCCCTATCTACCTTCCACTGCTTAAACCATGTATGAGCCACATCCTGTAACTGATATATACCTAGCTCAGCACTCTTACTAGTAGTTACCCCCATAATATTCATGACCTTCTGCACCATGTCAAGGAATTCCTGTGGGTTCTCTTCAGACTTAGACCGTGAAAATAAAGAAGGGTTCATTTGAATGGGCGGAGATGCTGGCTGGTTTCCATTTCTTCTTCCGTTAGTATTTTTAGAAGCTATATTCTATAAACAGAAGGGATACTTGGATTATATAGAGAGTTTAACTTGATCTCATGCTCACTCACACAGCATAAATAGTAAAAGAAGGAAAACTTTTTCTAAAAATGCCTCATAGCCTCTTTTATATAAGTGTAGTGTGCTACACACCCATGTACACGACTCTACTTGATGCGACTTTCAGACTCCCTAGGACTATATTGAACCTTAGGCTCTGATACTAATTTTTTAACACCCCGAGTCTACACTCTAGGCGTCACATGGTGCTTATAATCTCGAATGACCATAAGCTAACCCATGACTGGTACCTACTATGAGTAATGAATAATAATACTGAAAACATATGCGAAAATATAATTGAAATGACATAAGGTTCTCAAAATATAGAACTAAATACTGAATACTAATAGTAATGATGAAAACTGAACATCTGTCCAAAATAGTCTAGTCTGAAAGCCTCTATCTATCTTAATAGGGAGTTGATAGGACAAGTCCCCAACTAACTCTGACTACAGAACATGCTAAAATACTAAAATAATAAATTTGTTCTGGAATATGAGGACTTATCACTATCACTGTTCCTAATAACCTGAGCTGCTAAGTATGATCAGAAGCCCGTGCGTCTGAACCTATGATATGAGACATCATAGCACAAAGAAAGAGTATGTATTAGTACTTTGAATGTACTAGTACGATAAGTGAGGTGGGCTGATATACATGGGTTCGTATGCATAAACAATAAGTGACTAAATGACATGTATATAACTGAATGAGAGTACATGGGTAACTGAAACTACTATAAAATACTGATTATCCAAGACTGAGTATATATAAAAATACTATAACTGAGATTATACTATAACTGAATACTGAATTCTAATAACTGAGTGACTGATATCTGAGATTCTGACATTCCTAATTCGATAAAATTGAGCTATGTTCTATACTGAGTCTAAAACTGAAACTATAACTGTGGGAGTTATAGTCTATCTGACATACCTCGATAATAAACTGAGTTGGGGTCTACCTGTAACCCCAGTTGGATTGATGCTAGCACTGTGTCATGGGTACTAACAATAGCTATGTGGATCTACTAGAGAGTCACCCTCATCTAGCAGGTGAGATATGTTTTACCCTTAACTACCAGGGGAACCCTTTATCAACCCTCAGAGGGCAGGTTGATATATTTAACCTACGTTGGGTACGTAGTTCTGGAACTAAGGGACTGCTACTAAAGATCACACCCTCAACTGCCAGGTCAACCCTTATACCTAGTTTCGCTAATCCTACTCTCAACTAAATAGACACTGAACTGATCACTAGACTGTACTAGGCTTGATTGAACTATTACTGATCTTGTTAACTGACCAAACTGGACTGAGTTCACTAAGTTCTGTAATTAACTGGGTACTAATGTTTGTGACATTACTGAGACCATTCTGTATCTACTATAATTCTAGGTAAATAGCTAGATTTTCAGGTATTGAATACCCTCAGGACTCGATAGAACCAATAGCAAAACATGGCAAAATCTTGAAAGCATTACATTAATTACTTATTCACCATGCATTTATTTAGACATTTTGTCAAACACTTGAGAGGAATGACTTTCTACATGAATAGGACCACATGAAATCATGTCATGAGTTCACTATTCAATTCACATTGGTATTCTATCAAACACTTGGGGAGCATAATTAATGCATATGGAATTGATCATGACATAAACATTATGGCTACAACATTCAACTTGCAAATTCAAGGGCTTAACATGAGAATCACATGATTCTACATACATGCTACTAAATTCACTTGAAACTTGTAATGAATCTTGATTTGAAAACCAAACATCAATACATACATGAACACAATCCAATTCAAATATCAAATCATGAAATCAATAAACTTGTAATTTAAAAAGGGTTCTTGAACTCCAAGGGTGGAAGGAAACCCAAGGATGAACACCCAACATACCTTGGTAATTAAATATGTGAAAATCCCTGGTGTGTTCTTGAAGCTTGGACTTGAAATTGAATGACCTAGGATTTTTTTCTTGAGAGGATTTGATTGAAAGTGAGTGATTTTGCTCTTAGCATAGATAAATTTTGTGTTTTAGGGTTGAATAAAAGTGGGGAAATTAACTTAATTACCCCTCTAGATGCTGACTTAATTCCCGAAAAATGTACCCAGCGACGCGCAGACAGACGCATCGCGTCAATGGGATCGTTGCAATAGCCGATGCGATGCTTCGAGATCGTGTTAGCTCACTAGAAATTGCATGCTTGAGTTAGCATGATACTGTCGATGTGATGGACGATGCGATGTATCGAGATCGCGTTGATCCACTATTTTGGACATCCAATAAGGCTTCTAACGACGTCCAAAATATCTGAAACTCATCTGAGAATACCTATTGACATCCTTGATCAAGAATCAATTTAAAAATTGAAATTTTACAGTCGTAACGATTGAAAATAAAGTCATTGAAATATCGATGCCAAAATAAGACTAAGTGTCAATACTTAGCTAAAATTTTCTAAGTCTGGGACCTATTTTAGCATGCTATTAGGACTGAAATAACTAGGATTTTGTGGGTTCTTACAACAATGTATAAAAACCAACATATGTATATTGAAACAGTTATACGTACATATGTATGCATGTCATGACTCAAGAGTTGGGGTCATAATGGTACTCACCTTGGAACTTGCCTTTGCAGGTAAGCTTAAAACCGACTCAAAAATAAACAAACGAATGATAAGTAAAGAACCCATAAAATGAAAATTCTTGGACGAAGTCAGGCTATAACATTACGCATGCCAATTATCCAAACAAAATAAATAAACCCCAGAAATAGTGTTATAAGTAGAAGAGCATCTAATATATAATCTGAAAATGAAAAGTATAAAATCTTTTTCAATACAAATAAAGACATGATAGGTATAGATAGAGGCTGGAACAAGGCTCCAAATGGGAAGTTCACTAGGTACTCTGAAATGTCAACTATTACCGTACAAATCAGCTACCACTCGTATTCGCACTAGGATCTGCACTAAAAAGGCACAGTAGGGGTAAGTATGATCCACTTGTACTCAGTAGGTATCATAGGCCAGCTGAACAAAGTATAAAATACACAAGTAAAATATATTAAGAGCACGTCACCTGCAAGCAAAAAAGTTCCCAAACGATAGCTCACACAATCTCCACTAATAATTCTATAATGCAAAATCAAAGAGAAATAATACACACAAAGTATATAAATGGAAATCCAAGTAAACGCCACTGGTATATGTAAGGAAACACTGAAAATGCAATAAAATGACACAATAATAGTGGGACTTACATATAGAGCTTCTAAGCCTCAATGCTTTAGGCAGGACCCATAGGGGTTCGTAACCCATATACTTTGATAATCTCAACAAATCTTATCGACAATGAACTTAGCCTAGGTTATTAATACCTCACAATCCACCTTGCTGGTAATGACCTCGGTTGTTCAAAATCATAAATACTCAGTGGTATCAAGTCTCATGAACGCGTATAGCTGATATGAGTATATAATGCTCATAGCCAATAAGTATGAAGATAAACATAAATTTGATACAGTTATAAATAAGCTCAGAATCTACTCCATATGACAATGATCATAATATAAGCCATTATAGGGCACCACTGTTAGGTATAGTCATGTAAGACATCAATAAACTCATTTAAAATCATACTAAGGTATCAACCACATGATAAAGACGATTAAATTCTCAAATAAGTTCTATTATATATTTTCAAGCCCACACTCGGACAAGTTCTATAAAAGGCTAAGGAATCTTTTCAGCAATGATCTCAAAATTCACACCCACCAATGGAGTCACATAAGAAAGACTTGACCCAAGGTACATCAACAAATACACATCAAAAAAAATACACGGAGCATACCAGTAACAATATCTGGTGAATCCTCCTGCTCCTGGTAGGGTGGTATATCATAGAAGTGATTCTGGTGCTTACAGCTAACAGCACTAGAAGAGGCACCGTGAGGAGGAGTAGGACGAGCTAAAGGGTTTGGAGCACTAATGGCCTGACTCTGAGGATGGACATCGTGACTCTCTTGTCTGGTGTACGGGCAATCTCTGAGCCTGTGGCCCAACTTCCCACAACCAAAACAACCTCTCTGTTCAGTCATACACTCTCTGAGATGCATCCTACCACACTTAGAACACGGGGGATAAATAGGTCTATTACTCACACTGTCTTGAGACCTGTACACAGTAGTCTTATTACCCTGTTCCTGTCTGATTTTGGATGCGGGAGCACTAGATGATGAAGTCGCTGGCACAAAAAAATGGCTCTAGAACTGAGGGTGGATCCCTCCAGAAAATCTAGTCTGACTACCCTTCTAGTCTGATCTAACTCTCTTATCCCCCCTCACTCTCTCTTTCACTTCTTTACCTTATCCACTTCAATCTGTTGAGAATGTATCATTAATATAGAAAGATCTATGTCCCTATTAAGCATAGTGGATCTACACTCTTTCATGACATAACCCGACACACCAGCCAAAAACTTACTCATACTTGTTCTAGAATCAGCCATCATACCAGGAGCATACTTAGATAACTGATTGAACTTAAGACAATACTCCTTAAATATCATGGATCCATGTCTCAAGTCCATGAAAATTTCCATTTTGGTTGTCTCTGTGACGTGCTAAAGTGCCATATGGCACACTGTCTCACTAAAATGGCTTTAACTCTTCACCTGAGTGTCGGATTTAGGCGAATTTGGTATCGATGGAAAGATTATTCAATTCTCCACATGAAAAAAGTATAAATTAGAGAAATACCACACGTTTTAAACATCAATCACTTTAGAAGTCTTCCCATTCTCTCAAAATATGGATTTAGGCTTAAGGAACGATTGGGGTATTACAATATCTCCCCCTTGGAAACATTCGTCCTCGAATATTGCTAGTTAGGCTCAAGAACAAAGAGGAAATTGGAAAAAAATACCTTATGGGAATAATTTGCTTAACTGACTTACTTCACTCTAGACTTTTGAGTACTTCACAGAATGCACGAATCATAGAATGGATATTTATGTAACTGAATATGCTGGATTAGTAGGAAACTAAATTAAAGAAGAATAGTACCTTTGTCTTGATTAGAATTTGTAGAGAAGAGATGAGGGTACTTAATTCAGATTTCTACTTCTTCTTCCCAAGTAGCACCTTCAACTGATTGGTTTCTCCATAGAATTTAACCAAGGGAACTTCCTTGTTCCTTAGTCTACGGACTTGATAATCTAGGATCTCAATCGGAATCTCATCATACAAAAAGTTGTCTCAAACATCAAAGCTTCCTAACGGATCAACCACAATAGAATCACCAATGTTCTTCTTGAGCATAGAAACATGAAATCCATAACGACCCATATAGAATCATGATGATGACAAGAGAGAGGTAAACCGATCATGAAATCCATATTCACTTCTTTCCACTTCTAAGTAGGAATGCCAAATTCTTGTATCATACCACCAGGTCTCTGGTGCTCTATCTTCACCTGTTTGTAAGTTGCACACTTCTCTATGAACTTCGTTATATCCTTCTCATACCATTCCAACAATAAATTTCCCGTAAATAGCGGTATATCTTGGTAGCACCAGGATGAATAGAATACCACATGCCATGCACTTCCGCCATAATCCTCTATAACAAGTTATCAACATTAGGAACACATAATCTATTTTAAAGCCTTAATACACCATCTCCCCCTTGTGAGAAAACCTTCACCTTTTGGTCTTTAACTGACTCTTTCAGTTTGACCAAACGAGAATACATATCCTGCTTCTCCTTCACTTCTGAAACTAGGGAAGATTCTGATCTACTTTGAACCCAAACATTACCCTCAACTGAATCAAGCAATCTAACACCTAACCTATCCAAATGATGAAATTCGTGGGCTATCTCCTTCTTATCTTCCTCCATATATGCTACACCGCTCATGGACAATCTCCTAAAGGCATCTATCGCTATATTAGCCTTGCCTGGGTCATACAACACGCTCATATCATAATCCTTCAACAATTCTAACCATCTTCTCTGCCTCAGGTTCAACTCTCTCTGAGTAAACACATACTGCGAACTTTTGTAATCCATAAAGACATCAACATGAACACCGTACAAGTAGTGTTTCCAAATTTTTAAAGCAAAAATCACTGTAGCTAATTTGAGATCATGGGTCGAATAACTCTTCTCATACAATCTCAACTACCTAGAGTCATAGGCTATAACCTTACCTTTCTGCATCAATATGCAACCCAAACCAACTCAAGAGGTATCACAATACACCACAAAATCATCTACACCATTAGGAAGGGTCAACACAGGGGATAAAGTAAGTCGAGTCTTCAACTCCTAAAAACTCTTCTCGTAAGAATCTGACCACTGGAATTTAACTTTCTTTTGGGTTAACCAGGCCAGAGGTGCAGCAATGGAAGGGAAACCTTTAACAAAACGATGGTAGTAACCTGCTAGACCCAAGAAACTCCTAATATCAAATGGAAAGATAGGTCTATGACAATTCCTCACAGCTTCTACCTTTTGAGGATCAACTTAAATACCTTCAAAAGAAACAATATGACCTAGAAAGGCTACTGACCCTAGCCAAAATTCACACTTGCTAAACTTGGCAAATAACTGATGATCTCTAAGGGTTTGCAAGATAATTTGGAGATGATTGGCATGGTCATTCTTACTTTAGAGTACACAAGAATATCATCTATGAACACAATAACAAACATATCCAAGTACTGTCTAAACACCCAATTCATGAGGTCTATAAAAGTTGTTGGGGTATTAGTTAGCCCGAAATACATAACCAGGAACTCAAAATAATCATAACGGATGCGGAAAGCCATCTTTGGAATATCACACTCTCTAACCTTAAGTTGGTGATAACCTGATCTCAAATCTATTTTCAAGAAATAACTGGCACCTTGCAGCTGATCAAACAGGCCATCAATTCTAGGAAGAGGATATTTGTTTTTGACTGTGACCTTGTTGAGCTGACAATAGTCAATGCACATACGGAATGAACCATCTTTCTTTCACACGAACAGAATTAGTGCACCCCAAGGAGATACACTGGGCCTTATGAAACCCTTATCAAAAAGATCTTTGAGTTGCTCTTTCAACTCGTTATTCTGCGGGGGCCATACGATATGGAGGAATAGAAATAGGCTGCGTATCGGGAAGAAGATCAATCCTGAATTCTATCTCTCTATCGAGAGGTAACCCTGGGAGATCTTCTGAGAAAACATCAATAAATTCATTAACAATGCTAATAGACTGAATAATCAGAGTCTCAGACTTAGTGTCTTTAACTCTAACCAAATGATAGATACAACCATTAGATATCAATTTCCTGGCTTTAAGGTAGGATATAAAATGACTCTTGGGAGCTACAAAATTTTTAGACCACCCAAAAACTGGTTCGTTGGGAAACTAAAACTTGACTACACGGGTATGATAGTCTATAGACACATAATAAGAGTGAAGCCAATCCATACCCAGAATAATGTCAAAATCAACCATGTCAAGATGAATCAAGTCTACAAATATGACTCTGTTAAGGATAGTGATAGGACACTTCTTATACACTTGCTTAGCAATAACAGATTTACCTACTGGGTCGAAACTATAAAAGGCTAAGGAATCTTTTCAGCACTGATCTCAAAATTCATACCCACCAACGGAGTCACATAAGAACGACTTGACCCAGGGTACATCAATAAATACACATCAAAAAAATACACGGAGCATACCAGTAACAATATCTGGTGAATCCTCCTACTCCTAACGGGGTGGTATAGCATAGAAGTGATTCTGGCGCTTACCGCTAACAGTACTAAAAGAGGCACCCTGACGAGGAGTAGGACGAGCTAAAGGGGCTGGAGCACTAATGGCCTGACTCTGAGGATGAACATCGCAACTCCCTTGTCTGGCATACGGGAAATCTCTGAGCCTATGGTCCAACTTTACACAACCAAAACAACCTCTCTATTCAGTCATATACTCTCCGGGATGCATCCTACCACACTTAGAACATGCGGGATAGATAGGTCTATTACTCACACTTTTCTGAGACCTAGACACAGTAGTCTTATTACCCTGTTCCTATCTGATTTTGGATGCGGGAGCACTAGCTGATGAAGGCGCTGGCACAAAAGAATGGCTCTAGAACTGAGGGTGGATCCATCCAAAAAATCTAGTCTGACTATACCCCTTTCTGGTCTAATCTAACTCTCTTATCCCCCCTCGCTCTCTCTCTCTCTCTTTTAGCTTATCCACTTTAATCTGTTGAGCATGTATCATTAATATAGAAAGATCCATGTCCCTATTAAGCATAGTGGATCTACACTCTTTCACGACATAACCCGACACACCAGCCAAAAACTTACTCATACTTGTTCTAGAATCAACCATCATACCAGGAGCATACTTAGATAACTGATTGAACTTAAGACAATACTCCTTAAATGTCATGGAGCCATGTCTTAAGTTCATAAATTCTTCTAATTTCGCTTCTCTCATAAATTTTGCCAAGTTATTGGAGCGGCATCCTCCCCTCTACTCTTCCTCCATATCTCCACCCAATCATAGGTAACATCTTTTATGTAATAGGAAGTTATCTCCACACTCTCTTACTCTGTTACATGTATAATTTAGGTGATCTTTTTCACCTTATCAAGATACATCTGAGGGTCCTCACCTGTCTTTGACCCCTAAAATAGTAGTAACAAATCATGGTTGCTTTAGGTTGAAATCAATATAAGATGAATACTAGGATTGTGTTCCTCCTTACTTCCTAACTCCGTAGACTTATCGTGCTTTGCCAAACTATCTTAATTCCTTGCATACAGAATCTGACAAGATATGTATCACCAACCATCTTTTGAACTCCTTTCATAAATTTCAATCATTACCTTTTGAAATCTCTAAATGTTGCCATACTATCCCTTTTCTTGGATCTCGGATTAACTATGTTCTTTTGGGTGTCAACTTAATTAGATGAGGATTGAAAGTATCAAATTATTGTTGTGATCTTTATTTCCTAATCTCAACCTATCTTATGGAGATAGTATTGAATACAGATGGATTCTTAATTTCTATAGTCATTAAGAAAGCAATCAAACCAAAGAAAATCACAATACATGCAAAAATATTTATCAAGACCGACTTTGGACTTCCTCAACTTCATTATTCAGTCAAGTTTACCACAACCCTAGTTAGGTGGTTTAGTCACTGATGTTTGCAAGAATATCCATTGAATTCATAACAGAAAGTATATGAATAATCTTACAATATACTAACGATGAAAACAAGAATCTCAAATTAATATTCAACCATAAAAATCAAAATAATGGATTCCAAGGTCAAAAGTCAAATGTCAGCATCAATATAGAGTTATGAATATAAAGAGTGTATAAGCTAATACAAAAACATTGAAGGGGTATTTATAGAATACATCATAACCCTAAAAATCCTAACTAAAATAAAAAAGGGAAACGGAGTTGGCACCAACTTATGGACCCACTAACGGGTCATACGTACCACCTACGGACCCTAGGTGGGTCGTAAGTATCAAACAAAATATCAATGCTTCAAAATACTCACTTACAATGGTAGTTACAAAGGGCGTAAGTACCACTTATGCCCCGCAAGTTTAGGACCATCTTCAGATACTCAATATTTTCTTCTGACACCTATGAGGGAACCCACAATGAACTTAAGTCCCACTTACGGCCAGTAAGTGGGGTCCTCTTCTACATTTCAACTCTTTGTTTCTTTTCAGCTCCAGAACCTAGTTTCTTACAAAATAATCACAAAAAACACATCATATCTAACAAACGAACCTATGTACTTGCCTAATTTTGGGTTTTAAACATTAAAAGTTCCATGAAACCATCGTACATCAACACCCATAACTTAGAGTGTTTGCATGTTCTCCAAAAACAAACACATAGCAAACATACTACGATGCTTAACTAAGAGAAACTAAGGAACCTACGGTAGTCAACTTAATTTTATCTCAAAATCTTCTACCCCATCCTGTTTCCAAATTTTCAAAACCAACTGTGTGGATTTATGTCTTTCAATAATATGACACAAAGGAATAAAGTTATGGCATTACATTAGCAGCAAACAATCAAGCAAATATGTAAGTTACACTACCTGAACAGATAAGCATTTGATAACACAACCCATGTATCCTCACAAAAAAAAGTCCTATCACTCACCATATCATTACCTATGTCAATGCAAGGGACTATGTCAAGACACTCACTCTCCCAAAAGAAGTTACAATCAATGTGCATAGAATACCATAGGCCTGCCCTTATTTTCTATACCTTAGTTTTTCAAATAGTTGGACTAGGATTATTATAGGACTTTACTCAACTTATAATGTATGCGTAGTGGCCATTATGGTACATTGGGAGTTAGTGGCTCACCCTCCATGACACTACACTTACATTTAGGGTCCATTTCTCAACCACTTTTCTTTTATTTCTCCCTTTACTCTATTATTTCTTATTCAGGTTGGGTATGGCTTCTTTATTCTCTTTTTTCTTGCTTTTTCTTTTTCTTTTTTTCAAATTTTTATATATTTTTTTATTATTTTACCACACTCAAACCCTACTTTCTTTTTCTCTTATATTACACTCCTCTGCATACCCAACTTCAACAATACACTCCTATGATTACCACCCTCAACTTAGAAAATTTGCCTGAGTTGAGGTGTACAGTATCCAAGGAAGGATCAAGGCTAAAACAGGTTCATTGTAATCAACTTGGGAAGGTAAAAATAATAAAATGGGTCAATATAGGCTCAAATCAGGAACAAGGGATATTTATGCACATTTGGACGGTTATTTAGCCTAAAAGTGGACTAAATCAAAAAAGGCATACGATCATGCCCTAACCAACTATCCTACAACCTAGGTAAGACAAATGGGGCAAGTTCTAGATTATATGCACAAAGGGAACTTGGTAAGAATCTCACACACATATAGTACAGGGCTATATTACCAACTACTACCTAGCCAGTTCATGCAATGCTAATCTATAATTATTTTGTCCCTAATTTTAATGTCATAATAAGATTCACAGTTGTCACATAAATATTCACATCACACAGTCCATAAAATCTTTTTAGAAGGGTATCATTTTTCCAAAACACTTAAAAACAAATAGAATGAACTTCCCTTAGGTTTCTTATTTTTCTCCTAATTAAACACAAATAACGCATAACATAAAAACAACACAATACGACCTAAACATGTTGGATCTACTAAGAACAGACTCTGAGGAAAAGAGACACGGCAACAAAAACCCTAATAAGACATCTAGACCCACAAGTAGATAGCCCCACCCTATCAAATAGAAATGCATTAGGAAGGTATAAAGCACGAGAGTTAGGAACATACTTGTGGCACCTTATGTGTGTAGATCTGATGCCAATCACACCAACATAAATTATCACAAATTTAAAAATAATAAGATACCTTGGGTTTCCTCCCAAACAGCCCCTGATTTAACATCGCTACACAACATAGGTACCTTGATTACTCAAACTTTATCAAGGTAGCCAAATGTTTGAGCTCCAGGGTAATCAACATAATTTATCACCGAAACCACCCTCATGTCAGTAGGAAACTTTATAGCTCTATGAACATTGAACACGACTTCCTCATCATTCACTCTGAACTTAAGTTCACCTCTTTCCATATCCACCAAAGCTCTACTCATGAAAAAAATGGTCTCTCCAAAATTATGGGCATCTCAAAATCAACTTCACAATCCAAGACAACAAAGTTAGTTGGAAAGATGAAGTTATCCACTTTTACCAAAGCATCAAATAATATTCCCATGAACTTTTTCACCATATGATCTGCCATCAATAACCACATCATCATTGGCTTGAGAGCTCTCAAACCCAACTATTTGAACACTATCATCAGCACCAAGTTAATGTTTGCAACCAAGTCACATAATGTGAAAAATTCATAGACCAATAGTGTAAGGAATAGTGAAAGCTCTGGGGTCCTCTTTCTTCTCAACCAAAGACAAGAAAGTAATAGCACTGCAATATTACATATTATCACTTGGCTCAAAATTCACCATCTACTTCTTCTTCACTAAGTGATTTATGAATGTTGCATAACCGGGTGTCTGCTCCAATGCTTCAACAAGAGAGATATTTACAGATAACTCTTTCAACATAGATATAAATATGTGATATTTCCCTTCCTTTTAATTCTTCTTCAACCTTTGGAAAAGATGTGGAGGAGGTTTTTAAATGTTCTTCAAAATTGGCTCGACCTCTTTACCCTTCTTTTTATCAATTTTAACTTTTTTATTAACACTCTTTAATTTATTTGACGTCTCGATATGAGTTACCAACTTCTTAATTTTAACTTTAGGTGTATTATCTAAATTAATAGTATTATTCCTCACCTCATCAACTATCAGCTTATAAGGATCAATAGTAGCCTTACCATTCTGAGTAGTTATGGCAAAATAGAGACTGCCATTCTTTGGATTATGCAAGTATTACTCAAAAGAGTGCTCGATTGATGTTGACTCAAAGTGGCTAACATCTGACCAAACTGGTTCTCTAGTTTCTTAATCAAAATAGCATATGATTGTACCTTCTAGCTGAGTCTCAAAATATCTACTCTAATCTCCCAAAGGAAACTCTCTTAATTCTCTAAACCCTTAACCAGCTTCTAAGCAATACTTCTATTTTCAAATCAAAATCTCAATTTCCTACAAAAAACATACGCACTACTCTTCTCCTTATAATCATCCTTCTGCCTATAGCCATTATATCCCTCTAATTTGATTCTTATACTTGTCCCCATACCATTCCGACCTTAATTCCTTTGCCTCGAGTTCTAAGAGTCCTAATTGGACCCTTGGACCTGGGTTTGAAAACTAAATATATCTCTATCCAGATGCTTTTTTTCTTTATCAGTATCAAATTCATACTACTTAGAAGATTTACCCTATGCGCCCACTACATTCACATTTCTGAATTCATAGTTGTGAACTGATTTGTAAGTAACCCAATCTCTATCCTCATCTATGTAACCTTTTGAGATATTGTATCATTTAGGTCACTCTGCTTACTGGAATCACCAATAGCATAGGTACCAGCTCCTCTGTCTACCTCTCGATTATGCCACCCTCGATTGGTATTAGAGACCTAGTCTAAAACTTTCTCAGCTAACTTCCAACAAAGAATCATGAAAGCCCTACTAGTAATAGTATCAGAAATAGTTTTAGTATTAGCATTCAGGTATTTATAAAATATCTCAAGAAAATTCCTCCCTTAATTTTGTGATTCGGTATCATCATCAACTTTTTCATGAACCTAAGACATGCCTTGCACAATGGTTATAAATGCAATTACCTGAAATTATAAATCTCATTCTTGAACTATAGCATTCTAGAAATGAGAAGAGATAGATCAAGAATTATTTTCACAACTCATTCTAATTAGTGGTAGACCAATGAGACAATTTCCATAACCATAATATTGCTTCACTTGTAAAAGAGAATGGGAACAAACTAAATCTTAAAGCTTACAGACATACCCTAGGTAAATTATATGAAGTGCATATCCCAACGAAATCCACGAAGTGCAGGCTTGCATTATTAGTCAGCTAACCAAAAAACATATCCTTTAGACTAAGCAACTGAATAATATCACTTGTAATATCAAACTTCACTTTGTAGGGAAACTCAGGAGAAATGACCAATCCTATCTTAATAGGCTCAACATACCCCAAGTCTTCCTCCATATCATACACTGGTAAGTACTAAAAAGTTGGGGGTTGTTGAGCTCTATCTCACCTAGCTCTATTGAGTTCTACTCAATTATCTTTTTCCTATCACAAACTATCCTCTTGAGTTGAATAACGGTTATTACTATCCCTCATTACATTCTCTTTAGCAAGTAACCGCTTAATGGTTTGTGTGTCTGTCTCTTGAACATTCTATGGAGGTGGAGGAATTCAATTAGATTCATCATGAACCCCATTGTCCTGCAATTCTAAAGTCTTCTCTAGCTCAATATCAAGTGGAATCAAGGGATTTCCTTAACTCTTATTATTAGGCATACACCGACGTACGCCCCAAAGCACCATAGAAATGAAAACAAACAACCTTAACAACTTTCATCAATCAATTTGTAATCGTATTCCTGACAATAGTGCCAGAATTTAATTCACCCAATATTACAACTCCAAGAAAGTATAATGCAATTGATATCAAATTTATAACTGTAATAACCCGTGTTCCCCTAGCTTAATTTAACTCTTAGAACATGAGTAATCTTATATAAAAAAATTTAAAATATTCAGGATTTTTCAGTTTAGAGCCTACCATAGCACAGGAAATTCAGTCAGTTTTCTAATGATATAAAATTCGCCAAAATTCGATACCCGGGTGGAGAGTTATATCCATTTTTGTAAAACAATGTACCACCTGGTACATGATCGCATCACTCAGAGGGTGCAAATGGTAATTGTCAAAATCCAGTGAGCCATCACAATTCCACTGCATCACACCACCAGCCATTTTCCCAATTGTGACACCAAGGGTTAAATTCATATATAGTGGGGTACCGCGATTGTACCGCATTACGCTAAGCTCCTAGGTCGCAATTGTCAATTTCCAGTGACATGGTGCGATAGCGCCGCGTCACGCCAAGGGCCCCGATCTAGAAGTTTTGATGAAAATTTAAAATGTCGTCCAGGGGAAAAGAAGTCTTTTCCCATAAATTTAATCAGTCCAGGTAGGGGATTTAATCCCTAAAACATAATTAGGTCATTATTATTCACTTTTCCACATATCAAAAAGCATTCTCTCCCTAATAAAGAAACCCTAGCTTTAAGAAATCAAGAGCAATCCTCAAGGAAATCACCAAGGGCTTCAACAATTTAAAACTCAGGTATGTAGGTGTTCATCTATGGGTTCCTTTCACCGTAAGAGTCCAACAATCCATTTTTAAAACTATACGATTATTGATTCATGATTTACAAGCTTGAAATTGGATTGTATTCATGTTCATGAAATTAATTGAGTTTCAATCTTTGATTAATTATATATTCCCATGAAATTTAAATAGAAAGTATATTGAATTTTGTAATTCACATGTTAAAATCCTTGAATTATCAGGTTTGGGTGTTGTAGTTGCAATGTTTACATGTTGTCCATGAATATATGCATTAAGTTATGCTCCCCATGTGTTTGATGAAATGTCCATGTGAATTAAATGGTGAAATCATGACATGCTAGCATATGTACAAGCTTATGCTCTACAAGTGTTTGATAAAATATCTCTATGAATGAATTATGAACCAGTGGACATTGTTATGTTTTTTAATATCATGCTATGCTTTACTATCATGCTATCGAGTCCTGGAGGTATCTAATACCCGACAATATAGTTATTTTCCTAGAGATATAGTAGATATAGAATAGTCTCAGTCATGTCCCAAAATAGTAAGTACTCAGGAAGTTACAGAACTCAGTGAAACTCAGTATTAGTGTAGTTCAACTCAGTATAGTAATCAGTGTCTATCCAGGTGGGAGTAGAATTCAGCATCGAGTGAACCCAAGGATGGGGACTCACCTGCCAGTAGAGGGTGTGATCCTTAGAAGTATTCCTTGCATTCCAGAACTACATAGACAGCATAGGTTGACACATCAACCTGCCAGTTAAGGGTTGATGAGGTGTTTTAACCTGCCAGTTGAGGGTACTACCATTCTCATTAGAGTACCTTCCAGATGAGCATAACTCTTCAGTTTTATTTACCCATCGCATGGTACTGACACCCTTCCAACTGAAGTTACAGGTTGGACCCCGTTATTTTATTTGGGGTATGTCGGTTAGATGATTACTTCCCATAATTTTAGTTTCAGTCTCAGTATAAAAGTCAGTTTAATTCTACAGAATTAGGACTGTCAGACATAGTCAATCAGTATCAGTAACTCAATTATCAATAATCTTAGACATCAATTATTCAGTTATCAGAACTCGGTATTCAGTTTCAGTAAAACCTCAAATATAGTATACATGCATATGAACAATATTGTATACTCAGTATTTATAGTAGTTTTAGATTTCTATATACTCACAATCAGTTATTCTATATTATTCAATCAGTTACTATTCATGCATACAAACCTTTGCATTAGCCTTACTTCATCTAGCATACCAGTACATTCTACGTACTGACATATACTCTTTATTTGTGCTATGATGTCTCTTATCATAGGTTCGGATGCTCAAGTTCCTGCCCACACATAGACAGATTCAGATTCAGACAGTAGTTTTAGATTTAGTAGTGAGTCCTTATCTATCGAGTATATGTTTTATTTCTATATTTTAGTAGTCGAAGTTAGTTGGGTGCTTGTCCCATCAACTCTGTTTTTAGATAGTTCAGTTAGAGGCTTTTTCAGACTAGACTATTAGACAGTGTTTAGTTTTGCAGATTATAATTACAGTTTATATTCTTTATCAGTATTTAGATTATGAACCATATGGCAATTCAGCCTATTTTCTGCATTTTTAGTATTATTATTTAGTGCTCGTGGTAGATATTAGTCATGGGTTAGCTTCTGGTCCATCGGGGTAGTAAGCACCATGTAGTATCTAGGGTACAGGCTCAGGGCGTTACTAACTTGGTATCAGAGCCTAAGGTTCAACAGAGTCCTAGGGATTCTAAAAGACGCATCCAGTAGAGTCTTGTGCATATGTATGTAGTGTGCCATACTTATTGACAAGAGACTACAAGATATTTTAGGAAAAGTTTCCCTTCTTTTAGTATTCATGTCGTGCAAGTGAGCATGGGCTCAAGTTAAACTCTCAGTCTAATCCATTTCTTCTTTCTATTTACAAAATATGCCTCCCAAAAAGAACAACAGAAGAAGAACAAGAAACCATTCAGCACCTCAACCCATTCAGATAGATCCTCTTGGTCATCATGTCTCCCATGTAGAATTCGGAGCTGTGTTTACCATTCTAGCCAATTCCATAGCAACTCATAATGAATGGCCAGCTACTATTCAGGACAACCTTGTAGCCAATACTACTGCAGCCAGGATTTGGGACTTCGCCAGAATAAATCTTCCCCTATTCTCATGATCTAAGTTAGAAGAGGATCCACAGGAGTTCCTTGATTAGGTTTAAAAAGTCATAGATATCATGGGGTGACTTTTAGTGAGAGTGTTGAGTTAGCTGCCTACCAGCTACAAGATATAGCTCATATGTGGTTTAAGCAGTGGAAGGTAAACAGGGTTACAGATGCAGAGCCCATAGAGTGGGAAGAGTTTGCTACTACTTTTCTTAATAGATTATTTCCCTTAGAGCTGGGAGAAGCCAAAGTGTTAGAGTTCATCAATATCAGGCAAAGCAGCATGAGTGTGAAAGAGTATTCCCTCAAGTTTACCCAGTTATCCTGATATGCTCCCCATGTAGTAGCAGACAATAGGTCCAGGATAAGCAAGTTCGTATCTGGGGTGTCAGAGAGTGTGGTTAAGGAGTGCAGAACTGCAATGCTAATTAAGGAGATGGACATATCTAAGATCATGGTCTATGATCATTAGATAAAGAGGCTAAGAATAATGAGAAAGAGGGAGAATAAAAGAGCTAGGATAGGTAGCTTCAATTTCACTCAGCCTAAGTCAGAAGGCGATAACCGTTCCCAGTTTTATCTAAAATCATCAATTCCATCTCCATCCTTATCCAGTGCTCTAGTCCCTAAGTTCAGAAATGGTAACAAAGATAAGGCACCAGGCTCTAAATCTCAGGGTAGTGTCAGCAGTGCTCGAACAAATCCTCTTTGTCAAAAATATGGCAGAAACCACTAGGGTTTTTGCAGAGCTAACAGTAATGTTTGTTTTAGGTGTAGCAAACCAGGCCACAGAGATAGAGATTGTCCTTAGTCAGGTACTCAAGCTTAGTATAATTTTCCTTTATCTTAATTAGATCACCCAAATTAGCAGAGTGCCGCTTCTAGTGCCACCAGTAGGCAACGCCCAAATAGGCTCTATGCACTTCAGTCTCAACAAGATTCAAAAAGTCCTCCTAATATGGTCACTGGTATGTTACAGATATTCTATTTATATGTTTATTCCTCATTAGATCTAGGAGGTTCTCTGTCTTTTGTAACTCCTTACATAGCAGTCAATTTCAAAGTCAAACTAGAAATCTTAGAAGAATTATTCTCAGTCTCTACCCTAGTGGGTTAGTTTATTATAGCCCAGTAGGTATATAGGAACTGTCCAGTTATGATATCTCATAAAGTCACTTCAGCAGACTTAGTAGAATTAGAGATAATAGATTTTGATGTCATTCTTGTCATGGATTGGCTCCATTTATAGTATGCCTCAGTTGAATGGAGAAAAAGAATTGTTCCTTTTCAGTTTCCAAATGAATCAGTCCTTGAATGGAGGGGTAGTACTACAGTGCTTCAGGGTTAGCTGATTTCATACGTTAGAGCGAGAAAAATGATATCCGAGGGATATGTCTATCATCTTGTGTGAGTCAAATACTCTATTTCAAAGACTCCTAGTCTTGATTCAATTTCAGTAGTAAATGAATTCTTAGATGTGTTTTCCAAAGATCTTCCCAGAGTTCCTCCCGAAAGGGAAATTGACTTTGGAATAGGCCTTCTTCCAGACATTCAGCCTAATGTACTCCACCATACAAAATGGCACCAGCTGAACTCAAAGAGTTAAAAGAGCAGTTAAAAGACCTTTAAGACAAGGGGTTCATCAGACCTAGTATTTCCCTGTGGGGTGCACCAGTCCTATGCATGCATAAGAAAGACGGTACCCTTAGAATGTGTATAGATTACCATCAGCTGAACAAAGTCACAGTCAAGAATAACTACCATTTCCTAGAATCGATGACTTGTTTGACCAACTTCAGGGTGCCAGTTATTTTTCTAAGATAAACCTCAGATCAGGCTACTATAAGCTAAGAGTAAGAGAATGTGACATTCCAAAAATAGCTTTCTGAACCCTGTATGATCACTTTAAATTTCTAATCATGTCCTTTGGTATTACAAATGCCCCAGCAGCCTTCATGGACTTAATAAAACGCATGTTCAAGTAGTACTTAGATATATTTGTTATAGTCTTTATCGATGACATTCTTGTCTATTCCCATAGCAAAAATAATCACGTAGATTACCTAAAAATTGTAATTTAGACTCTCAGAGCAAATCAGTTTTTTGACAAATTTAGTAAGTACAAATTTTTACTAAGGTCAGTAGCATTCCTTGGTCATAGTATTTCCGATGATAGAATTAGAGTTGATCCTCAAAAGACTAAAGTAGTGAGAAACTATCCTAGACCTATTTCTCCATTAGATATCAAGATCTTTTTGGGTTTAGCTGGCTATTACCATAGGTTTGCAGAAGTATTTTTGTCTATTTCATCCCCATGTCCAATTTGAGTTAGAAGAAATTCAAGTTTTAGTGGTCAGATTCATACGAGAAGAGTTTTCAGGAGTTGAAGACTCGACTTACCTCAACCTCAGTTTTGATTCTACCAAATGGTTCAGACGAGTTTGTTGTGTACGGTGATGTATCTAGAATAGGTTTGGACTGTGTCCTCATGTAAAATGGTAAGGTCATAGCCTACGCCTTTTGACAGCTCAAGCCCCATGAAAAGAATTACCCTACCTATGATCTTGAGTTAGCAGTTGTAGTACTTGCCTTAAAGATTTGAAGGCATTATTTGTATGGAGTGAATGTTGATAAGTTCACAGATCACAAAATCTTGAAGTATGTCTTTTATCAGAAAGATTTGAATTTGTATCAGAGAAGATGGTTAGAGCATTAAAATATTATAACATGAGTGTTCTGTAGCTCTATGAAAGGCCAATGTAGTGGTTCATGCTCTCAGTAGATTGTCTATGGGTATTGTTGCTAACATTGAAAATTATAAGAAGAAATTAGCTCAGAAAGTTCATCAGCTTGCATGACTAGGTGTCTGCTTAGTCGATTCCATAGAAGGTAGTGTGTGGGTTCAAAATAGTTCAGAATCATCTCTAGTTTCCAAAGTAAAGGAAAAGTAAGACAGAGATCCCAGTCTAGTTAAGCTAAAAGGGTCAGTCAGAGATCATAAAGTAGAGGTTTTCTCCCAAGGTGGAGATGGTGTATTGTGTTTCCAGGGTCGTTTATGTGTACCAGGTATAGATGATGAGGCAACGAATTCTTGTAGAAGCGCATGGTGTGCATTACTCTATTCATCCTGGGGCCACTACGATGTACCATAATTTGTGAGAGATCTATTGGTGGAGTGGGATGAAAAAGGATATCGCAGAGTTTGTAGCTAAGTACTCTATGTGTTAGTAGGTTATGTTTGAGAACCAGAAGCCTAGTGGATCCATGTAGGAGTTTAGTATTCCCACATGGAAATGGGAAAAAGTGAACATGGACTTTCTGATGGGTTTGCCTCGTACTGGATATCAGTGTGATTTGATTTAGGTTATCCTAGATAGGATGACCAAATTTGCTCATATCTTGCCAGTTCATACCTCTTATTCAACTGAGAACTATGCCAAACTCTATATCAGAGAGTTGGCCAGGTTACATGAAGTCCCAGTTTCTATTATCTTAGATAGAGGTACCCAGTATACTTCTCACATCTGGAAAGCATTCCAAAAGGGTCTTGGTACCAAAGTTCACCTCAGTACAACCTTTCACCCTCAAATAGATTTTCAAGTAGAAAGGACCATTTAGACTCTTGAAGATATATTAATAGCCTACATTATTGATTTTAAAGGTAGTTGGGATGACCATTTGCCTTTGATTGAATTTGCATATAATAATAGCTATCATTTTAATATTCAGATGGCTCCGTTTGAGGATCTCTATGGTAGGAGATATAGATCTCTAATTTGTTGGTTCTATGTAGGTGAGGTCACAGTAGTAGGGCCTTACTTAGTGTTTGATGCCTTAGAAAAGGTTCAGTTGATCAGAGAAAGGCTTAGGGAAGCCCAGAACCGAGAAAAACCATATCCAGATATGAGGAGAAAAGATCTTGAGTTTGAGGTCAGCGATTTTATGTACTTAAAAATCTCTCCCATGAAAGGAGTGAAGAGGTTTGGCAAAAAGGGAAAGATTAGTACCTAATATGTTTGTCCCTATATAATTCTCAGCCATTTTGGAAAGGTAGCTTATGAGCTTTAGTTGCCTTTGGATCTAGCTTCAGTACACCCAATATTCCACATCTCCTTACTAAAGAAATGCATCGGTCACCCAGCATTCATAGTTTCTTTAGAGGCTATAGATATTCAAAATGATCTATCTTTCGAGGAGGTTACATTCCAAATCCTTGATCGTCAGATCCAAAGACTGAGGAACAAAAAATTTCCCTTGGTTAAAGTTCTTTGGCAGAATCAGTCCATTGAGAGAGATACTTGGGAACTAGAAGCAGATATACGGACCAAGTATCCTCTCCTCTTCTCCACAAACTCAGATTCAGCTTAAGGTAATAGTCTTCCTTAGCTTTGCTCAGCTCCCTGTTTAGTAACACTTACAAACTTGGTATTTATTATCATGGCATATTAAGTCATGCATTCATGAATCAGTTCAGTCATGTACTCATGCATAAGATATGCATATTTAGTATGAAAACTTAGCTTATCAGTGATTTTAGTCATGCAATCTTGTTTCAGTTGTGCTTGTTTAGTATGTAAACTCAGTCTATAAGTATTTATCTGCTTAATCAGTTTCATTCGAGGACAAATGTTCCTAACAAGAAGATATTGTAATACCTCGTATTTTCCTAGCTTAATTTAACGCTTAATAAACGTGTAATCCTATATAAAACTTTTAAAATACTCTGGATTTTCTAGTTTAGATCCTGCCATTGTGTATGAAATTCGGTCAGCTTTCCAACGATATAAAATTCGCCTAAATCCAATACCCGGGTGAAGAGTTATAGCCATTTTTGTAAAACAATGTACCACCTGGTACATCATCGTATCACGAAGAGGGTGCAAATGGCAATTGTCAAAATCCAGTGAGCCATCGCAATTCCACTGCATCGTGCCACCAGCCATTTTCCTAATTGTCACTTTCCAGTGTGACTCCATGATTATAGCGCGTCATGCCAAGGATTAAATTCATATACAGTGGGGTACCATAATTGTACCACATTGCGCTAAGATCTCAGGTCATAATTGTTAATTTTCAGTGACACAGCGCGATAGCGCTGCGTCGCACCAAGGGCCCAGATCAAGAAATTTTGATGAATATTTAAAATGTCGTCCAGGAGCACAAAAGTCTTTTCCCATAAATTTAATTAGTCCATGTACGGGATTTAATCCCTAAAGACATAATTATGCCATTATTACTCACTTTTCCCCAAATCAAAAAGCATTCTCTCCCTAATAGAAAAACCCTAGCTTCAAGAAATAAAGAGCAATCCTCAAGGAAATCACCAAGGTCTTCAAGAATTAAAATACCCAGGTATGTTAGGTGTTCATCTGTGGATTCCTTTCACCCATAGAGTCAGAGAATCTATTTTAAAACTACAAGATTATTGATTCATTATTTACATGCTTGAAATTAGATTGTATTCATGTTCATGACCTTAATAGAGTTTCAATCCTTGATGAATTATAGATTCTGTGAAATTGAAATAACATGTATATTGAATTTTGTAATTCCCATGTTAAAATTCTTGAATTAGCAGGTTTGGGTGTTATAGTTACAATGTTTACATATTGTCCACGAATATATGCATTAAGTTGTGCTCCCCATGTGTTTGATGGAATGTTCATGTGAATTAAATGGTGAAATCAAGACATGCTAGCATATGTACAAGCTTATGATCTAGAAGTGCTTGATAAAATGTCTGTATGAATAAATTATGAACCAATGGAAATTTTTATGCTTTTCAATATCATGATATGCTTTACTTTTATGCTATTAAGTCCTGGGGGTATCTAATACCCGACAATCTAGCTATTTCCCTATAGCTACAGTAGCTACAGAATAGTCTCAGTCATGTCCTAAAATAGTAAGTAATCAGGTAGTTACAGAACTCAGCAAACTCAGTCAGTTACAGAACTCAGTGAAACTTAGTATCAATCTAGTTCATCTCAGTATAGTAATTAGTGTCTATCCAGTTAGGAGTAGGATTCAGCACTAAGTGAACCAAAGGATGGGGACTCATATGCCATTAGAGGGTGTGATCCTTAGAAGAAGTCCTTGCGTTTCAGAACTATGTAGCCAACGTAGGTTGAGACATCAACCTGTCAGTTGAGAGTTGATGAGGTTTTTAAACCTGCCAGTTGAGGGTACCACCATTCTCATTAAAGTACCTGCCAGATGAGGGTAACTCTTCAGTAGTATTTACCCATGGCATAGTACTGACACCCTTCCAACTAGGGTTACAGGTTGGACCGCTGTTATTTTATTTGGGGCATGTCGGTTTGATGATTACTTCCCACAGTTTTAGTTTCAATCTCAGTATAGAACTCAGTTCAGTTCTACAGAATCAAGGCTGTTAGACATAGTCAATCAGTATCAATAACTCAGTTATCAGTAATCTTAGATATCAATTATTTAGTTATCAAAACTCAGTATTTAGCTTCAGTAAAAGCTCAGATACAGTATACATGCATATGCACAGTATTCCATACTCAGTATTACAGTAGTTTCAAATTTCTATGTACTCATAATCAATTATTCTATATCATTCAGTCAGTTATTATTCATGCACTTGAACCTTTTCATTCATCCTTATCTTATCTAGCATACCAGTATATTCCATATACTGATGTATACTCTTCTTTGTGATATGATATCTCATATCATAGGTTCGGATACTGAGGTTCTTGACCACACATAGACAGATTTAGTAGTGAGTCCTCATCTATCGAGGATATATTTTATTTCTGTATTTCAATAGTCGAAGTTAGTTGGGGGCTTGTCCTATCAACTCTGCTTTCAGAGAGTTCAGTTAGACACTTTTTAAGACTAGACTATCAGACTATGTTTAGTTTTGTAGATTATTATTACAGTTGATATTCTTTATCAATATTCAAATTTTGAACCTTATGGCAATTCAGCCAATTTTTTGCATTATTTTTAGTATTATTATTTAGTGCTCATAGAAGATATCAGTCATGGGTTAGCTTGTGGTCCTTCGGGTTCATAGGCATCATCTAGCATTCGGAGTGCAGACTCAAGGCGTTACAATAACCCAACAAAGGTTGGGACCAAACCCATAGAGAATAGGCCATTTCTTTATCAGAAACTTAGTAAAGTTGTTGGAAAAGTGAAAATAATTAAATAAGGGATTTTGTAAGAATAGTAATAGTAGTAATAAATCTTGGTCTCTTTAGATTGAATCAATATGAGATGAATACTAAGACTGTGCTCCCTCTGACTTCCTAATTCCATGAACTTATCATGATCTATCAAACTATTGCAATTCCATGCATGCAAAAACTAACAAGATATGTATCACCAACCATCTTGTAAATGCCTTTGATAAATTTCACTCATCACCTTTTGAGTCTTAGAGTGTCACCTTACTGACCCTTATCTTGGATCCTAGATTAACTATATTTTTTTGGGTGTAAAGTTAATTAGATGAGGGTTGATAGCCTCAAATTACTGTTGTGATTTTATTTTTCCTAATCTTGACCTCTCTTATGGAGATGTTATCGAATACATGTAGGTTAATAACTTTTGCAGTCGTTAAGAAAAAAATCAAACCTAAGATATCACAATACATACAACAATATTGATCAAGAATGACTTTGTATTTCCTCTACTTCGCTATTCCACCAGGGTTCTCACAACCTTAGTTAGGTGTTTTATCCGCTCATGTTTGCAAGAATATCCATTAAATTTATAACAAAAAGCATATGAATAATATTACAACATATTAAGGATGAAAACCAAAATCTCAAATTAAGATACAATTATAAAAACAAAGGACAATGGGTTCCATGATCAAAAGTCAAATTTCAAAATCAAGATAGAGTTGTTAATGTAAAGAGTGTGTAAACTAATACAAAAACATCATAGGTGTATTAGATAGAATACATCAGAAACTTAAAAATCAAAATAAAAAAGGAAAACTAAGTCGGCAACAACTTACGGACCCTCTTATGGGTTGTATGTACTATTTAAGGACCCTAGATGGGTCATAATTACCAAACAAAATCTCCATTTTGCATAACACTAACTAATAATAGTACTTATGAGGGGCATAATTGCCACTTATACCTCATAAGTAGCCTCAATAAGTCTGTAGACCATTTTTTGATTCTTAATATGTTATTCTGAAACCTACGAGGGAGCCCACTATGGACGTAAGTCCCACTTATGGATTGTAAGTGTATCCATAAGTGGGGTCCTCTGCTACACTTGAATTTTTTTAATTCTTTTCAACTCCAGAACCTAGTTTCCTCAAAACAAACAAAAAACACATCATATCTAAAAAAGGGGACCTAAGTACTTTCATAATTTCAAATTTTAAGAATCAAAAGTGTCATTATATAATGGCAAATCAGGAATCATGGTAAACGCATGCATGAAACTTTGAAGGGTTTTGGTAGTAGGCCTTTTGATTTAACTACTTCAAATGGTCATCCTAGCTCAACCCATCTCCCTCTATTGAGTTGGATTGTAGGGTTTTCTTTTTGTGTGATGAGGCTATCTATTTGGCCAAGGACTCTTCTTACCGTATTTTCAAGCCTACTCTTATATCGAAAGTGAGAGGTAGAAGTTCTACTAGAAGTGCACAAGGCAAAGGTGGTGTGCTCATAGTGGCGGTTGTGGGGCTACTCAGTAAGCTGGTGGACGTGGACAGTGTTATTCTATATCTACCAAACCAGAGGCAAAGGCTTTCCAAGCTATTATCACAGGTATTATCTCTGTTTCTTTCAAATTTATATCTATGTTATTTTATTTGGGTCGAATTTATCCTATGTTTCTGCGTATTTTACTTTATGTTTTCATTCTTCTAGCGAGCCTCTTTCCATGTATATCCGTGTATATACCTCCATAAGAGATTTTTTAGTGAAAGATCGGGTGCATCGATCCTGTGCTGTAAGTTTTGCAGGTCGTGAGAATTGGTAGATCATATTATCCTAGACATAGTAGATTTTGACATCATTTTGGGTATGGGTTGGTTAGCTCCTTATTATGCTATCCTAGACTGTTATGTTAAAACTATTATTTAGCTCTACCGGGTAAGCCAAGGATAGCTTGGAAGGGTGTGCTTCCTTCGTGTCCCAAGAGAGTTATATCCTTTATTCAAGCTCGTCATTTAGTAGAGAGAGGGTGTTTATTTTATTTATCCCATATTCGTGATACTAGTGTTGGTTCCTCTCCTTCTTTAGACTTTGTTCATATTGTACATGAGTTTGTCGATGTCTGCCCTACAAATTTGCCAAGTAAGCCTCTAAATTATGATATTGACTTCACCATTAATATTGAGCCAGGAACCAAGAAAATCTATATTTTTCCTTATAGGATGGCCCCAGCAGAGTTGAAAGAATTAAAGGATCAGTTGCAGAAGTTATTAGACAGGAGATTTATTTGACCTAGCATATCAACTTGGGGTGCACCTGTCTTGTTTATGAAGAAAAAAGGATGGGTCTATACACATGAATATTGGTTGTCAATAGTTGAATAAGGTGACAATTAAGAATAAGAATCCTCTTTCTTATATTAATGATTTATTCAATCAGCTTTAGAGTGCTTCGGTATTTCCAAATATTAATTTGAGGTTTGAGTATCACCTATTGAGCTTTAGTGCTTCAGATATTCTAATTGCATCTTTTCAAACTTGGTGTGGTCATTATGAATTCTTGGTCATGTCCTTTAGGTTGACCATTTCCCTAGCTGCACTCATGGAATTGATGAATTAGGTATTCCAATGGTATCTCAACTCTTATTCTATTGTATTTATAGATGATATCCTGATTTATTCCAAAAGTGAGACCAATCATAAGGAACATTTGTAGTTTGTACTCTAAAGATTGATGGGATAGAAGTTGTATGCTAATTTCCCTAAATATAAGTTTTGGTTGGAGTTTGTTTCTTTCTTGGGTCATGTGGTGACCAAGTATAGTATCATGGTTGATCCATCTAAGATTTCAAAGGTTTGCGGTTGGGCTAGGCCTACTTCCCCTATTGCGATTCAGAGTTTTATTGGTTTACCAGACTAGTATTGGATTTTTGTTGAGGGTTTTTCATATATTATGGCTCCATTAACCAGGTTAACTCATGATAATATTTCCTTTCAGCGGTATGATACTTGTGAGGTAAGTTTCCAAAAGCTTAAGGATTTATTGACATTAGCTCTTATCCTAACTTTTCCCAAAGAGGGCATGGGTTTTACCATCTTCTATAATGCTTAGGTAATGGGTTAGGTATTATGTTAATGCAGGATGGTAAGCTGATTTTGTATGGTTGTCATTAGTTGAAGCCTCATGAAAATAATTACCCTACCTAAGATTCAGAGTTGTGCACAATTGTATTTACTTTGAAGATGTAGAGGCACTTCTTATATCGAATCCATTTTGAGATTTTCTCAAATCATCGTTGTATTTAGTATTTCTTTACCCAACGAGATCTTAATATGAGGTAGCATCATTGGAATGAGTTGCTTAAGGATTATGACTTTATTATTCTCTATCATTCGGTCAACTCTAATGTGTTTGAGGAAACCTTGAGCTAAAAGTCGACTAGCATGAGTATTTTGGTACATCTTTTGACCCAGGAGAGGCCTTTGACCTTAGAGGTTTAGCCATTGGCTAACTAAATGGTTAGGCTTATTATTTTGACACCTGGATGTGTTTTGGAATTTGTGGGGGCTAGGTCTTCCTTGATAGAGCAGATTTGGGCTCATCGGTTTGATGATGTTGGGTTAAGAGTGATTTCGGATAAGGTGTTAAGTGATAAGGCTAATGAAGCCTCACTTGATCCAGATGATATTTTAAGGATTGGAGGTCGAGTTTGAGTGTTGTGGGTGGGTAATTAGATGAGATTGATTTTGGAGGAGGCTCACTGTTCCATTTATTCTATTTATCTAGGACTGACTAAGATGTATTGTGATTTAAGATAGCACTACTAGTAGGGAGGTATGAGAAAGGATGTAGCAAATTTCATAAATCATTATGTTTGTTACCAACAGGTTAAGTTTGAGCATTTGCAGTTGAATGGTTTGGCTTATAGGTTACCCGATTACGAGTGGAAATGGGAATGGATCACTATAGACTTCATGACTGGGTTTCCTCATACTTTTCATAGTGCTGATAGTGTTTGGGTCATCATAGATCGGTTGACCAAATCTGCTCATTTCTTTATTATTCAAGTATTTTAGTGATGAGAGGTTGGCCTATATATATATTCGTGAGATAGTTCAAATTCATGGTGTACCAGTGTCTATTGTCTCAAATAGAATTATAGTGTTCATAACTCACTTTTGAATGACTTTTCAAGAAGATTTGGGAACCCGGGTTGATCTTAGCACAACTTTTTTCCCCCAAACTGACAGCCAATTCTTAGTAGACAATTTACATTTTGGAAGATATGCTCGACGCTTGTGTTATGGAATTTAGAGGTCAGTAGAAATATTATCTAGCTTTGGTAGAGTTTGCGTATAATAATATCTACCATTCTAGTATTAAGATAGCTCCCTTCGAGGCTTTGTATGGTAGGTGTTTTTGCTCTTCAGTTGGTTTAATTTAAGGTTTATGAGAATAAACGTCGAGGTATAGACTTGCTTCATAAGTCCTTGAATAGAGTTTGGGTCATTTAGGATAGACTTTGAGCAGTTCAGAGTAGGCAGAAGTGTTATACAGATTGTAGGCTTCGTGCCTTAAGATTAGTGTTGATGATCGATTCTTTCTTTGTGTACCACCTATATAGGGAGTAATGAGGTTTAGGAAGAGGGGCAAGCTTATCCCTAGGTATATTGGACCATTTGAGATTCTTTAGACTATTGAGGATATGGATTATGAGTTAGCATTGCCTGCAGATTTATCAGTTGTCCATCATGCTTTTTATGTTTTTATGCTGCGTCTTTATATTTTGAATAAGTATTACCTCATTCATTGGGATTCAGTGCAGTTAGATGAGAGGTTGTCTTTTGTTGAGAAAGACTTCTCCATTCTATCCAAAGCTATTAGGAGGCTGCGTTCTAGAGATATTCCAGTAGTTGAGGTCTAGTGGAGACATCAACCTATAGATTAGGCTACTTGGGAGGTGGAGTCCAATATGTGTGGTAGTTATCCCCAGCTGTTCACTGATTCAAGTATCTTCCCTTTTCTTTAGTTCAAGGACGAATAAGATTTTTAGTGGTGTATGATGTAATGACCTAATTTTTGGTGAATTATTCATTTTTGTGTGATTTGACCATCTTACCCTTCCACATGGTTTCTTTGTGGTCTTCATCCTACCAAACGAAAGAAGCCACTATCAAACTGCTTGCCCTATTAAAGTACCAAAGGTGTGCTCAGGCCGACGACTAGGAAATATGGTCTGGGGATTATTGGTACAACTTTCAATGAATTTTGGTGTGATTTATGTGAGTTTGGGATTTTGGAGAGTTATAAAGGCTTCATAGTTGACTTCAGTCAAAAATTATTGTTCTATGTGTTAGATGGCTAAACAGACTACTCTAGTAGATTCAAAACATCTATTTTAGGTTGATAACATGGTTGGCATAATTTTACAGCTTTTATATCTCATTTTGATCCTCGGTTCAAAAAGTTGTAAAATTAGGTCTTGGGGTCAATTTAGTAAAAGCAATTTTTTTAGAGAAACTAATGTCGTCGTTGAGATTAAAGCATCAAATTTAGTAAGGTAGCATAGTTTATTTGCATTCTCAAGATTCTGAATGAATCTTGAGGGTCAGTAAAGACTTGGAATTTTCAAGACTACAGATGGTGAAATAAAACCTAGTGTGACCGCTAAAGTAATCCTTTGGGCGCTCTAGTGGAGGGCGCTTTAACGTCCATATGGCTTTTTAGCGACCTTGCCAACTTGGCGTGTGCCGCTTTAATGGCAAGTGGCCGCTAAAGAGCAAGCAACTTTAGTGCCGGCTTGCTCTCTTTAGAGGCCTGCCACCTAAGTGAGGGTACTGCTTTAGCGGTCACCTAGGTGCTTTAGCGGTGATTGCTAAAGCAGCCCAGGGACCACTTTAGTGGCACCTGATACCTGTATATATATTCCTTTCTTATTTTTCCACCATTTTTTATACTTAGAGCTTTGGGTTTTAGAGTTTTTGGGTGATTTCTTTCATTTTCAAGCTTAGGCAAGCTCCAAATCCCTATTTCAATTACTTTTCATCGATTTTTGTAATCTAAAGCTTGTTAAATTTGATTTCAAGTGTGAAATTTGGGGATTTCTAGCCCGAAAGCCTAAGTTAGTATTTCTTTAATTTAAACCCCAATTTAACCAGTTTTCACTTGGTTTTTCTTCTATGGGTTCCTTTAATCACGGGTAATATATTTTTAAACTAAATTTTCTATTTTAGCCTTCTTTTTTGAGGGTCTCTCTTTACCCTGACTCAGAAATAGACAATATGAGTATCGTTGGCTTTCTTTTGACGTATAGATTCTACATTTGTATGTTGTAGTTGATTTCAAATTTGTTCGTGGGGGGGAGGCTCCGTCTAGAAGACTTTTGGATTAGATTTTCTTTATTCGAGATAGGTTATGGTTTCACATTCTTCAGACAGGGTTAAGTAGTTAATAATGATATAAAAACATGTTATGGGTATGGAAACTAATCATGGAAATGGCTTATTTATTGTTTTATTCTATTATGAGAGCCTATGTTGTTGTTATTTGGTGGTTTTGAGACATTATTTGCTATGTGTGACCGTGTGGGGTTTTATATGATGTTGTTGGTCTGGCATTTATGTAATGGGTTATTTTCTTCTTGGTGGAAAACTGTGTAAGTTGAGATTTATGTTGTATAAAATGATATATTACTGTATATTTTACTTTATTATTATATGGATTATATTGGATCATGGATGGCTGGCTTATTGAGCAAATTTTTGGCTCACGTGCTTGGTATATTGATTGAATTTGGAAATTCTCATTCTGGTTGGTTGTCATCTGATGTGTGAGCAAAAGCTAACACATTTAATACTTTTAGGCCCAAAATAATTGTGAATTCTGAAGCAACTCTTGTTGTTTTGATGTTTTTGCTCATGATATTACAGTAAAAGGCTGAAGGAATAAAAACAAATGACAATGGAGCAAAAGAGTTGAAAATGTGAGCAAAAGAGAAGAAATCATGGCTGACGACCTCCGTGATCCGTCGTCAACCTTGTGATAGCTTATCAGCATTGGCATCAACCTTAACCAGAAACTTGAAGCCGTGATAGCTTATCAGCATTAGCGTCAACCTTAACCAGAAACTTGAAGCCTGAGAAGAATTTCTGATGACGTTGGTGATAAGGCATCAAGTTGGTGATAAGTCATCACGAAGGGCGTCAGCTTAAACTAGAGAATTGAGTTTTAAGAAGAAATCTGACGACGTTGGTGATATAACGTCAGATCGGTGATGCGGCGTCAGCTACATCATTAGCCTAAGACAAATTTTGAAGGCAACTGAAGCATTCTGACGCCATCCGTGATAGGGCGTCTGACTCTTGATGCGGCGTCAACTTGGGCGTTACCTATTCCGAGAATTTTATTAAGTTTTGTTATTTTATTTCCTTAATTAGGCTTTACTATAAATAGCATGTTTTAGGGTTTCATTCACAAAAGCGAGGAAGCAGCTTTTGACATCTTGTAACTTAGTAAAGGGGAGTTCACTTGTTTTTGACTCTCTTAACTTAGAATTCAATTTTCCATCCTTTGATTTAGTTGTGGGAAATTCTTATTGTACCTAAAGGAGAAACAACTTTGAATTTCATATTTTGTAAGTTCACTAGCTTTAAGTTATGAATTTAATCTTTGTTATCTCTTTCTATCTTATGAGCAACTAAAACCCACAACTACGGTTGTGGGATCTATGATTATTATTTCATTGATTTAATAGTTGGATTAGGGTTTGAGTGATTGTGGGAAAGTCTTGAAATTCTGTTGTTTTAACTTGAATCTATTGGTTGCAAACATTAGGTTATGCCTTGGGTTTTATTTGCTTCTAACGGAGAAATAGACTAGAGGTCGTGAATTATGAATAGGGACTCGGAAGCTACCAACCTTCTGTTTAATGATTGATGCCGCAACTATATCAATCTACCTAAGATAACATCCGATTGGAAATAGATATGTTATCTAAGTTCGAGAGAATTAAATAATAAATTTTCTGGTGAGGTCGAGAGATAAGTCAGATAGTATCATCGGTAGGGATAATCTATTGTCCCCACCTATCACGAGTATCATGAACAGTTATTATTCAATGGAGATTAATAGTTATAGTGATCACAACCCTACTTTCTCTATACCATTGATTCGAAATATTGAAATCTAAGTTTTCAGTTCTAAAATAAGTTGAAACGTTAAAATTTGTTTGATTGATAAAAACCCCTATTTTGTCTTTTTTTACTATTTATTTGAATTTAATTTGTATCTATAGTTTTGAACTAGTTTAATCGCCACTCACATTGTTCCCTGTGGATTCGACCCCGAATCCGAAGTTGGGTAAATATATTGATGACGACCGCCTTGCACTTATTTGAGGTGTAAGTTGAGTGTTATCAAAAATGGTGCCGTTTCCGGGGAAAGCATATTGAGTTAGTTTGAAATTTTAGCTTACTTGCTTGAATTCAAACTTGTAAATATTTGTTGTGATTTCCTTTGTTTCTTGTGTTAGGTAGATTTTCTTTATTTTTATTTATTTCTTACTATGGCATCATGGAATGAATGTAAGTTTGATGCTTGGAAATATTATCTGGATGATCCATATTCATATTGTGATGGACCCCACTTTTAGCAAGATTGTAGATATGCTCCTCGGAGAGAGATGTGTGCACCATCTCCATCCTACCGGGAGTATAACTGTTCTTTATATGATGGTCAAGATGGACATTGGAGTGATTTCCCAAATGCCCCCTCCCCCTATTACGCTAACCCAAGTTCTAGTTCTTCTTATGAGTATGACAGGTCTTATGGTCAAGAAAAGGAAGAATGCAGCACTGGAAAGAGTGACATTGAAGTTTTGGTTCAACTAATGTTCGATCGTATAGATACAACGAATGATACCATATGTGACATACGTCAAGACATTAGGGCATTTAACGAGGGAAGAGAAAGGATAGAAAAGATAGATATCGAGGTCAATCATCCAAAAAACTTTTCTACACTATGTTTAGATGATATCTTGTCTGTGGAATCATTTAAAATAATGGAAGAGTATGACGATAAAGAGCAAGATTCCTACACTGATGATGAGCTTGATGTTGATTAACCCTTGGAGATTTCCCAGCCAACTGAGCCAACTATGAGGGATGATACCAAGATTGAGGGAATGGTGCTAGAGGCAAAAGAAGAAGCCAAGCCAATCTCTTATGAAGACTCTAGCCCAATTCAAAGTAAAAATGTTGAGAAGATGAATAAAAGTGAATGTGTAGAGGATAGCGTAAATTTTGAAGTAGGATTTGTTGGGCCACACTCGAAGCATTTTTCCACATTATGTTTAGATGATATCTTGTCTGTGGAATCATCTAAAATAGTGGAAGACTGTGAAGATGAGGAACAGGAATCCTATATTCTTTATTTTACACTTGATAAGCAACACAAAAAACACATCTCACTTTAAAGTTGAGTTGTTTACCATGCATCATCCATTACTCGGCTTCTTAATTTTTGTACCACCTCCCTATGAGTGAGGTAAGAAGATGGACTCTAAGTTGGGGGTGAAGTTCATATCCTCAAGATGGAGGAAAAAGATAAGTTGGATCATACCGCGATGTTAAACTAGGCGCTTCTTGGGAGGCAACCCAAGGTATTTTGTTGTTTGCATTCGTATTATGTGATTGACATCAGATATTCGCACCCATGGTGCCACAAGTATGTTTCTAACTCTCTTATTTTAGATTGATTCATTGGGGACACTGCATGATATTAATTTGATGGTGGGGCTACTACTGGGTGTGATGTCCTCCTGAGGTTTTTGTTGCCATGCCTTTTTTCCCCAGAGTCTTGCTCCTAGTAGATCCGGCATGTTTAGGCGTATTTTGTTTGTTTTGTGATGTGTTGTGGTAACTAGAGAAAAATAAGTATCTAAAACAGTTGACATATTTTTGTTGATTTTTAAGACTGATAAATACCTCTCCGTTGGTCTATTTTATAACTATGTGATATGCATTTATATGTGGCTACTGTGAGTCTTTTTATTGCATTAGTACTAGGGACATGATAATCACTGCTAACAATTGCATGAACCGAATAGGTAGTAGCTTGTGATGTACCATTATGCCAAGTGTGTGTGAGGTCTTACTCAATTCCCTGTGTGTGTTGAATCTAGAATTTGCCCGGTTAGTCTTACCTTGGTTGAAAGATAGGGGTTAGGAAAGGATTATAGGCCATTTTAATTTTTAATTCACTTTTTGGCCTAAATGACCTTCCCTGTATGTGTGATATCTCTTGATCCCTATTTTGAGCCTGAATTGACCATTTCTTTCTGTGACACCTATCACCTTCCCATTTAGATCATAATGAACCTGTTTGGGCCCTGGTCTTCCTTGGACACTGTGCACCTTGACTTAGGAAAATAACCTAAGTTGAGAGTGGCCATCATAGGGGTGCATGATGTAAACTGAGTATGAAGAAAGGTAGAATAAAAGGAAAAGAATATGTGAAAAAGAATAAAAAGTAGAGTGGTGTGGAAGAAGAATAAGAAAAGAAAAAGAATGAAAAAGAAAAGCCACATCCATCCTGAATAATGTGTGATCAAGAAATGGAGAAAAAAAAAAGAAAAAGGTTAATAAGTGAACCCCAAAAGTTAAGGTGGTGCCAAGGAGTCTAAGTCACTCTAAATGCCATTGAATATCATATCATCCCTTAGCCTACATTACAAGCAGAAGAAAAGACCTATAGTGATCCTAACTTACCTGTCTGGACACCTTGGTAATAAAAATAAGGGTAAGCATATGGTATTTGGCATGCATTGATTGGAATTTCTTTCTGAGAGTGAGTGTCTCTTGACCGTCCCCGCATTTACATGCTTGAGTTCATATATGAGTGAGGAGGGACATCTTTGTTGTAAGGGCACATCGGTTGCATTGCTAGCTGTTTACTTGTTTGGGTAGTGTAACTTGTACATACGCCTGGTTATTGTTGCTGAATTCATGTCATATCTTGATTCCCTTGGGTCACATTGTTAATCTTCATTGATATGCACAATTGGATTTATAAGTAATTTAATGTGGAGAGTGGCATAAGCTTTGAGCTAAACTTGATAATCAACTGTAATAGGTAGCTTATGTGTCTCTTGGTTAAGCATCGTAGTATGGTGTTATGTAGTTGCTTAAGGGCAAGCAATTGTTTTAAATTGAGGGTGTTGATGTGTGAGCAAAAGTAAACACATTTAATACTTTTTAGCTTAAAATAATTGTGAATTCTGAAGCAACACTTGTTGTTTTGATATGTTTGCTCATGATATTGCAATAAAAGGCTGAAGGAATAAAAACAAACGACAATGGAGCAAAAGAGTTGAAAATGAAGGAGAATAAAACCCTGCATGACATGATGACAAGGCTTACCACCTTAACAAATGAGCTGACTTCCTTAGGAAAAGTCATCTCTGAGAGGAACAAGATGAAAAGGTATTAAGGGTATTACCTAAATCAAAATAGAATGTTAGGTGACTGCAATCAGGGAGGCAAATAAGGATCTTGCAGGTATGACCCTTGATGAACTAGTAGGGAACTTAAGAACTTATGAAATGGAAGTTGATGGAACCAAAGAACAAGAAGCTCCTGAGAAAATCTTGGAATTAAAAGCTTCTAATAGTGATGAGGAATTTGAACTTGATAAGGAACAAGTTTCTTTCATAAATAAGAACTTCAGCAAATTTTTTAAGAAGAAGAAGGGAACAAGTAGTAAGAAATGTTCCAATGACAATTCAAATGGTTGCTACAAGTATGGAAAAATTGATCATCAGATCAGATACTATCCAATATGGGAAATAGAATGGAAGAAGGAAAGGGCTGAAAAGGAATTGAAAAAAAAAAGTAAAAAGGAAGGAGAAACATACAATGATAGCAGCCTGGGGATCTGATTCAGATGAGGATGAAATTAATGAAAATGTATTCATACCTCTTGGAGACTCAGATTTAGAATAAGAAGATGATGCTTCTGAGGTAAGTATACTTGAACTTAAAGAAAAGCTGTAATTATTTTTAAAACCAAAACTTGTTTCCTTGATGAGTGCACTGATTGATGACTTCCAAGAATTGAATTATGATAGGTATGAATTGTTCAACAGTCTTGCAAGTATAAAATTTGATCTCATTAATTTAAAGGCTTGCACAGGCACAATTGACAAGGAAAATTGCAATCTCAAGAAACAAGTTGCAGAACTTGAAATTTCAAGCAATGATCTCAAGTCTGAAGTTTTAAAATTAACTCTCACTAAAAATGGGAAAAGGCTATGAGTAAGGAACAAGAAAATGTTGAACTTAAACTAGTTAAATACAAAAAATAATGTCATGATTTAACTAAAAAAATGAATAAGTTGAGTCAAGAAGTTTCTAAGCTAAAACTTGATCTTAAAAGAGCAAATAGGTGGACAAACTCCTCGAGAATTGTTCACAAGTTAAGTGAAAGAATTTACAATGAAAAGGCTGGGTTAGGATTCCACAAAAGTATTGATGATCCTAAGGATATATGTTATATCTGTGGCAACCTTGGACATCCCACCACTGAATGTATAGTAGCAGCTAGAAGGACATAAATTTTCAAAACTTGGCTAATAGATTTTCTCAAATCAACAAGAACAAAACTAGTTCTGATTAAAGAAAAAGGTCGCACTATATGTTGCCTGCATAGACTAAAAGAAATTTAATTCATCTTTTCACTCATAAAATAGGACCCAAGCTTGTCTGGGTTCCTAAGACTAACCTTTGATTTCTTTTTCAAGAGAAGGTGAAAGGAAGCAAAAAGCACTGTTACTTAGATAATGCTTGCTCAAGGCACATGATTGGTGACAAAAAAAAATTCCTTTCACTCTCTAGAATAGATGGAGGAGGAGTTTCTTTTAGTGATTGAAAAAAGGGAATCATTACTGGAGTTGGAAAAATTGGCTCATCTAACTCAAAAGCATTGGAGGATGTCTATCTTGTAGAAGGATTAAAGCATAACCTGCTGAGCATCTCACAATTGTGTGACAAAGGTAATAAAGTTATCTTTACTATTGTAGAAGTTAAAGTCAAAAGGATGGATACCAGAGAGATTGTGCTTAGTGCAAGAAGGTACAAAAATGTATACAAAGCTGTCATCTTGGCACTACCAGGACCTGAGTTGACTTGTCTAAGTGCCATAGAGAATGATCCCCTCCTTTGGCACAGGAGACTTAGTCATGCAAGTCTGAAACAACTAAACATACTTTTCTCCAAAGACATGGTATTGGGTTTACCCAAAACCAAGCTCAAGGAAGAAAAGTTATGTAGTGTTTATGTAATGGGGAAGTAGGTAAGATCCTCTTTTAAGTCAAAGAACCATGTTAGTTCTACCAAGGGCCTTGACCTGATTCATATGGACTTATATGGACCCATGAGACTTCAAAGCAGAGGTGGAAAAAGGTATGTTTTTGTAATTATTGATGATTATTCCAAGTTCACCTGGACCTTATTTCTAGCCTCTAAAGAAATGCCTTTGATGTCTTTGAAATTTTTATTAAGAAAATTGAAAAGAAATTGGGCACTTCATTAGTTTCTATGAGGTCTGACCATGGTCTAGAATTTGAGAATATAAAGATCTTGGAATTCTATTCAGAAAATGGCATAGATCACAACTTCTCAGCTCCTAGAACACCACAACAAAATAGAATGATGGAGAGGAAAAATAAAACCTTGGAGCATATGGCTAAAAAAATGATGCTAGCAAAAAATATTGCTAAAAACCTATGGGCTGAGGCAATAAGTACTGCAACATATATTATAAATAGGTGCATAATCAGAACTATGTTAGAGAAGACTCCCTATGAATTACTAAAAGGAAGAAAGCCAAATATTTCTCATTTTAGAACCTTTGGTTGTAAATGTTTCATACAGAATAATGGAAAGAATAATCTAGGAAAGTTTGATGCTAAAAGTGATGAGGGAATATTCTTAGGATATTCACTTCATAGCAAGGCCTATAAGGTTTTAAACAATAGAACTAACTGTGTTGAAGAAAGCATGCATGTGATTTTTTATAAATCCTGTGTTAAGACTAACCTGCAGGAAGAAAGTGACACTGAGGAATAGGTTACCCAACTCAGTTCATTAACTAGAGCTACCAAACATGGAGGCACCTCAATAGGGGGAACTGAAGCTGAAGGCACAGTGACAGGGGGAACTGAACCACAAATGACTCCATCTCAGAACATCAGCTGTGATCTTAGTAGTTCACTAGGCTTGATCCCAAAAGGATATAAGTATCAAGGAACACATCCTATTGAGAATGTTCTGACTGATCTTCTCTCTGGGATTACTATAAGGTCTAGATTGACAAGTACATGTACCTTTAAGGCATTCCTATCAGAGATTGAGCCAAAAAAGATAACTGAAGCCTTACTTGATTCTGATTGGATCATAGTCATGTAGGAAGAGTTGAATCAGTTTGAGAGAAGCAAAGTATGGCACCTAGTTCCTCTCACAAAAGATAGATCGGTAATTGAAACTAAGTAGGTGTACAGAAATAAAGTTGATGAGCATGGAATTGTTACAAGAAATAAGGCAAGACTGGTGGTCCAAGGATACAACCAAGAAGAAGGAATTGACTTTGATGAGACTTTTTATCCTATAGCAATACTTGAATCTATAAGATTACTTGTTGCCTTTGTAGCTTATATTGAATTTATTCTCTATCAGCTAGATGTGAAGAGTGCATTCCTGAATGGCATTCTCAAGGAGGAGGTGTATGTTAAGCAACCTCTAGGATTTGAGAGCAAGGAGTTTCCTAATCATGTGTATAAGCTGGACAAAGCCTTATATGGGTTGAAACAAGAACCAAGGGCTTGGTATGAGAGACTATCAAAGTTTCTACTGGAGCATATGCATACCAGAAGTAAAATTGACAATACTCTTTTCTTAAAAACTAATGGAAAGGATTTGTTGGTTGTGCAAATATATGTGGATGAAATTATTTTTGGTTCAACCAACATGAATATGACTCATAAGTTTGCCAAAATCATGAGCTGTGAGTTTGAGATGAGCATGATGGAGGGGCTAAATCACCTCTTGGGATTGCAAATAAAACAAACAACATCTGGGACAATGATCTATCAATAAAAGTATGTCAAAGAACTTCTCAAGAGATTCTCCATAGAAGAGAGAAAAGAGATTAGTATAGAGGTATAGAGGTATGCCACTTTAAATTGTTGGCCCTGATGTTGAACCTATTGTAAATCTCATCCCTCAATGTTCAAGATCTATTCTAAAATAAAAATCATCTTTTGTTATCATTGATGTAGATGAAGCTACTTCAGTTAAGCCTTCCCATGTAGTTACTTCTCCTTGAATTCCTCTTACTCGAGGAAAGATATAATGACAAAATGCTTCTTTGGAAGAAGCACATTAAGCTAATAAAAAGAAATAGGTTGCTCTTTCTGCTTCTCCACCTCTTAATTCTCCCTCTCCCGATATTCTCCTTTGTTCCAAAAGAAAACTGAAGCATATTATTTCCAAAACCCCAAAATCCTCTTTCACTCCTATCTCTATATCCCAACCCACTTTAAAAGCTTCCTCGTCCTTAAAATCTACTGCGAAAGCTTTTCCTGAGAAACCTTTCACTATTAAAGCCTCCCCTTCCATCAGAGGTTCTTTAAAATCCTCTTCCCATCTGAAGAAACATATATCCCAACCTATTCCTTTTGATTACTCTGACTCAAATTCTGATTTTCTTCTTGATACTCCTCCTGCTCCCCCTACTCACCCTGATCCAGATCTTGATTATGATGTTTTTCTTATACTCCTGCTGACAAGACTTCTTAGTCAGCTTATGTTCTCCACTTTTAAAAATGTAAATTGGATAGGGGTAGAGTTGTCACTGGTTGTGGAGGAGCTGATATGGATGTGTTACTCACTAAACTGAGAGCTCAGGGGTGGTCACTCCTATTTCTTCAAGGTGATCATCAAAGAAAGTTTGGGAAAGCTGAAGTCTATGAATTTTATACAAATGGAGTTATTATCGGAGAGACGTTCTCCACCACTGTTCATGATAAAATCATAAATCTTTACCCTTCTGATCTGATTCAAATTTTACATGTTACTACTGGGGGTTGGGGTCATTATGTGAAAGGTTCTTAGCCTTCTTTTGATAACCTCCCTTCAGTTATTGGTTCTCCAGAAATCCTTTCCATTTAACTCATAAAAGGGTCTTCAAGAATGAGATGTCTCCTCTCTACTAGTTCTATTTTGATGTGGTTCACAAGATGATCCTTCTAAGACAGGAAAGGAGAACAGTAGCAAATTTTCTTAATCTAACCCTGATGGAATTGCTAAACTCTTAAAATCCATTTGATCTTCCCAAAATTATCATCAAGTATATACAAAGGGTCTTAATCCAAGATGCAAATGGTCATGCTTTACCCTATGAGTTCTGGCTTGCCCTTGTTTTTTAGGACTTTTATGTTCCTATAAAAGTGTGGTCACTGCAGATCACAAAGGATATCATTGGCTCTGAGAACCATGCTATGTTACCTGCTGCTATGAGGAGTGTTGATAATCTTATGCAAAGATTAAGGAATGATCTTGTTGCCAAGTAAAGTGAGGTGGATGTGGTACAAGCTACATTGGAAGTTTCTCAAGCTACTCATGAGGAGGAGAAATAGGTCGTTCAAGCTAAAGTTGCCTCCCTCATAGCCATCTTGGAAAAAGAAAGAGCTAACAATGCTGATATCATTAAAAAGCTAACCTCCCTTGTTCCTTCTTCCTCATCCACTTAAGCCCCTCTTAGTGCCTTTCCTTCCTGCTTTTGGTCGAAACTGTTTCTCTTTTATTGCTTTTGATGGGCTGTGATCATTTTGTATTCTTCTCTATAAATGCAATGGTTTTTTTGCCTTATGTAGTTCACTTCTGTGTTATTAATGCATTGCTTGTTCATTTTTCTCTAATGTCTTCATTATTTTAGTGATAACCCCAATGGCTCTGAATTATTAAACCTGGTTTACTTATTGGTCCAGTTTTTTGATAATTTCAAAAGGGGGAAGAACAGATTATATAGTGCTTATAACCCAATTGACTAACTTGTGTTTCATCCTGATTCTTTTATTTAACTTCATTAGTAAGTATGTCAGGGTTTTGTGGTGTTATGTTGCTATGTTTGTCATCATCGAAAAGGGGGAAATTTTTAGGGCATGTAGTGTTTTGATGATAGACATATGAATGAAGCATGTTGTTAAAACTGGTCCATCCAACTGAACCAAGATCAGCTGTAGACAATTTATTGATAAGATGACTCTGCAGAAGTGGATAGCATTTATCACATCAAAAGTTGAGTTGAACAAGAAGGCTTACAAAATTTGAGTTGAAAAGAGGTCTTGTAGAGATAAAAAAAGGAATCCTATTAAAAGAAGAATTCTATTCAAAAGAAGAAGTGAGCGAGGCGGTAACAAGAAGTTTGAAACTATCTAGAGTCCTATTAAACATAGAATATTACATCAATCAAAGGAATCTATAAGGTGTGTGCTTAAATACAAGAAATGAATTCAAAAGCAGACACTCAACACACTGAAAAGATAATCAACAATCAACAAAATAGTTCACATACTTGAAGAATAACCTGGTCTCTTACTTAGCAAGTCTTAGACTATGTGTAGTAGGTAGGTTCTTTGAGTTGTAATGAGTTATTTTTCTAGTTTTAGTGATCTATAAATTGAGTTAGGATTTATATTTTCAAGTTAGGGAACTCGAAGACTTGGTAACACTAATCTTGGGAAGATTTATGCTTTTGTAGTGATAGGAGTTAGAAGTTTTAATTTCTAATTTATCAGAAGTCTTGTAATTTTTTTGATTGTTGAGGCTGAAGTGTTATAGTGAAGTTGGGATTAAATCTTGTAGAGGTACATGTCATGATTTTTTACACCTTTCTTGAGCCGGGTGTTTTCCACGTAACAACACTATTTTTAGCTTTTACTTCAGTGCACCACATTTACTTACTAGTTCCACAGATATCCAATTAGTAGGGCTCGTACTCTAATATAGCTTTTGAAATTTCTCCATGTGTATTTCTTATGAGTTAGTTATGACATGATTTATTTCAAATTTAAGAGTTAAAGTTGACAGTTTTTGAATTTGGTTGCGACTATATTAAAGGGTTTCCAAGCTCATAAATAGTTTTTTCCCTTATATTGTTGTGTCTTAGTAGTTAACAGTTTTATTTTGTGACAGTTTGAATGCTTTCATAGTAGTTATCATATACAGCCCAGGCTCTTGCATTTTGTTGTATGACGTATGTTATAAGATAGTTACAATTTTCCAAAGAACCTACTTATTCATTAAATTTTAATACTTGGGTATTAGAAAAAAGATCATCTCATCAATTCATGACAACATGATATGGAATAGATTATTGTTATAGTGAATGATAGGGGTTTGGGCTGTAGGTGACAAAAGAGTTTTATAATAAGGTGTAGGTGACACAAGTCTTAATAATTGAGTGAAGGTGACAATTACGTTTATTATGGATTAAGAAAGTTTGGTAAGTTTGAGAATATCCCAAAAGTTTTTAAATTTATACTTTGATCCAAATATTTACCTAATAAAATGGAAAATGGATGAAAAAAAGGTAGCTTTCTCTCTCTTCTCATCCATTGTTGATTTCTCTCTCTTAGCAATTTTTGTTATTCATTGTTGCTGCTCCTTTATTCATCATCTTCTGCTTCATTATCATCATCTTCTACTTTATTATCATCTTCATCTTTTTCTTGTTGACTATTGTCGTTGTTGGTGTTATTACCGCTACTGTTGCTATTTGACCAATTTCTTAGGTCAAATTTTATTTCGTACATCACTTTCTACTTTGGCATTACTTCAGGAGACTTTGGTAAGTAAAATTATGATTTTTAGTTGAATTTTTCATTTGGGTAACTGCTATTGTGCTGTTTTTCGAACAATGGGTAGAACACAATCATGAATCCAACATAAGATCCATCTGTTTAAATAGATAAATCATCTATTGTGACAGATGAAAAATTTGTTTCAATGGAAGACTGATATATTAGATTCATGTTTCTGGTTTTATAGGTCATAACATGAATCGAACAGATGGTTCATCTGATGCAATAGATAATTTATCTGTTTAAACAAATTAGTTATCTGTTGCAACGTGATAAATATCTATTACAACAGATTATTAACCTATTGCAACAGAACCTGAACTCTATTCCAACAGACTTGTTGTCTGTTGCAATATAGTAAATATCTATTGCAACAGATTATTAACCTATTGCAATAGAATCTGAACTCGATTCCAACAGATGGTAAATATCTGTTGTAATATATTAGTAACCTGTTGTGATAGAACCTGACCTCGATTCCAACAGATTTTAGTTTGTTTCAACAGGTAAGTCATCTATCACAACAGGTTAATTATCTATTAGAACATGTCCCTCATCTGTTGGAATTAGCTTCAAAGGTGCGTCAGTACTATAACATCAATCCTAATAGATATATAGTCTGTTGCAACATATGTTTCACCTATTACAACAGATAAATCGTCTGTTGAAATCAGCTTCAGGAGCGTAACATAAATCCCAAAAGGAAAGTAATCTATTGTGAATGATTACACATCTATTGGGATTCATTTACGGCACTATGAAGTAACTATTAACTTTTTTTAACAAATGATTTTATTTAGGTACCACTAATGGTGGGATAATAACAATAGGGGTGGATTGTCATGGTCAATGGATTGAGAAGAGCAATCGATATGTATGACATTGAAACGAGGGTGAAATTCTAAAGGCAATAGCTATGACAGTCTAAAGTGATATTTCGTATGATGATTTTGTGAACTTAATTATCAGTTATTATGGAATGAATTTTCAATCGGAAGAACTCATCATCAACTACATGCATAGCTCCTTTGAAAATCACAGGGTACTACCTTTCAAGATAACCGATCAGGTTCAGTTGTATGCTTATCTTAGTGATTTATCGAGGCCAGTGTTAAGGGTGTACATGGTTGAAAAGATGAGATAGAATGAGAACCAAACTGTAGAAGAATAATAACAACAATACATCTTTGATGATAGGTTGGATGATCTAGACATGAATAGTCCAGATGATGATCAAACACCTACACCCGTTGATGCGACCAATATGATGTCCAGTTCTTCTCAATCGACACAGTCTAGAAATCTTTAAGACGACGAGATCAGCTTTTTTATTAGAATGTCATTCAATGACACGAATGAACTATCTACCATTTTAATCAAATAACGGATGTGAGTCCCAAGGTCGCAGAATTTCTCATATATGTTAATTTCGAGAAATGGACCCGAGCATTTTGTCTGACAAATAGGTATATTCTTATCGATTTTAATGTCTTGTTTGAGTTACAAGTTTAGTATGATGTCGTAATAAGTGATTCTTTTGTATAGGTACAATATTATGACATTAAACATAGTTGAATCGGTGAATTTATTGTTTGGCGATGAAAGAGAATTTCCCATCAAGGCTATGTTTGAAAAAGTAATCCAGAAGTATGACAAATTTTTTAACGAAAGGCGTGTGCAGTTCAAGTGCCCTAAAAAAAGAACCTAATTTGTTCTTGAAATTGAAAACATAATATCAATGAATGTCAGTTTGGCGAATAGGTTATTACCTCATAAAATAGCAGATTACAAATTTAGTATCACCGGTTATGGTGATGTTGCCACAGTCGATCATCAAATAAGATCTTGTATGTACAGAGTTTTCGACATGGACAAAATACCCTGTCCACATGCTATGGCAGTGCTTCGATCTCAATACGGTCATAAATATGGAACTGAAGTTTATGAGCACTTCTCTCTATATTATTCAGTGGAAAAATATGAAAAGGCATAAAGTGGGCGTATTACTCTAGCGCCTCTCGAAGAATCTTGGGTTGTTCCTGTAGAGCTTATGGGGAGATTAATACCTTCTCCATATATTGACCCAAGCATGATTAAACTGGGAAGAAAGCCATATAAGAGGAGGCGTAGAGTCGGAGTATCATTTTCACCAAGAAGAAACAAGTGCTCCGTATGTAAGCGCGCTGTCCAAAAAGAACTACATGCCCGGATCGTAATCCACCATGATCATTGTAATTGTAGAAACTTGTATAGTTGTTTGTTATGGACTTTTATATATTTAACTCATTATTGTTAATGTAATGTTATCATTCATTATATATAAAATATCTTGTTAATAACTTGTGCATCAATAAAAAAAGGCAAAACATGAACTAAACAATACAGCAGACCGCAAGTATTTTCAACAGATTATCCATCTATGGCAACAGATAGACATTAGCTAGAAGAACACAACACAGTACCATAAAACTAGAATGTTTTCCTCCAACAAATGATAAATCTATCATAACAGATGGATAATCTGTTAACAAAAACGCAACCGATGACCAATCTGTTCCAACATATGGTCCATCTGTTGAAACTCAAAAGGCAAAATTGCTATTGCTACTAGATTCAGATTGCTCCTTACCTCCAACCATTGATATGTTAACATATAAAATATTTAGAAGAAGAAATAGACATAACGAAAATAGAATAAGAATTAAAAAGTCAAAGTCGACTAAAAATAAATGTTTCATTAAACGAAAAAGAAAATACATAAGGTATAGATCCGATATAGAAAAATTAAAATATATATGCTAAAAGAAAAAACACATTCTAATAATCATTATTAGTATCATCATCATTAATGACAGCCAGCCAATTAACTCGTAGCAGCAGAGCCCTCATCAGCCTCTGTATCTCTCTGAACATCGTCTCTCTCACGGTGATCAAATCCCTCTGCAGGTCATTAACCTGCCTCTGATGTTCCCGCACTGTGTCGCACAGAATAGAAATGTCCCAAACAGGATCAGCCATATCTAGAACATGCATGAATTGACAAATGTAAAGAAAAGAGTCCAAATGTACTACAACGTATACTACAAACTGGAAGATTTACAACGAAAAAATAATTACCTCAACATAAATGAATATGCTCTTTGAAGAGAAGTTGTTGAAGATGTCACACGAAAAGAAAAAATGCAAGAAATAAATAAAGTTTAGTAGAATGAAGATTAAGAAGGGACCTATTTATAGAGGATTGAATCTGGATGTATAAGGACAAAAAGAACGTCTGTTAAGCTCCATTGTATTAATTACATTCAAACTGGTGAAATTTTATTTTCTGTGAAAAGTTGCGACTTTTTCATTTACATTAATACTTCTCACCTTTTCAAAATGGTTTTAAGAATTGATAGCAAATGTTGTTATTGTGTTGTTGCAATAGATCATACATCTGCCACAACAGATTTACCATCTGTTGCAATATATGGATTATTTGTTGCGACAGATGGACCATATGTTGGTGATGTTTTGATTTCTTCTAACAACTAATTCATTAGTTGCAACATATGGAGAATTCAATTCATTAGCTATTTTGAATGTGTTAGATAAAAAGTCACCACTACCTTTTTTTTATAGTCACCAAATGTGTGCAGATGAATAAATAATGTTTGGTCTATCACAACAGATTTACAATTTGTTGCAACATATGGATTATCTGTTGTGATAGATGGACCATATGTTAGAGGAGATGTTTTGATTTCTTCCAATTGCTGATTCATCAGTTGCAACAAATGGAGATTTTGATTCATCAGCTATTTTGAATGTGTTAAGATAAAAAAAAGTTACGACTCTTCACACCTCTTTTTCAATAGTCATCACATGAGTGCAGATGAATAAACAACACTGTAGTGTCTTTGATGGGGTAGGAAGAATAAGGTGTGTGCAATGGATCCACTTTCATGCGTGGGAGCTATGTATTATTGATCAGTTTACCACGATAGACACATATAAAGTGCAATAATTTTATGAATGCAGTTTTTTACCGATTAGACCAGGAGAATTTCTATTGGTTCCATCGATGTTTGCTGCAGTGCGAGGCTTCAGAAGCCGTTCAAGAAGTCTATTGAGCTATTAAAATTGGTCCAATCACGATTGAATATTTACACTGCCGCCAAAAACTTCAACCCTTCCCCAAACTTGACACAAAAATATGAGCATGAACTGTCATTAAATTATAACAGGGTATTGACACCACCTACTTGGTCCCTCAGCTTTACCAGTTCGAACCTAACAATCTTACTATAAAATGTCATATCTTGTTTGAAGAATTAATGCATAATAGGTAAAGAACAAATATTCACAAAATCATTATACTGGATGTGTGTTTTCACGATAGGTTGATCAGTAATACATACCTCCCACATATGAAGTGGACCATCTGCAAGCAGCTTATTCCTCCGAACCCATCTTTACTCTAGGCTTTCAAGCTGGTCGAGAAAAAATGGATCGAGTTTTACTTTCTTTTATCTACAATTAAGAGAAATACATTTGAGGTCAAACAAGAGAAGAAGAAAAGGAACATTACAAAAGGGTAACACAAAATTGAGCGAATCAATAGATGACCAATCTGATGTAATAAATTACCCATCTGCTCAACCGATGAGGTATTTGTTGCAATAGATGGATGACATGTTGCAACAGATGAGTCATCTATTGGAATAAATCAAACCATCCTTGCTACTGGTTTGATTTCTTTGAAGAGTTGCTCCATCTGTACAAAAGGGTAACATAAAATTGAGTGAATCAACAGATGACCAATCTTATACAATAGATTACCCATCTATTCAACCGATGAGGTATTTTGCAATAGATATAAAAATAATAGTTCGTTCGTTCAAGACTTAAAAGTCACCTTTCCTTCAATTTTCTCAATAAATAGGAAACTGGTAAATGGGTAAATCATTAATAGAAATAGATGTAAATATCTAATTTAAATGACATACAAAGAAGAAGACGAAATGGAAAGAGCAATAGTGAACCATACCTGCATTGTGAAAAAAGCAAAGGGATCAGAACACCTAGTTCATTCGAGAAAAAATATTGATCGTTTGAGATCTAAAAGGATCCTCATCAGAAAAAAAGAGAAAAAAGAGGTAAAAAAATGAAAGAGATAAAGAAAAAAGGGTAATAGATGAGTTGAGTTGAGTTGAGTCTTGAGTCTTACTTTTGACTGAAGGAGAGAGTATTCTTCTAGATATGGGTTTTAAATATTCATTAATAACTTTTGACTTTTGTGGGGCATTAGGAGATGGTGACATTGAAAAGACCAGATAAGACTACTCACTCAGGAAATTTTTGAGTTATCCAAGTAATATTGTTTACCACCTTAGTATTTTAACTTTTTTTATCTCAAACAGGAAATACCAAGGGTCTTAAAATATCTAAGTGCAATAGATAACAATTTTTTTTTGAAAATATCCAAAGCTCGATCATCTGTCGCAAAAGATGCGTAATATGTTGCAACAGATAACTTAATCTATTTGATTAAATCCAACAAAAAAGGCATCTGTTGCAACAAGTTGAACATTTGTTTTTATACAATATCAATTGATTTCACATGTTAGACAAATACCTTAAGGGATCGTTTGGTAGAGTGTATTGTATATATAATGCATGCATTAGTTAATGTGTATTGCTAGTACATTGTTTGGTATGACTTTTTGCCTATGTATAACTAATGCAAGAATTAGTTATAGTTATACACTATTTCCTATGTATTAGTAATTCAAAGACTTTAAACGCATGCATTAACTTATTAAATGACCCTAATACCCCTCAATTTCCCTCTTAAAATATTTCACCATTCCTTTTCCCACTATTTTAATTTGCACTAGTGAATCTTTTCAAAATATTTTACAATTTATTTTCCACTATTTGAATTTACAACAATAAATGGTTGATTTAAATAACTATAACATATTTTTGCTTTGCTTCGAGAGTCTTTAAAAAAAAATTAACAAAAAAATTGAGGCTATTTCTTAATTTTATGTCTTGTATTTTATTTTTGTTTCGATTATGTTAATCCATCGGTGTAACATTTTTGCACAAAGATGAAGGTCTTGAAATTAATCCTAAACTTCTATATAATAGTTAAACAATATTAATTATGTTTGAAATAACAAAAGAACTTTGTTGCAAAAAAGTGTACAAAATCAAAGAAGGGTATTTTTGTAAACAAAAATTTCTTTTATAGAAATTATGTAAGATGTATTATTTCTGATACATCAAACCAAACAATGTATAAGATATAATACATGCATAACTAATACAAGCATAAATAATACAAGTATTACTAATGCAAGCATTACTAAAACACTACATTTTGCATTGTTCTTATACACTCTACCAAACGACCCCTAATTGATTAATATAGGACCAAGGGTGAGTTCTCATAGGTTTAAATACAAATTTAATTGAGTTTTGTGGCACTTGAATGATGAGACGGTATTGCATTTCTCCTGGCCAAAGTCGTCGATCTATCACTCTGAGCTGAACCTATTCTTACCACCTAATATATTATACCAATACCTTAATTGATTAATCTAGGACTAGGGGTGAGTTCTCATAGGGTCAACTACAACATCAATTGAATTTTTTGGCAATTACATGATGAGACGGTATTGCGTTTCTCTCGACCAGAGTCGTCGATCGATCACTCAAAGCTGAACAAATTCTTACCACCTCATATGTTAGACCAATACCTTAATTGATTAATCTAGTACCAGGGGTGAGTTCTCATAGGGTTAACTACAACTTCACTTGAGTCTTTTGTCAATTGAATGATGAGACGGTATTGCGTTTCTTCCAGCCAGAGTCGTTGATCGATCACTCTAAGCTGAATCAATTATTACCACCTCATGTGTTAGACCAATACCTTAATTGATTAATCTAGGACCAAGGGTGAGTTCTCATATGGTCACCTACAACTTTAATTGAGTCTTTTGGCAATTGAATAATAAGACGATATTGTGTTTCTCCCGACTAGAGTCGTCAATTGATCACGCTGAGCTGAACCGATTCTTACCACCTCATATGTTAGACCAATACCTTAATTGATTAATCTAGGACCAGGGGTGAATTCTCATAGGATCAACTACAACTTCAATTGAGTCTTTTGGATTTTGAATGATGAGATAGTATTTCATTTCTCCCGACCAAAGTCATTGATAGATTACTCTGAGTTGAACCAATTCTTACCACCTTATATGTTAGACCAATACCTTAAATTGATTAATATAGGACCAAGGGTGAGTTCTCATAGGGTCAACTACAACTTTAATTGAGTTTTTTGGCAATTGAATGATGAGATAGTATTGCATTTCTCCCGGCCAGAGTCGTCGATCGATCACTCTGAGCTGAACCGATTCTTACCACCTAATATATTAGACCAATACCTAAATTGGTTAATCTAGGACTAAGGGTGAGTTATCATAGGGTCAACTACAACTTCAATTGAGTTTTTTGGCAATTAAATAATGAGACAGTATTGTATTTCTCCCGACCAGAGTCGTCGATCGATCACTCAAAGCTGAACAAATTCTTACCACCTTATATGTTAGACCAATACCTTAATTGATTAATCTAGTACCAGGGGTGAGTTCTCATAGGGTCAACTACAACTTTAATTGATTCATTTAGCAATTGAATAATGAGACGGTATTGCGTTTCTCCATACCAGAGTCGTCGATCGATCACTTTGAGCTGAACCGATTCTTACCACCTTATACGTTAGACTAAAATCCTAATTGATTAATCTAGGACTAGGGGTGATTTATCATAGGGTTAACTACAACTTCAATTGAGTCTTTTGGTAATTAAATGATGAGACGGTATTGTGTTTTTCCCGATCAGAGTTGTCGATCGATCACTCTGAGCTGAACCAATTCTTACCACCTCGTATGTTAGACCAATACCTTAATTGATTAATCTTGGACCAGGGGGTCAATTACAACAGATGGCAGCCCCTATTTTATAATTTACAACAAATGGGTAATCTATCGCAACAAATTACTTAATCTATTTGATAATTTGCAACAGATGAGTATCTGATGCAACAGGTTGAACATTTATTTTTATACAATTTCAATTGAGTTCATATACCTAAATTAATACCTAAATTGATTAATCTAGGACCAGGGGTGGGTGAGTTCATAGAGTCAATTACAACTTCAACTGAGTCTTTTGGCAATTGCATGATGAGAGGGTTAAAAATTATGCATATCTTTTTTAATTTTAAAAAATAATTAAGATCAATTCGGACCCAATTAATATTTTCAAAACTTGTCATTCTTTTCCAAAATACAAATCAACTCATACAAATCATCCAAATACGAGAAAAAGGTTTCATTATTTCAAATCTCGAGTTCTCACTCTTTTCTTTTTCTCACTCAATTATATAGTACAGACAACAACTACAACTACTTAACAAATTGCTCTAACCTTCACAATAGATTGATTTTCTTCTCATTTTCGGCTACATAGGTGTTATTTTCGACTTTATTCTTACTTGTATCAGTCATTTTCTCTATTTTCATAGGAAACAGAGTTCAAGAAGAGTTCTATATTTGTTATTTTTCCTAAAAAATAAGGGCTTTCAAGTTAATGATGTAAAAAAAACTTTTAGTTGTATTATCTTCAAGAATAGGTTTACAATTTTAAGTTTTGATGGTAAAATCATAGGAAGAACTCAAGAAAACTCTAGTTTCTGTTGCAATGTTCTGTTGACTGTCGTGGTATTGTTGGTTGGTATTTTTGGTGTTTGTGGAGGTAGTGGTCGTCGTCGTCATTGTCATGGCACTGGTGGTGGTTGTTGGTGGTATTTATGGTGGCATTAGTTTGTGGTAGTTATGGTGGCTGTCGGTGGTGTCGGTATTCGTGGTGTTTGTGGCATTGGTTAGTGGTATTTGTAGTGGTGGTGGCTATTGGTGTATCATTATTGGTGGTGTTTGTAATGTATTTTTTAAAATTTTTGCATACATCAATTGTAATGTAATTTTGTTTTTCTATTATTTGTAAGTAAAACATATCTCCCAAAAAGAAAAGAAAGTGAAAGTGGATCAATGTCTGACCATCCCCAAAAAAAGGCTATTGTACAGAGGGATTCGGAGGAGGTTCCTGAACAATCTCAGTCAGGGAAACAAAGTAAAGCTGAGAAGAGATATGAAAACAACATTGAGGGAGGTGAACAAGGGTCAGTAGATGGTGATGAAGAAAATAAAAGTGAGAAAGAAGAGGAATTAGAGAGTGGGAAAAAGAAAGATAAAGAGGATGATGATCAACATGATGATAATGGATCACCAATAGAGCATGAACTAATATCGACATCCCAGCATGATCCTATCAAAACTTTTAGTATTGACAAGTTTCAAGTTGTGATGCCGATAAATGACAAAAAAAGCAAAAGAAGAACTAACTGGTGAAATTATACTTAAATGTCAGATGGGGAGTAAATTTATTTATTTTAGGAAAACTATGAAGGACGAAAACACAGATGGACTTTTTAAGAAGAGCTGCTTTGGATACTTTCTTGAGTTGGATGAGGACGCCCCTGCTTGTTTCCCAATGAGGATGGTATATGGTGTTCTCGAGCACAGGATCAAGTACGTGGGGGATGATGAAGATCTGAAGGAGGGGGGCAACAAAAAGATGGATGAAATCTAGATCAACTATTATGGCATGCCGGTTTGTTTTGGATTGCAAGAGTTTGCCATAGTGACGGGATTGAGATGCCATCATCCAAAAGAACCACCTATCGCTAAGGAAATACCCCGCAAAAGTCCAAGGGAAGAAAATACAAGGAAAAAATAGATGGGTTGTTTGACATTGCTCGACGTGGATACAAAGCATCGAATTTGTTGATAGATCTCATGGATAAAACCATACCAAAGCAATACAGGGAGAAATTGTGCTTATTTTGATTTGCCCATTCTATTATATTGGCAAGAGGCATCAACAAGGTCATAGAATATGATTTTTTTTGGCATGTGCTGAGAATTTTGATAAATTCAACAATTATCTCTGGGGATATGACAGTTTCTACTTGACGATCTAATATTTACTGACAAAGTTATCCTTAGGGATGACCACATTATACAGACTTTCTTGGGCTTTCATGGTAAAATTAATCACTATTTTAACTCATTCATTAAGTTATATTGAATATAGTTAGTTATTATGACTTTTTTTTGCTTGCTTCCTATTTACATTTTTTAGGCTTGGGCAGTTGAACCCATTCCTCCCCTCTGAAAGCAAGTAATGGATTAACCGAATAAGGTTTCTCATCTAAGGATATTTAGGTGATTGTCTGCAAAGAGCAACACCAAAATTAAGGAGGCTTATCTCTTTAACCCTCAGGATGATGCAGTACGTCTTCTTCAATAAAATAATTTTACTCAATGAAAGATATTGAATAGATGTTATATCTGGTGCAACAGATGTTATATCTGATGCACCAGATGGGATATCTATTGCGACAGATTACCCGTCCTATGCCAACCAGTGCAACAGATGGACAGTCTATTGCGACAGATGATTTATATCTTGCGTCAGATTACCCATCTATTTCTTTGGCTCTCTGAACCCAACTCCTAACAGATTAACCATCTACTGTAAATTATGAAACAGATGTGTAATCTAAGGTAACATATTGCTAATACTCATACAAATCATCTGTTGCATAACATGTAACCCAACAGATTACCCATCTTATGCAACTGGTGCAACAGATTGGTAATCGATTGCGATAGATAATTGATATTTTGCATCAGATTATCCATGTGTTGCTCTGGTTCTCTGAACCCAACTAAAATAGATTTTAACCATCAACTGGAAACTATGCAAGAGATGACTAATCTGATCTAACATATTGTTAATTTATCGCAGAATTTGATTGTCAAAATGTTATATAATTTAAATGTATCTATCATTTTTTCTAGGTTGTGCATCTATGGATCGTGCCTACTGATGAGGAGTCTTTGATGACTTCTTATATTACTCTAGGTCATGTTGATACTATAGCAGACCCAATGATGGAGTTAATAAGGAAGGAATTGGCTGGAGCAACAGCCATAAGAAGAGCAGTTAGGCAAGGTCAGCCTAATATTGAGGCTCTTTATGACCAAACTACTAAGGCAGATTCGGGTGCTTCTTCTGGTAGAGTTTTTGGTGTTGGTGGAAGGTATGCTAATGCTTCTACCACTCGTAATGATGAGCATGTTGATGATCAAGAAAAAATAAATATATTTGAAAACACGTATTTTCACCTTTACACAGGTCTCTCTCACCCCTTTTCACCCTCGTGTTCTCATTACAAATGCGAAGAGTGCAAGGACAGCAAGGATAAACTCTTTGAAAAAGTAGAGGCTATGTCTAAAGTTGTTGAGAAATTTAAATCAAAGAGGGGTGTCATACCATCAAAGAAGTTTGGGGAGTGATACACGCCTATAGTGTTGGTTAGGAGGAAGAATAGAGCAATAGCCGACGTACTCTCCTGTATGAAATCAAAAATAATTGCAACTTCTCCCTCTAAAAAAGTTGTGGAAGTTCAGGGGCCATTCAATAAGGTGGACATATACGCAGAACTTGGCGCCAAAGAGAAGAGGGATCTGCGACAGGACAAGAATGCCAAGCCAGGCATACCAAATTACCCCAGGCCTCTCTTTCCTCCCCAAGACATCCAGACTATGACAAATATGTATATGCGTTATGAGGACAAGTCAAGTTTACTTTTCTTAACATAGCCTTCTAATCTAATCTACCCCATAAAGAAAAATCTACGCAACAGATGTGAAATCTATTGCAATACCTGGGTATTCTGGTCTAACTGGTGGTGATTCTGTTGCAACTTACTATCCATCTGTTGTATATGATGCGTTGGATATTAATTCAGAGAACCCTATGCAACAGATGGACCATCTGTATAATTAATAACCTATTTAAAAATTGTCTTCTTATGTCACAGCATGTTGATAAAATTGTCTGCCTCATGAGAAAAATGCAATTAACGTACTCGGAAGCTTATGATGTTGTCGATAGGATAATGGACCTCGAATTCTTCAAGAATCTCAAGGATAAGTATGATCAACTCAATTTTGAAGCGTGTAGTGTGGGACTTGATTTCTTAGTTTCTATATTAGACTTGGAGGAAGAAGAAATGATAAAATATGTTAGAGGAGAGAGCCAAATCCATATGGTAAGAGCAGGACCGAGGAAAAGAGGATTCTTATAGTCATTATCATGAACGTCATATATTATCGGGTTGTCGTGATACTACTTGAGGAGGGAAAGATCAAAGTTTATGACTGCAACGAACCTGCCTTCGATGATGTTAACTTTTTTCTCCTCGTGCAGCCACTGATGGAGATGTTGCCCATCTTGTTGAGGGAGAGTAAACTGATGAATCATTTTCCAAAGGAAGTGTTGAAGAAGAAATCATAGGATTTTGAAGGTCCAAACATGGGCATGACCCTTCCAAAAAATAATACCGGTTATGCGAACGGCTCGCACGCTCTTGCATATATCGAATATTTGTTGACCGACACAGAAATAGCCGAGCCAACAACCTATCTATGCAACGTTGTGGCAAACCTACAAGAGGGCTGGGCTTATGAGGTACTAACTATACGCTTGGAGCCCGTGTATATAGAAGATCCTGTAAAATAATAATTTTTTATTTCAAGTTACACTTCACTTTACTTTAATTACAATGAAAGTTAAGTTTTTTATAATGCAATAGATTGTCAATCTGTTGTAAAATATATTCTATCTGTTCTGGCAGATAGTTTATTTGTTGCAATAGGTTGGTTATCTGTTGCATTATGCCGATGTTATTTCTATCTAATCTAAGTCTAATCTGTTGCAACAGTGAGAAGACTTGTTTGATAATTTCCAACAAATGACCTAAATTTTACAACATATGCCTAAATTTGTTTGATATTTTGCAACAATTATGCTTGAATATCATGTGCTCGACAAAACCAAACTAGTAGTAAATACACCACCATGAAAATTTCAGCAATTAGGCTTGAAAATCCATGTGCCCAATACCACCAAACCAGTAGCAATAATGGCAACAATGTAGTATCTTCTAGCTCGATTTTGTTTCTCTTCAGAAGCCTTGCCTTTCTTCAACAAACTCCAGATTACACGATTTGCTTGTGAAGGGTGTCATTCTTCATACCAATCAAACTAATCGGATCCACTCAATTTCTATAAAAACAAGAATACAATTACAAAAGAATTACAAGTCAATAATTAATCATCTAATTAAATAAAAAATAATTACCTTTGAAATCTTACAAGTAAAAAACTTACGACCTGGATTTTGTTGAGTCCAATAAGTCTTCAATAGAGCTTCATGACCGCACGTACAATAACAAAAATTATTATCACAAAAAATAGTGGAAGATGCGCTTGACATTTTCAAGCTCAGTTGGAAAAAATGAAAAAAAATGAAGAAAAGAAAGACCAAATGCAAATAATTTAAAGAATTTGGATAGATAAAAAAAGATGCCGATGAAGAAGAAGATTTGGAAATTTAGGATTAAATTTTAGAAAGAAGATGAATATATAAGTCATTGGTGGAAAAAATGATCGTTGGGGGAAAAATCAGACGCCAAGTCAGCAAAAAGTGCCAACCTGACACATTTGTGCCTATTTTATTTTACGTGTTTAAAATGAACACTTTCTACTTGATGCCTATTTTATTTTTGGTGTTTGAACTGAACAATGTCGATGGGTTCCACCTTTTTTATTTTAATTCACTTTCACTTTTTTACATGTAGTGACAATTTTTTTATGTCCAATGAAAGTTGAATTTTTATAATGCAACAAATTTTCCATCCGTTGTAAGAGATATTCTACCTATTTTGACATATAGTTTATCTGTTGCAATAGGTTGGTCATCTATTGCAGTATGTCGGTGTTTCGTGTTTCTATCTAAGTCTATCTGTTGCAGCAGTGGGAAGACCTATTTAATAAATTCCAATAGATTACCTACCTGTTACAACATATGTCAATTTGTTCAATATTTTATAACAGATGTTCCGTTTGTTGTAACAGATACATTATCAGTTGCAGTATTTGAATCTAGCATTTCATTTCAATTAATAAGTTCAAACCTAAGGAAAAAATAAAATTCATAGACAAAATAAAATAAATCGAGGCCTTAAGAAATTAGCTGAAATAAAATCAACGAATAAATGAAATGTAAAAAAATTATTATGGGTACAGATCTCAACAAATACATCAACAATTTAAGTATTGATTCCAAGGATTCCTAATGAGGGGTGAGGTTATTACTTTGACAAACTCAAGCTATAAAGATCTCCTCAATATGAACAAGTTGTTCTTCATCCGGTGCTATGGAATTTGGATTTGCTCGTCGTGGATCTTTATTATCGCTTACATACGATTTTTGTGCTTTCTGTTCTCCGTATTTCCATAAAAAGAGTAGAGTAGCATATTGTCAATGTTCATCAGTAGCTTCTACATCCACCTGGAAAGCCAGAATTGGTCAATGCTAATCATGGAGATACAAAAAAAATGGAAAAGGATAACTCATCTATTCTAGCAAATCAAATAGGTCTTCCTCCTATTTTAAATTATCCCAAATAGATTATATTTTTATTGCAACATTGAATCAACTGTTGGATTAAATTTCTACATGAGGAAGACCTGTATGATAATTTCCAATGGATGAACCATCTGTTGCAATATATGACTAATCTATTACAGCAGATAGGTCATCTGTTGGTACAAATAAAAGTGGTACGAAGAGCTATTTGATTTTCTAAAATAGACGAGACATATGTCGCAACAGGTACTTTTTTTGGTACAACAAGTTTGTCAACTATTGCAATAGATGTATATATTTGTTTTATAATTTTCAGCAGATGTGTCATCTGTTGAAACAAAAATGTGTCTGTTTGTTAGTTAGTTGGAAGACATATATATTTACCTTGTTCAGCTTGTGCTGCTCTCCTTTGGACATTGTACATTGCTAAGTCCAACACATGGACAGAGTAGTTGCAATTTCCCTCTTTTAGGTGCTTGATAATGCCTTGGAAATCACTTTCCTTCTCCTCTTAGCCTCAATCTCTAATGGAGTGGATGGAAATAAAACCCTCTTTGATGGAATGACACCTCTCTTAGATGTCAATTCCTTTATAGAAGTAGTTAATACATTAATAGCATTAATCACTACACCATGTTTCGCCCTGCAGTCTTGACATTTGTATACAAAACATTCGCTGGGAGAGGCAAAATTTGTATAACCAGTATGATCATACTCATAATGGTTTATTTTAATTACTATAAGAGAAGCATCATTAGCACCAACAACAGCACCACTACCACCACCAATAGTTTCATCACCATTAAGACCATCAACAACAAGCTCACCCTCCAAAACTATTTTTCTTGTAATGACTATTGCTCCAAACAATTACATTTTTATTTTGTCGATGACCATAGGGAACAAAAAAGTTTACATAGATCGTAAAGTAAGAAAAAATGACATCTTCAACTCTCGATTGGTCAGAACTAGCAACGGATGCACAATCTAACATAAATCATGACATATATTAGAATGATGATTAGATCATTAAAAGAGTCATTAATTAAAATAAAAACTTAATTATAATTATACTTATTACATCTTTCGGGGGATTGAAGAGATATAGAAATTTTGTATTTTTATAAGTTTTGGCCGACAACCATCTCAAGATTCTTGGACAGGAAACTTCTTTCTGGTAGTTCACTTCTTGTCTCAAATAAGGAATGGCTTCAAACGCCCAAGCCTATAAAATAACGCCAATAAATCAAAACCATTATTAAGTAAAAAAAATAATATCATAATAAAAGAAAGAAATGAAACATTTACCATGAAAGCCCATGGAAAGACATGTAAGCTGACTGTCTTTGGTGCTAACAGAGTCAACAAATATTGAACAGTCATTTTGAAGCATTCATAACCCTAAAGATAGCTGTTAAATGCCTTAAGAACCTCGAAGAGCTTTATTAAACAAATTTTTATGTTGTTGTTACGTCTCTCACCCAAAGAATATTATGTACAAACCAAACCAAGTACAATGACTGCTTGTGCTTCCTTGAAAGTTCTTTACCTTTCAATGCTTCTATAAAATTTTTGTTTTTGAAGCTTGGACCAATAATGGACACCAGGTCATCACGATCACACGACTTGCCTTGGCCTTTTTTGGGTGTGTGGGATATTTTTTTTTGGGGGGGGGGGGGGTTAGAATAGGTATAACTTGAGAAGGAGGATAACATTTTAGTCCAGTAACTATGGCAAACTCCTTCCCACCAAAACAAACAGGCATGCCACAGTAATTTATCCATACCTCATCCATCTTATCTTTGTTTTCATACATAAACCTACGCTTGAGAAGTTCATATACCATTTTTATTTGGAAACAAGCATTGTTGTCCTCCGGCAAATCAAGATATTTTCCAAAGCAGTTGTCCCTAAAATAAGCATCCAATTATTGTTCTCGAAGTATTTTTATGAAGGCGTCGAAAGACTTTTCTATGGATGACTTAACCACAAAATAACCAATTAAATTTGTGGCACCATCGCACTACATTCTCACAGAATAATGATTAATGCTGAAGGTTTTGACCAACTCTTCAGTGGAAGGGCTATTAGCATTTGGATCATCTCTTTTGAAATATTTCTCCTCCCTGTGTTCATCATATTCTGCTTCTGATTGAGATAATACTTGTAAAGCAAGCTCATAGAGTGGTGGATGTAGCGTAGGTACTTCACTTGTTCCTTTACTTAGACTTGATTCGACTTTTGTAGTTTTGGGAGCCATATTATCTAAAGTTAACAGAAATATAAAAATATATATTATAGTTGATTAATGCATCGTTAAAAAAGGGTAACAGTAAATCTAACAAGCAAAACAGTAAAATAACAACTCCAAAAGATCATTTATTTGTTGTACCAGGTAGTATATCTTTTGCAGCATAACCAACCTGTTACAGTAGATGAGCAATCTGTTATAACTATACAAAATGTATCACTCATCTTTTAAGATAGATGAATGGACTGTGCAACAGATCATACATTGTTGTAACATGAGTGATCTGTTGGAACAGTTAAATAACCTGTTGCAACGGATGAGTAATTTATTACAACAATACAAAACATATCACTCATCTGTTAAGAAAAATGAATGGTCTGTACAGTAGATCACATATCTGTTGCAACATCATCTGTTGCAACATACGAATGATCTATTGGAACAGTTAAATAACCTGTACAAACGACTGAGTAATCTGTTGCAATAATACAAAATATATTACTTATATATTAAGAAAGATGAATGGTCTATGCAACAGATCACACATCTGTTATGAGTGATCTATCGGAACAGTTAACTAACCTGCAGAAACAGCTGAGTAATCTATTGTGACAATACAAAATATATCACTCATCCATTGAGAAAAATGAATGGTCTATTCGACAGGTCACACATCTGTGGCAACACATAAGTAATCTATTGGAATATGTATCAACAGTCAATATTGTTTAGATTTCTTCCAACATTGAGTTGTCTATCGTGGCAGATGAATGATTAGTTGAAAAAATCATGCCTTGGATATGTCCTGTTGGAAGAGTTGATAGGATTTTATCCAACAAGAGGTTTATCTGTTGCATCAGATCACGGTTCTTCCATTACATCAGATAGTTAATCAGTTGCATCAGATTTTTTATCTGATGCTTAATCTATTGCAACATATGGTTAATCTTTTGCATTAGATATTTAAACTATTGTATCATATGATAAATCTGTTGCATCAGATGATTAATCTGTTGCATCAAAATTGTAATCTGATGGTTTCTCTAGTGCATCGGATGGTTGATCTGTTGCATCATCTGACAAATATGTTGCATCACATGGTTAATATGTTGCACCAGACGAATAATCTGTTGGATAAAATAAAAATAGTAGCACGATTTTGTTCAACAGAAAACCAGCAATATCACCATTTTTACCAAGAACAAAATAAATCAACCCAAATCGTTGTATTGTTTTTATAAAACACAAACAACAAAAATCAAACTTCAAAAAAATGCAACAAACAATAAAAAATCATAATTCACTTCAAAAAGAGAAGAGAAGAAATACCAGAAATTAGGGTTTTGTTCAGACCACATTTCAAATTAAAGCAACAAATATTGAAATTGTTAACCAATACTATAAGAGAAGTTGGCTCAAGTTCCTCGTTTTCTTCAAAACTAAAAAGGCCATAAATTTTTACCTGTGAAAGAAGAAAAGGAACAATGATGAATTCGAATCTATTGTGGTTGGAGAGCAAGGTTGTCACGTCGATTAAAGGTTGAAGAATTCAAAGTTGTTGTGGCTGGAGAGTAAGGCTGTCACGTCGATTGAAGGTTGAAGTCGAAAAGGAACTCGAAGCCCAATTATTTGTCGTCAGATGTTGAAGTTGCCAAGGATTGAAAGGAGAAATTTACAGAACTGTTGGTTGGGAGAGAGTTGAGAGAAGCTATCGAGATAGAGGAGAGAGAGACTGGTTGATTTGGATTGAAAAGGGGTGTGGGATGGGTTGATTTATATTTTTGAAAAGATTAGAAAGTTTTTAAAATATTAATCAAGTCCATAATTAACTTAATCAAGTTTCCTAATGATGTTTGACCTTTTAAGTTGGTTAATATCACCAATCCTTCGTTTAAGACTTAAAAGACATCTTTCCTTTAATTTTTTCTTGAATGATCTTGTATACAAGACCAAAAAAAATACCTTTAACCTATTTTTTCTTTTTGGCTCAAGAACGCCCCACAAACTAATATCCTAAACCTGATAGTTTTTTCCAATTATAAAAGATCACATGACTTATTATGATTGACCATATATATTATTTAATATAAAAGTTAAATTCACTCGTTTTTAATTTCAAACTCGCTGATCCGTTTATTTTAGGCCCAACAGCACTGTATAAAATATGTTTGGAACTTGAAGAAAAAATACAGTCACTACAAATAGTTGTTATTTTATAAATTCTTGCAATGAAGTGCTTCGTGTTGTTAAATTTGGGTGAGCCAAGAGTTGTCTGGGAAGAAGGTAATTAAATTTCCATTTTTTATATTTTTCGTAGTTGGATTGAGTGTGTGGTATTATTGGTATATGAAATTTTGCTAGTATGTCAAATTTGTCCAAGAAATCAAGAACCCTGAACATAGTACTTTTCTTCTTTTATTCAGTAGTGTTTCGTGTAAAAAGATCAAATATGATTCTTCTAAAGAGACTGAAGAAAAGAAGGTTCGGATCAGTAAATTTTTGTATCACTTTTTTTCTGAAAAGATATTGTTCAGAGTTTAAGTTTAAAAGTGAGTTAGTTTAATTTTAAATTATATTAATACGTAGCCAATTATAATAAGTCGTCAGATTTAGGGTGTTTGATTGAAGGGTAATACAGGTTCCAGCTATTTAGACTAATAGATGGATAAGTTTTGTACTATATAATAAAATGATAAATCTTGAAATATGATTCTTAAATTCAATTTCTGAAATGAACCGCTCAACGGGACTTCATCAACACAATTACTCTCGGTTAGTAATGACTATTAAGTTTCTCTCTTTTAGTTGCATGCCTTCCGTAAAGTTATTATTAATCTTTAGAGAATTTGGGTGTTTGGTACTGAGGAAAATATTTTTTATGAAAATGTATTTTTGAAAAATGTTTAAGAAAATAAATAGATCTCTAATTACTTATATTTTTGTGTTTAATATGTAGGCAAAAAATATTAACATATAAATAATTATATAAAAAAATCTATATGAGGTACACGAGTAAAACGCGCCTCGAGAAACTAGTTAGTATATATATATATATACTAATTCCGAACATGTGTGTTGCAGATATATTCCATAATAAATAGTATATATACTTCAAATTTTATAGTTAAGTGTGTGCTTAGTTGCATATAAACTGAAGAGAAAATTAAAAATACAAGATCAAACGGATAAACGGTGTAAGCAGTTTGTTCTCCAATATTTTCTTTGTTACCTGTACAAATGTAAATGTATCTTCACGTGAGGTTAAGGGTACATCATTGATCATATTAAATTATTGCTATCAAATGAACTAAAAAATTGATATTGGACTGACTTTAACTGTGCAAGATTTATATTATGTCAAATATCAAATATTTAACTTGACAAATCTTTTTAATAGGTCAACGAACCACAAATTCATACTTAATTAATATTTTTTGTCAGACTATCATCTCGTCCTCTATTCAAATTCAAAATAAATTTAGTTACTTCTAAGGTTGAAATGAAAAATGGCTCGAATTGTTCTTATTCCTCGCATAAAATTACATAAATTAAGGACATAGAAAAAGAAACATTCTTCTTTCATTTACTTGACGTCATTCTATTTGAATTTTTAGCCCAATTTGCTACTCAAGTAAAGTTTTAAACTTTCACTTCTTTCATTTAAATTTTGTAATAATCATTAAAATGAAGGTTCATCATCTATTGTTATCCATCCGCCATTTGTAGTGCCATTCATGGAGGTAATAGAATTTCTTCCACACATAATAGAAGAAAAACAGTATTCATGGAGGTAAGGATAATAATTAAGAAATTATAATATGTACATCCATGCTAGACTCTAGTAATTAGTGAATAATAAAAACATTATTTCAAGTATATATAACGGAATCTATAATTCAAAATAATCATATTGTACATAAGTAGAATAGGATATAAAATCAACCAATGATGCAAGCTAATATTGCCTTTAGTATATATAGAGCATCCGACAAGTCAACCCAACAAGAAAATTAAACAAATTCATGAGAGAAGGCAAAATGATTAGAATTTAATAGAAAAGAGTAACTGAAACTAAGGGTGTCAAACGGGGCCGGTTTTAACCGGCCCGAACCGGCCCACTAAAGAAAATTGGACCAGTTTGACCCGATTCGGTAAGCCTAAGGGCTTTAAGGGCTCGGGTCCCGGTCCGGTTGGGTTTTGAATTTGGATCCGGTTAACCCAGACCGGACTCAACCCGGTTAGGGCTCGCCGGTTAATCGGGCCGGCCCAACTCGGCCCGGATAAGCCCATTTAATTTTTTTATTTTTTTTATTTTTTTTAAGATTTTGGAAAATTGGGCCAAACTATCCGTTGGCCCAACGGCTATAACGGCTATTTTGGGCCCAAATATGAAAAAAAAGGTTTTTTTTATTTAAAATCATTTTTTAATCCCAAGAAAATTTCTATAAATACCCTACACTTTCAAATCATTTTCCACACAATTTTTCATCCTCTCAAGTCTCAAATCTCATTCCCTCTCAAATCTCATTTCTCAATTCTCAAATATTCTATATATTTAATTTCTAAAGTACTCACTTTAATTTTTTTAATTTTGCGATTACTAAGTACGAGTGAAAGTTTCTAAAGTCGCAACCTTCGGATATTTTCAAAATTTGGTATTGTCGTTCCATCTCCTACTTTTAATTTATAATTAGTGTATTAATTGTTGAATATTTATTTTTATTACTTTTTGTGTATTTTGAATATTTTTTAGTTTGATTTATACTATGGATAAATTAAGAAACCTCGGTAAAAGTACAAAAAGAATTTATCCCAGAAGTGGTAGTGGTAGCAAAAAGCGAATTAATAGCGGTAGAGGTACTTCAAGTACTAGATATACCTGTGTGCTTTTGCCTCCGGTACCACTTAGTCAACCTTTTGAGGAAGAAATAGGTGTAGGTGCTCACGATATAGATTATTCAGAAGTTCAGGAAAATTACGGTATAGAAGAAGAAAATGAAGTAGATGCAGTTGATTTAGATGAAAATGATGAAAATATTAGTGAGACACCCAAAGTAGGAAATGCTAATGTTAAATCCGAATCGGTTATTCTCCCTCCCCATCTTCCCCGTGCCCCAAGAGCTCGTAAACAAACAAGTGTTGCATGGAAATTTTTTGACCGTATATCAGATACTGAGGTGCAATGCAATATTTGTCAAAAAATATATAAGCATAAAAGAGGAGGCAAGCAAGGAGGTACGAGTACGTTAATGAGACATTTAGCTGAAGACCACGAAAGAGATTTAAAAATTGCACAAGCTGGTGAGGCTGTTGGTGGACCCACACAAACTAGAATGGACCCAACAACCGATCACGTAACGAAGAAGTATAATAAATTGAGGGACCGGAAAGAAATAGCAAAAATGGTAGTTGTAGGTTGTTTGCCTTTTAGTTTTCCTTCTTCTGATGCTTTTATTCATTATATTCAAGCAATTTATAATCCTATGTTTAATGGTATTCCTAGAAATACTTGTCGGTCTGATATTTTTAGACTTCATTCACAATATTATTTTTATTTATCTACATTGTTAAAAAATATTCAATATAGAATACCTCTAACTTCTGATCTTGGTCGTGCTGTAACTAAAAATAATTATTTAATCGTTACTTGTCACTGGATGGATAGTACTTTTGTGATACAAAAACGTATTCTTGCTTTTTTATATTATGAAGATCATAAACACACTGGACAGTTTATTGCTGACTCGATACATAAAGTTGCAGCATTTTATGGTATCGAAAATAAAATCTTATGTATTGCTTTTGATAACGCTTCTAACAACAAGACTGCTATAACAAAGTTGAAATCTAAGCTATCACCGCCGTTACCTGAAATTTTTCATATTAAGTGTGCATGTCATATATATAATTTAATTGTAAAAGATGGTCTTGAGTTTTTTGAGATTTATATTGAAAAAATCCGTCTTGTTGTTGGTTTTATACAAGGAAATAATCGTAGATCGAGAATTAAAGAATTTAAAGTTAAATGTCAAGAAAATAGACTTGCACCGATATTGATGCCTGAGGAAATTGATATTAGATGGAATTCTACGTATGATTTTTTAAAAACTTGTTATAAATATGGAGTTCCTATTACATTAGTTTTAACCAACATTGTGGTTCATTTGCTAATTCTGTCGATTACATGCTACTTGATTCTAATTGGGTTGTAATTAATGATCTTGTTAAGTTTTTGGAACAAATTTATGTAGCTACGGTTGAATTTTTCAGTTCTTATTATCCTACTGTTTGTAATATTTTGGGATATATAACCGATATTTCTAGTTTGCTCAAAGAATATAAAAATAAAGAAGGTTATGAAAATGTTGTTGGTGCCATGTTTACTAAATTTAAAAAATATTTTTTTTCGATTCGCGCTATTTTCTTCGTTGGTGCTATGCTAAATCCGTGCATTAAATACCGTACTATGTGCCACTTTAGTACTCTTATTTATCGTAACTTAGAAATAAATACTAACAATGATTCTGAACAAGTACAACCGGATTTGTGGACGGCTACGTCTGATGCGAATGCTTACATAGATAAATTATATAACTACTATGCTGATTTAGTTGATTTAGCTGTACCGACACATATCATTTCAACTGTTGCTCCTCATTCTCCTGAGGTGCCATCATTTTCTAAAAGGCCGGCACATTGTGGTTTTACTGATTCCTTTTATGATTTACCCTGTTGGAACAGTGTTGATGAGGGATCTTACACAGCAACTTATCGGGAAGAGCTTAAGTATTATCTTCGGTCGCCGCTAGAGGATCGCAGACGACGGATCAACACGTTAGATTGGTGGAGGAATAATGAATCACAATATCATGTGCTTTCAAGATTAGCTAGAGATATCTTGAATGTTCCAGTGTCAACCGTTGCATCAGAGAGAGCCTTTAGTCAGGGACGATAGCAACTTGGAGACAACCGACACTCATTGGGAAACAATGTAATGAATATTCTAGTTTGCCTCAGAGATTGGATTAGAGCAGAAAGAAGAAATCAAGGAATGGAACCGGAGCTGAATGACGAGCAGAAACTTGAAGAAATTATGACTTCGCGGGAGAACTCAGCAGAATCAAGTCCAATGCATGGGTTTTCCCCCATTGACTTTGACTATCCTATGCAAGCTCCCGTTAATATTAACATGGATGAGTTGGAAAAAATGATGCATAGTTTGTACATTTTTTATTCATGTAAATTATAAATTTTGGATCATTTTGCAATCAATAAAATTTAATATTCATTAATTAACTATCAAGTATTATTAATTTATTATATTAAGTAGTATATGTTTTGTATATTATTGTAGATATCTTCTATACACATGTATATTTAACGTATATATTTAATGTATCCAAGTGTATATGTTTTACAAATTAGTATATAACTATATATATATATATATATACATAGTGTAGTATATATAAATGTATATTGTAGAATAGTATATATTTTATTTAAAGTAGTACATATATATTGAATGGTGTGTACATATCTTCTATAGACGTATATATTTAACGTATACATGTGTATATGGTTTATAAATTAGTATAATATAACTATCTATATATTGTAATACATATATATTGTAGTATATAGTTTATTTAATTTTAAAGTAGTACATATATATTGAATGGTGTGTATATATCTTCTATAGACGTGTATATTTAACGTATACATGTGTATATGTTTTATAAATTAGTATGTAAGTATATATATATATACATATATATATATATATACTTTATTTAAAGTAGTACATATATATTGAATGGGGTGTATATATGTGTATATATCTTCTATAGACGTATATCTTTAACGTATACAAGTGTATATGTTCTATAAATTAGTATGTAATTATATATATATACATATTGTTGTATATATATATGTATATTGTAGTATATATTTTATTTAAAGAAGTACATATATATTGAATGGTGCGTATATATGTATATATATCTTCTATAAGCGTATATATTTAACGTATAAATGTGTATATGTTTTATAAATTAGTATATAACTATATATATATATATATATGTATATATATATATATATATATATATATATTGTAGTGTATATATATATATATTGTACTATTGTAGATTTGTAGTATATGTTTTATTTAAAGTATTATGTATAGTCATATATAATTATATATTGAATGATACGTATATATGTGTAATTGTTTATATATATTTTAAAAAATATATATTGTATAATTGTGGTGTATATAGTGTATATTGAAGTGTATATAGTGTATATAATTGTAGTGTATGTAGTGTATATTGGATTTTTCATTTTTTTTAAACGGGTTTGACCAATTTTTAACCAAGTTTGACCGGGTTTAGGTGGGTTAACCGGGTTGGGTTAAGTGGGCCGGTTCAGGATTGTTTTCAATATTTTTACTGTTGAACCCAGAACTGGCCCAGCCTACCTAACCCAACCCATACCGAAATCGTCCCACAACCCAGTTAAACTAAACGGGCCGGTTTCAGTTTGGCCCGACCCGACCTACTTGACACCTTTAACTGAAACCCATAAATAGATACGACTAATCTGTGTACTCTAGTAAGTCATAGTATCAGTGACATCTCTAATTTTTTAGAAAATCGAGAGGTCTCAGCCATAATCACACGTGTAAATTTGCCTGCACTACTCGACATGAGAGGAGGGGTCGCAGAAATTTCTTGAAATCTGATGAGCCTTACAATATTACATGATAGTGCTTGGTTTTAATGATTTTTATAATTGCAAAATACACACCTTATCGATTGGCTTTGTTAAATTTTGTTCTGGATTACTTTGCAAGAAAATTATTATTAAGAGACATAATATAATAAATTATTGAAAATTAGATTAGAAGAGCATTAAAACGACTAATTATATATTAGTTGCATATAAGCTTATTCAAAAAATAAGAAATAGAGAAGATAGTGTCACGAGAAATTTAAGAAGAAATTCATGATATAGAGAAAGCTAAAGCATAGAAAGGAGATTTAGGCTTCATTTGTTTGTTGTTAGATTATTAAGAGGTGTGAATGAAAAATGAAAAGGTGGTATTTTTTTCAGAAAGACACTAAGTGAAAGACACCTTTTTTGGATTGAATGGTTAGGACCTTTCCAATAGTTATGACTTTTCCAAAGAGTTGCACCTTTATGAAGGGATATACCTTTCTGAACCATTGCTTCTCTTCATAAAGAAACACCTTGATGGCTATAAATACCTGAATTTTTCCTCAGGAAAATACAACTATCTTTGAATAGAAAAACAATCTTCTTCTTCTTCTAAAAACTCTCGTGTGATCATCAAATCATTGAGAATGTTCGAAGTTTTTGAAAATTTGAGGTACCACTATTTTCAGAAAGAAAATTATTTTATCCTGGAAGGAAAAATTCCACTATTGTAGTTCTTGAAAGTTGTTCTTAAACTTAGTATTGAAGTTTGTATATAAAACATACAGATTTTGTACCCATCGAAACAACAATCTTAAGTAATTTATACTAATCTGTATTGTTTGGTTTAGTTTTTTTCAGTAAATAGTTTGAACTTCATATTGTTAGTTCTTCAACCTTTTAAACTTGTGTTTGAAGTTCCTGAAACTTTATTTTAATAGTTCATAAGTTGGCTGAACTTGTGTTGAAGCTTTTAACATTTGGTTTTGCTATTTTCAGAAAATAGTTTGAACTTCATTTTGTTGATGTTCATAAGTTGGGTTGAACTTATTGTTAAAAGTTCAAAGTTGTAAATACAGAGTTTAAACTTCATTTGATTGTTCATATGTTAATTTGAACATGTATTTGAAGTTATTGTTGGAAAATACATATTTTACAAAAAACAGAGAAAAACAATAATTTCAAGAAAAGTATAAAAATATTTATTTTTTGTGCTTGTTTGATGAAGGGGAAAAAAATTATTGCCATTTATAAATCAAGTATTTGATTAATCTGTATTAGACATGATTTTGTGGAGACTAAAATTTTTTGATTTCTACTCCCACGATTAGAAGAATATAAGAACTTCATTGAAAAATTAGTGTGGAAATTTGGTTCGAAGAATATAAAAACTTCATCGATTCATTAAAATCTCGATATTATTTCTGAAGTTTAAAATATGTGGGATTCACTCTATTTGATCTTGATTCTGATTTGAAGTCATAAAAACTTCGCCATGTTTCAAAGTTCATTCGGTTGATAATTTGAAGATATAAAAACTTCATCATTGACTAGAAACAAGTTGGCTAAAGATTAAAATTTTTATTGTTAGTATTCTGAAATACTAAAGAGTATGTCAAAGGTTGGCAAATGAAATTGAACAACAAATTGATTTGATTGTGAATGGTGTTGTCCCAACGGCAACCAATATTGCGTCATTAAGTCGTTCAAGTATTGCTCTAGCAATGAAAACAGTAGAGAAATTAGAAAAATATTTTGGTGTGAATTTCAAAGAATGGCAGGAAATGATGTCATTTTGGTTGTCCAAACTTGAAATCCAAATGTTCACAATTATAGATCCTCATATTCTAGAAAAAAATAATGAGTGAAAACCAATTATCTGATTTGAAAGATCTTGTGAGTCATTCCAATATAGACGAGAATAATGAGTTGAATAAAAAATCATCAATGATGGTTGCAAATCCTGTTAAGGATGATGCTCCAAATAATAAGAAGATAAAGAAGTCTTCTCGACAAGAAAAAGAACAGAATAAGGAAATATTCAAAAGCAATTGCTACATTTGTAGTGATATTGGCCACAAAGCTCTAAATAGTCAAGTTTTAGATAAGAATAAGAAAAGAGATAAGGTAAACATGTTGGAAACAACTAGAAAGATTGAAAATCTATGTGATATGATCACTGAAAGCAATCTAGTTGGATATCCAAATAGATGATGGTTTAATTTAGAAGTCACTAGACCTGTTTGAGAGGACAAAGAAGCTTTTGCTACTTATGATCCCACTGGTCCTAAAGAAGTGATCTTCTTGAGAAATAATGCAATAACCAAGGTTGAAGGAAGTGGGAAGATATTTCCAAAAATGAATTCTATCAAGGTGTTGACTCTGAACAATGTTCTCCATGTTCCTACTATTAGAAAAAACTTAGTGTCGACAACACTTCTTGTTAAAAATGAGTTTAAGTGTGTATTTTTTTCAGAGAAATTTGCAATAAGCAAGAATAAAATGTATGTAGGAAAGGGCTACCTCAATGAGGGTCTTTTCATAGTTTATGTAATGGTTGTTAAAATGAAGAAAACCGAGGCTTCTTCTTACTTTCTAGAGTGAAACGATTTATGACATTGTCGTTTAGGACATGTCAAGTATAAACCTTACAAAAACCGGTTAGTTTGGAAGAATTTTCTAACTTTGAGTACAGTAAATCAAAATATCAAATGTATGTGGAATCAAAGTATGTTATGCATTTGTGTAAGTCCGTTGAAAGGAATTCGAATCGCTTAGACTTAATCTACACACAGACATTTATGATATGAAATCAACACCATCTCATGGTGGAAAAAAGTATTTTATAACTTTTATTGAAGATTTCACTATGTATTGTTATGTCTATTTGCTAAATAGTAAGGATGAGGCAATAGATGCATTTAGGCAATATAAAACAGAAATTAAAATTCGTTAGAGAAAAAGATCAAAATAATAAGAAGTGATTGGGGTGGAGAATATGAATCTCCTTTTGAAGAAATATGTGTAGAGAATGGAATTGTCCATCAAACTATTTCTCCGTATTCATCTCAATCTAATGGTATTATGAAAAGGAAGAACCGAACCTTAAAGGAAATGATGAATGCCTTAATTATAAGTTCAGATTTACCGCACAACTCGTGGGGGAAGTTATCCTTACAGCTAATCGAATACTCAATAGAGTGCCCCATAGTAAGACACTATCAATTCCATTTAAAAATGGAATAGAAGGAAACTCAACTTGAAATATTTTAAAGTGTGGGGGTGCCTAGAGAAAGTCCAAGTTCCTATGACTAAAAGGATGAAGATAGGACCTAAGACTGTGGAGTGCATATTTATAGGATATGCTTAGAATAGTCAAGCATGTCGATTTTTGGTTCATAAATCCGAATATCCGGATACAATAAAAATATGGTAATTGAATCAGATAGTGTTAAGTTCTTTAAATACATTTATCCATATAGAACTAGACATGTACAATATAGTGGGAGGTCTAAATGACCTCAAGATGTATCAAGAGAGAATGAACATAATGATGAGAATCCAAGACATAGTATACATAAAAGAATGTCAACTTTTTTTAGATCATATTTTGTATCGTTTCTCCTAGAAAATAAGCCTCAAGCATTTAAAGAAACGGTGTCATATTCAAACTCATCTTTTTTAAAAGAGGCAGCCAATAGTGAGATTACTTCAATCTTGAGCAACCATACTTAGGAATTGGTTGATCTTCCTCAAGAAATAAACCTTTAGGTTCTAAATGAATCTTCAAAAGAAAACTTAAAGCGGATGGTACTATTAACAAATACAAGGCAAGACTTGTAGTGAAAGACTTCAAACAGAAAGAAGGACTTAATTATTTTGATACAAACTCATCTATAACAAGGATAACATCAATTAGGATGTTAGTTTCCTTGGATAAGTATATGATCTTGAAATCTATCAAATGAATGTGAAAACAGCATTCCTAAATGAAAAGTTAGAGGAAGAATTTACATGGAACAGCCTGAGGGTCTTGTGGTTTCTGGTAAAGAAAAGAAAGTGTGCAAACTTGTTAAGTCATTTTATGGACTAAAACAAGCACCCAAACAGTGGGATGCAAAGTTTGACCAAGCCATGTTAGCAAATGGTTTTAAGATAAATGAATGTGATAAATATATGTACATTAAAGATACTACAAATCACAAGGTCATTGTTTGTTTGTATGTGGATGACATATTGATAATTAATGGAGACATTTCTAACATAAATACTACGAAACAAATGCTTGAGACCAAGTTTGATATGAAGGACCTTGGAGTTGCGGATGTGATATTAGGGATAAGAATCCATAAAACTCCACAAAGGTTGGCATTGTCACAATCTCATTACATTAAAAAGGCACTTGACAAGTTCAAATATTTGGACTTCGGTACTGACAAGACTCCATTAGACGTGAGCTTTACACTTCAAAAGAATGAAGGTAAAAGTGACTCACAATTGGACTACACAAGAGTGTTGGGATTTTTAACGTATATCATGAACTATACACGGCCAGACATAGCATGTGCTATTAGTAAATTGAGTCAGTACACGAGTAATCCCAATAAAATTCATTGGATGGAAATGAAAAGAGTTTTAGGGTATCTAAATACACTCAAGACTATGATTTATATTATAATAAATATCCAGCGATAATTGAAGGATATAGTGATGCAAATTCGAACATCGGATAGAATGAAGTAAAATCCATGAGTGGATATGTATTTACTTTTGGTGGAGAAGCAGTCTCTTGGAAATCGTCCAAACAGACATGTATTGCCTACTCTACAATGGAATCTGAATTTATTGTATTAGATAAAGTCAGTGAAGAAATTGAATGGCTCTAAAATTTCTTAGAAGATATTTCTTATTGGCCCAAATTATTGGCACCAGTATGTATACACTATGATATCCAAGCGGTGATAGGTAGGGAAAGGAGAATGATGTATAACGGTAAATCTCATCATATAAGACGAAAACATAATACTGTTAGAGAATTAATCTCTAGTGAAATTATCACTATTGACTATGTGAATTTGAAGGATAATGTATGGATCCACTTAAAAAAGGTCGATCTAGAGAGAGAGTTGAGAGAACATCAAAGGGAATGGGTTTAGGACCTAAGACAAGTCAGCATGACGGTAACTCTACCTAGCAGACTGGAGATCCCAAGAGATAGGTTCAAGGAGATCAAACAAAGTTGTAACTAGCAGTTCAACATTGTTAATGTACTCAACTCATTCTCATGATTTTGGCAATGTTTAGGATATAAGGATAAACCTTATGGTGTGAAGCTTTTTAATGGTTATCAAAATTTGATAGATTTGACCAAATAGTTTAATCTATAGGATTGAATGTTTAGAAATCACCTATGTGATGGTGAAGTAGAAGTGATGAGTGGTGATTTTACCACTCATTCGCACTTAGTTTTAGTCACATTACCTTGTCTTAAATGAGTAGATAAGAGATAATTATGACTTAATGCACTAATATCCACTCTTTGCAAGTATAAGAGTTGAAAAGATAAAGAAATGTGGATTGGAGCTTGAAATGATCAAAAGGGAGCAAAAAAAGTGCAGCTGAAGACCTGCAATGAAATAGCCTCAATTATCGCGGTCGCGGTCTATTGGACATGGTCACGGTCAGTCAAGATGGTCAAATCAACCGCGACTATAGAAGTTAATCATGATCGCATAGCCACGGTCGCAGCCAGACTTGTGCGATCGCGGCTTGGCAGAAATGTTCAGCCCAAGGGCAAAACTGTAATTGTACGTGCTGATCCTAATTTGAATAAAAAGACTCAAACTCTAATTTCATCAAGCATTCATTCCATCACATTCCTTCTTCGCCAATTTTTTAGGGTTTGGCTTGAGACTTTGTAGCCTCCATCTTTTGGAGAAGAAAATATTGTGTAAATTTTGGGTGAAGAATACATTGGAGACTTTCTAAGTGAAATATTTGCTCACTTCCATTGTTGATATTATGGAAGATCCAAGTTTGACGTAATATTCGCTTAGATCTTCTACAACTTTGATTCAATGGAAATTATGGGTATATCTATGTTTGTTTATCTTATGTGTAGCTAAATCTCCCTCTTGGGGTTATGTGTTAATAGGGATTAAAGTGTGTGAGTTGTGATTGTTAGCATCTATTTGGTAGTTTATGTTTATAGGTTCTATTATTGCTATGCTATTTTGATTGGGATTTGATGGGTGAAAGCTCCAAATACCCACATAGTCTTGATGAGTGAAAGCTCCAAGCTCTAGAAAGTTCAATGCCATCTTTGACGAAAGGGTTTTGGGAAAACTTTAGGAATCCATATCATCCTCGAAAGAGGGATATGGGGATCAAAGCAATAATAGACAATTATGTGTGTAGTCTGCTAAATTTTTACTATCTTAGACATAAAGGTGAATGTGAGGTTAACTATGCCATGGGTGTCATCCTAGAAATAAGAATGCCTTGATTAAGGTTGTGGTTGCTAATCGTTGAACACACCCATTAGGTAATCAAAAGAATCAATGGGTGAAAGTTTGGTGTTTTGTTGAAAGGCTAATATCAAAACCTATAACCAAGCCTACCTATATTTGAATTACTAAAGTGATGTTGATAATTAGCTCCTACATGTCACTCCCTTAGTAACTAATCTCAAGATCCGTGCACAATTGTTAAGACTCTAATTATTCGTAGCCTCAAATTTATACTAGAAAATCCAAAAAGAAACATTAGTGAAAGTATTCACCTCCTCTATTTTATCTTTTTGAACCATTTGTTTGAATTTAATTTATGATTATCATTTCAAATCAATTTGATCTCCACTCACATTGTTCCTCATTGATTCGACCCCAACTCCAAAGTTGGGTAAATATATTGACAACGACCGCCTTGAACTTAATTAACTTGTTAGCTGAACATTATAAGGAATCCACTTTAAGGATAATGTTATTAAAGGTCTATTCTATACACTTTCATGAAATCAAGACATGTTCATGGCTGAAACGAAAAAATCATGAGAACCATAAATGGTAAAAGATTGGTTGTATGACATGTGTTGTCTAGGCATACATTAAAGTTTGACGGTTCAAAGATATGAAATCTACCAATTGACTGAGTTCATTCGATGCATGTTCACTATGGAAAGTTCAAAGAGAAAGCCACTTATCCAGATACAATCAATCTTTTCTTGTTGATCACATATTTGTCCGTAAATTTTGATAAGATAGTCATTTCCCATTCATGTGTAGGATTATTGAGTTATTAAGAGGTGTGAATGGAAAATGAAAATGTGGTATTTTTTTCAGAAAGACACTAAGTGAAAGGACGAAATTTGAATAGGCACCTTTTCGGATTGAATGGTTATGACCTTTCCAATAGTTATGACTTTTCCAAAGAGTTTTACCTTTATGAAGGGGTGTGCCTTTTTGAACCATTGATTCTCTTCATGAAGCGACACCTTGATGACTATAAATACCTAAATTTTTCCTCAGGTAAATACAATTATGTTTGAATAGAAAAACAATCTTCTTCTTCTTCTAAAAACTCTCGTGTGATCATCAAATTGTTGAGTGTATTCAAAGTTTTTTAAAATTCAAGGTATCAATATTTTCATAAAGAGAATCATTTTATCCTGGGAGGAAAGATTCTATAACCACGGGTACTTAAGGGGAATAAATTCCTTAAAGACGCACCGTGCATTTTGTGGACTTGATTCTACAATTTTCTACTTCATCTTCTTTCTTAAAGTTGATTTGCACTTCATTTTTATAGTTCATTTGATTATTCATTTAAAATTGTGTTTGAAGTTGTTATAACTTTGTTGTAGTTCTTGAAAGTTGTTCTTGAACTTAGTATTGAAGTTTGTATAGAAAACATACAGATTTTGTACCCGCCGGAATAACAGTTTGTACTTAATGGAGGTCTGAATTTGAATAATTCAGACTTCAAACCATTAACTGCATTTGTTTTTCATTAGGATTTTTGCTCTTAGTAGGTCTGATTTAATCATTCATATCTGGAACTAAGGCTGCATTATTTTTTTTAAGATTCAGACCTATGAATCCGAATGCACATTTGAATATTAAGATGTTGTCTCTAGATCTGAAAACTGAATGATTAAGACTGTTTGTTTTTCAACATCTGAATGTGAACAAAAAAATTATTTATATGTATGATAAAATAAAAAAATACAATTCAAATAAAAAACTAATTATATATTAGAAAAGTATGTAATTTATTACAACAAAATTATTATTTGATTGAAAAAATATTTACGTTTGTTAGTGATAGTGGAGATGGTTTATAATGGTAGTTGCGGTGACAATGATTGATGTTAGTAATTAGTAATGTTAGTAGTGATAGTTATGATGGTTGATATTGTAGTAACTGTTATAATGGTGGCGGTTTATAGTGGTGCTGGTGGTGTGATGTGATGTTGCTTGATGTTAGTAGTTGGAGGTGTTGATTGTAATGGCTGAAAAATGAATGTATGATGGTTGATGATGTATTGGTGCTAGTTGGAGATGTTGTTAGTTTTGATGGTGGAGATGGTTGTTAGTAAAGATAAATTGTAGTGATGATAATGATTGAAATGATAGTAGAGGTGGCGTTACTAGTGACAATGGTGGTGGCCGCCAAAGAATGTGTGGAGGTTGTGATGTATTAGTGGTAGTTAGTAGTGGTGCTAATGGTGATAGATGAGTTGGTCCATAGTAGGGATTGGCCAATAGTGATTGATGATGGTGTTGTTGTTGACGACGTGGTGACAGTAAATATAATTAAAAAAGTAAAGGTAGTAGGTGTGGTAGCAATTGATAATAGTGGTTGGTAGCAATATTTGTTGTTGATGGTAGTTGTGATGGTGGAGGTGATTGGTGGAGGTGGGTGGTGATTGACAATGATGGTGGTGACTGATGATTATGAATAGAGTGGCGGTGAATATTATCCAATACCAGAATACCTCTTCAGACCTATTAGGACTTAATTCTAGATCTGAATGATTAAGACCTATTCAGGTGTATTAATAGCTAAAATCTTAATAAAAAAAACAAATACACTTAATGGTCTAAAGTTTAAACCATTCTGATTCAGACCTCTATTAAGTGCAAACAAATAGGTCCTAAGTCTTAATCATTAAGTAGTATTCTTGTGTTGGATAATATTAACTACTACTCTATCCATAATCATCAATCACCACCACTAACCACCTTTGCCAATACCACCATAGTCAACCACCACCTAGCCACCAATCACCATCATCACCACTAAGCACCTCCACCATTACAACCACCATTCACAATCATAATTGCTACTAACCACTATTTTTAGTCGTTACCATATCTACCAGCTCTATTATTTTAATCATACTTATTGTTATCAGCACTGTCAATGCCAACACCAACACCATCATCAACTACTATCGTCCAATCTCAACTACAAACCATCTCATCCATTACAACTAGTGCCACCGCTAACTACTATTAACATATAATCAGGATCCACACATTCTTCCGCCACCACCACCGCTACCATCAATGTCACCAGTGTCGCCACCTCTACCGCCACTTCAACAAGAATCATCACTACAGTATATCTCTACTAATAATCATCTCCACCATCACAGCTAACAGCATCTCTAACCACTACCAACACATCGTCAACCATCATGCATTCATTTTTAAGCTATTGCAATCAATACCTCCAACTATGAATATCAACCAACTTCACATCACTACCACCACCATTACTAGTCGCCACCATTATAGCAATCACTACAATACCAAACATCTCTATCATCACAACTATCACTACCAACATTACTAATCATTAACATCAATCATTACTACCAACACCACAATTACAAACCATCTCTATTATCACTATTAAATATAATATTTTTTTCAATCAAATTATAATTTTACTGTATTAAATCAAATTTTTTAAAACATAAAATTATTTTTTATTTGAATTATATTTTTTATTATATATGTAAATAAATAAATTTTGCATATTCAGATATTGAAAAATAAAGTCTTAACCATTCATTTTTTAGATCTGAAAACGATATCTTAATCATTCAGATATGCATTCAGAATCAGACATCTAAATCTTAATGAAAATAAATGCAGCCTTAGTCCAAGTAAACTGTTAGAATCACTCACTAAAAAGCTAATGATTTATACAAAGCCGAGAGTCCTATTTCACTGTTGTTCTTAAAAAAAAAAAGAACTTTTAAGTAACAACTTTTTTTTGGTTTTCCATCCGGTGTTCGGTACCTACATTGGAGCCCAACTAATCTGGATTCGCTCCGGGTAAGATCCTATTCAGGGGGTAGCGCTCCCAACAGAGTTTTCTCCATGCCCAGGGTCGAACCCTGTAGCACCTTGAAATAATTATTTTTTGTGAATTCAAATTTAATACTTTAAGCAAGTGTGACCCTTAATTTCTAAAGAGTTACGTGGTGTACTTATTTTATGAAAAATTATCGTATATATAATTTATATGGTTACTACTTTTAAGTGATGTCTCATGGTATTTTCTTTTATATAGAGATTTAATATTAGTAGATGTGTAGGGGGCTATCTATTAATCATTTTCCTAATTTAAGATAATAATAATAGAAAGGGTAAGGGAAGGTTATGTTTTATTTCACTGGAAACATGTCCAAGAAACAAGAAACAAAAGCGACGAAAAGCTTTCTTTGTTGTTTTATTTCTTTCTCCCTTTCCTCCTTTCTTTCTTTTCTTCTTTCTTCCTTATCAACAAGAGAATTAGTCTAAGTTATCAAGAAGGGGCTATACTGAAGGAAGGAGAGCTACGTTATTTAGATCATAAATTAAGGAATTTTGCGTCAGTCTCCATTTGAGAATTTGTTTGAATTTAGGTATAAACAGGTATTTGGGGTATCCAAATTAAATTATTGTACTTCTTTTGAAATGGGTTACGAGGGAGAAGGGGAAAAAAAGAGATCTTGGTAGAAGAAACATTTTGGGGATTCTTATCAATTGAGTAGATTTAATGTTGAATTGTATAAGTTGGAAAATTAGAATTTATGTTGAATTCTTGTTAAGGAATTTGAGTGGTTTCGGGCATAATCGAAGATTATTGGAATTAATTGTTAAATGCATCTACGGGTTTCTAATAGACATATAGGTTATCCTTGTAGCAAGTGAATTTCCTATTGGATAGTGAAGGTGGTTGGAAAGATAAAAGCTATACTCCCGTGGGTTAAATTATTTGGGGCTCAGATTACTATCGTAGTTGACAAAGCACTAAGGTATGTAAAGCTAAACCTTCCCTCACCATTTAGGAACCACCTACGTTGTGTACTCCTTCCTATTAATGTTAGTATAATTCTCATGAAATACGGAAGTAGAATCTTTATATTGACTTACATATCATTTCTTCTCTCTACCATTAAGCTTACAAGTATCTATCTCTCTCTCTTTGTGTTGAGTTTCTATGACACTTCTATATAATCATAAGTTTCTATATTTGAAGTCCTTACACATTAGGAGTAAATGATAACAACATAGCTTCACTTGTCTATGGTATCTAAATGATCATTATCGTAACTCGTATGTCAGAGGACTTCAAGGCATTATTTGATAAACATTAATGACGAAAGGGTATATAGGTTTGGCTTGGCATATCGCTCAATGTGATTCTGTGCACAGGATCGAGACCAAACCACTATAGCGAGCCCAACCATTGGGCGTACCCGCCTTTGTGGCATAATTTGTATTTAAAGTCAGTTGGAACGTTATGTATTGGTTTTCCCTGACTCGAGCCAACATATGGCATATATGGCCTACAGGCAGACCCTCATAGTGAGCCCCTGGGGGGCGTACCTGGATACAGACCGCGATTACAGTTACACATATGGGATCATAGCAATGATTATGTAAGAAATATATGCTTTATACTTGCCTCAAATTGCCTTCGGAAGGCCATCTTATGATCATTTGTACGACTTATAGGATAAGTGCATCACCTAGGCAATGTATAGGTCCTATATTATAATGAAGACTTGTTTTAAATATTATATATGATGCTAACAAGGTTGATGCATAAGTTATTAGTTCATATCGTCTATGTGTTATTTGTTGGCTCATACATTTTTCACTTTACCATTTGACTGATATGAGCTTTTGTATTTGTCCAGTTGTTATTCTATCTGCTTTTATTCTGGTATATGTTGTTTATGTACTGATGTCTCGAGCCCACTATATTTTATTAATACAGGCTCCAATCCTCCTGATAGAAGACGGACATGTTAGGCTCTGTTGCCATTTTTAGCTGATGTTTTGGTGAGCTCCAACTCTCTCTGGAGCCAATCTATGCCTAGTATTTTTTATTATATGTACAGGTCTCTGGTTGGGCATAACGGGCCTGATGCCAACTAGTCACTTCTAGTATAGTGTGTTAAACTGACTAGAGGCTTTATGGACATCGTGTAGTATTGTATAGTTTTGCTAATGTAACTCCCTGGTGTATATATGCAACTCTTATTGAATACCCTGCTTGTTATTATTCCATAACCTCGCGTACGTCATAGAGTGCTTGTAGAATGTGTGTATACGGTTCTTGTTTGTCCTTAATTTGGGGCGTAACAAATTTGCTATCAGAGCGCCTAGGTTCAGGTATCATAGGATGTCTATGAAGCCATGTCTAGTAGGGGCTTAGTTATTGATGTCTTGCATGCCACATTTATAATTAAGGGACTACATGAACATTTAGGAATTTGACCTTTATTTATAATCTAGATAGTGCAATAGGGTTAAGTAATAGGAAGTTACTTCTGACCCTTGTGCTGTTTAATTGTGATACAGACCATGTCTGCTACAAAAAGGGATAAAGCAGCTCAGCAGGCTGCTACTAGCACTACTCAGAAGGTAACCACGACTGGGCCATCTCCCGTATTGGTGGATCTGAATAGGACTCAAGAAAGTTTGTTGGGTTCTATGCTTCCAGGTTCTCAAATACCTAGAATGGAAGAACCTAAAGGGGCTTCTGCACCTCTAATGGTGCCAGCGGTAGTTCCTATCCCGCCACCAAGTGCCTCAAACCTATATCTTAAGGGAGCAATACAGTTGCTTACACAGTTGGTCGCTACTCAGGCCCAAAGACAGAGTGTGGACGTACCTATTACTACTCAGGAAGGGATAGCCGAATCTAGGATCAAAGATTTCCTCTGTATGAATCCACCAAAATTCAAAGGTTCTAAGATCGCAGAGGATCCTCAATAATTCATTGAAAAGGCTTATAGAATTTGTAAGGTGATGCGAGTCTCGGATACAGATGCAATTGAATTGGCCGCACATCGACTGAAAGATGTTGTTATTGATTGGTATGAGACATGGGTTTCCTCGAGAGGTCAGAAAGCTCCTTCAGTGGTCTGGGCAGAATTTTCAGTAGCTTTTATGGACCATTTCATGCCATTAGAGCTTAGAAAAACAACGGTGGATGAATGTTTATCTTTAAAGTAGGGTAATCTTAGTGTCAAGGAGTATTGTTTGTGGTTTACACAGTTTTCCAAATATGCTCCAGAAGTGGTTAACACACAAGCAAAATAGATTTATCTCTTTGTGAATGGCCTTGTGAGTCCCTTGAAGGACCTTCTTTCTGTTGCTGCTATGAATAAAGATTTAGATATAGCAAGGGTCATGGAACATGCTCAGCAGATAGAGGAAGATCATTGTAATTGTGAGGTAGATAGCGAGAGGGAGCAGAGTTAGAGGGCTAGGACAGCCAGCCAATATCAGGGAAGTAGTTGAGCTTCCACTAGTAGAGGGCAACCTAGGCAAACCCAGTCAGCTGTGCGCTCCACATCTAATGCTTTAACTCAGTTCTTGAGGCACAGTTATAAGCAAAGCTAGACTTCTAGAGCACCATACTTATGACCTCAGAGGGAAGCTAGTCGAGGGTTACCACATCGACCTATATGTAGGCAGTGTGGCCAACTATATGGAGGAAAGTGTCATCATGGTTCCAATACATGTTATTGGTATAGTATAGAGGGTCATATGGTATATGATTGTCTACATCTCAGAGGTAAAGGTAGAGGTGATCGATCACAGCCTACAGGATATGCATCAGCTTTATCTTTATCATTTTCTTCTTCCTCTTGTGGTTCTCAGGCATCACCAGGCAAAGGATCTGGTAGGGGCAAAGGGCCCGATTCGAGCGCAAGCCTGAACCATATGTATGCACTAGCTGGTCGGCAATATTTAGAGGCATCTCCAGATGTGGTCACAGGTACCTTGGCTATCTCTTCATATGATGCATATGCCTTGATAGACCCAGGATCTACCTTGTCATATGTTACTGCATTCTTTACTAAGAAGTTTGGAGTAGAGCCGAAGTTATTAAAAGAATTATTTGCAGTATCGACTCCAGTAGGGGATTCTATTATAGCTAGATAAATCTAATACATTTGTATGGTGACAGTATGTGGTCGTGCTACATTGGCTAATCTGATTGAACTTGAAATGGTTAATTTTAATGTTATTATGGGCATAGATTGGTTATCCTCTTGTTATGCTACAGTTGATTATCGAGCTAAGGTGGCTCATTTTTGCTTCCCAGGAGATCCGGTCTTAGAGTGGAGGGATGATTCTATGATGCCTAGAGAAAGGTTTATTTTCTTTCTTAAGGCAGGAAAACTTATTGCAAAGGGGTGTTTGTATCACCTAGTCCAAATGAAAGACATTGAGGCCAAAAAATAGACACCAACTTTAGGATCTGTACCAGTGGTGAACGAGTACTCAGATGTGTTTCCTGATGAACTTCCTAGATTACCTCATGTTAGAGAGATCGATTTTGGTATTGATGTGGATCCCAGTACGCAGCCAATATTAATTCTACCTTATAGGATGGTGCCTGCAGAACTGAAGGATTTAAAAGAGCAGTTAAAAGACTTGCTTGATAAAGGTTTTATTTAGCCCAGTATATCACCTTGGGGTACGCCAATGCTTTTTGTATGCAAGAAAGACGGCACGTTGTGAATGAGTATAGATTACTGGCAGCTGAACAAAGTGACAATAAAGAATAAGTAACCTCTTCCCTGAATAGATGATCTATTTGACCAATTGCAGGGAGCTAAATGCTTTTCAAAGATTGATTTGAGGTTCGGTTATCACCAATTAAGAATTTGTGAAGCAGATATTCCCAAAACAGCCTTTCGGATAAGATATGGGCACTTTGAGTTTCTTGTCATGTCATTTGGACTAACGAATACTCCGACAGCCTTCATGGACATGATGAATAGGATTTTTAAATCCTTCCTTGATACGTATGTGATTGTATTTATAGATAATATGATATATGCACGTAATGAAGTTGAGCATGCAGATCATTTGAGGTCAGTATTACAATCACTTAGAGAGCACCAATTGTATGCTAAGTTCTCTAATTATGAGTTTTGGTTGACGTCGGTATCCTTTCTTGGTCATGTGGTATCTGGAGAAGGAATCAGAGTAGATTTTCAAAAGATAGAAGCTGTGAAGAATTGACCTCGACCAACCACTTCTACTGAGGTGCGTAGTTTCTTGGGGAAAGCCGGTTACTATAGGAGATTTGTGAAGGGTTTTTACTCTATTTCTACCCTATTGACCAAATTAATGCAGAAAGTAGTTAAGTACAGGTGGTCAGATGCTTGTGAAAGAAGTTTTCAAGAGCTGAAACATAGATTGACTATTGCGTGAGTACTAGCCTTATCAGAGGGCACAGAAGGATATGTCGTGTACTGTGATGCTTCAGGTGTTGGTTTGGGTTGCGTCCTAATGCAACATGGAAGAGTTATAGCGTAAGCTTCTCGTCAATTAAAGAAGCATGAACAGAATTATCCCACCTATGACTTAGAGCTTGCAGCAGTGGTATTTGCACTAAAGATTTGGCGTCATTATTTATATGGAGTGCATGTTGATATCTTTACAGATCATAAGAGTCTTCAATATCTATTCAAGTAGAAAGAGTTAAATCTGAGACAGGGGAGGTGGCTAGAGTTATTAAAAGACTATGATATCAATATTCTCTATCATCCAAGAAAGGGTAATATTATAGCTGATGCTGTTAGTCAACTATCCATGAGTATTCTAGCACATCTACCACCTGTTCAGTGGGAGGTAGTAAGAGATGTTCACAAATTGGCCAATCTTAGAGTTCGCCTTATCGATTCTAAAAATGGTGGCATTGTGGTACAAAAGACAGCTGGGCCATCACTTGTGTCATTGGTTAAACAGAGGCAGTATGATGATCCTTTATTGCTCCAGCACAAAGAGATAATTAAACAACATCGAATCACGGCATTTGAACAAATAGGTGATGGCATTTTAAGGTGTCGAGGTAAATTGTGTGTACCTGATGTAGATGGGTTGCGACAGCAGATCATGGCTGAGGCAAATTGCTCTCATTATTCAATCCATCCTGGATCTACCAAAATGTATCATGATCTTAAAAAGATCTACTGGTGGAACAACATGAAGAGAGATATAGCAAAATACATGGCTTAGTGCTCTAATTGTCAGCAAGTGAAGCGGAACATCAAAGACCCAGTGGCCTAGCTCAAACCTTTTGTATTCCTGTGTAGAAGTGGGATGCTATTAATATGGACTTCGTTGTAGGTTTACCTTTATCTTATCGGAAACATGACTCTATTTAGGTAATAATTGATCGATTGATAAAATCAGCCCATTTTCTTCATGTTAAGTCTACCAGCACAGCTGAAGATTATGCCAAGCTTTATATAAAGGAGATTGTTCACCTACATAGGATCCTGATGTCCATTATTTCAGATAGAGGTTCCCCATTTAAAGCTCAATTTCGGAAATCATTTCATAAAATCTTTGGTACTCAGGTGAACCTTCGTACTGTATTTTATCCTCAGACAGACGGCCAAGACGAGTGTACTATTCAGACGCTCGAAGATATGTTGAGAGCGTACGTGCTGGATTTTAAAGGTAATTGGGAAAATCATTTGCCTTTAATAGAGTTTGCTTATTATAACAATTACCACTCCAGCATTGGCATGGCTTCATTCGAAGCTCTATATGGGAGACGATATAGATCACATATTTGTTGGTTCAAAGTAGGCGATACATGGGTATTGGGTCTGGATCTAGTCCATCAAGCTGTCAAAAAGGTTAAGTTAATATGAGAGTGGTTGAAGACTGCCCAGATAGGCAAAAATCATATACAGATGTACAATACAGAGATTTAGAATTTCAAATTGGTGATTTTGTGTTCCTAAAGGTGTCACCTATGAAAGGCATTATGCAATTTGGTAAGAATGGTAAGTTAATTCATATGTATATTGGACCCTATAGAGTTATTTGCAAAATTGGCCAGGTAGCCTATGAGCTAGAATTACCTCCAGAGTTAGCTGCAGTTCATTCGATCTTTCATGTGTCTATGCTAAGTAAATTCTTAGAAGAGACGTCTCGTGTCATCCCTATAGAAGGTATTGAGTTTGCTGGGGACTTATCATTTGAGGAAGTCCCCATAGTTATATTAGATAGGCAGGTCAGAAAGTTGAGGTCTAAAGACATAGTTTCAGTGAAGGTGTTATGGAGGAACCAGAACGTAGAAGAAGCCACTTGGGAAGCAGAAAAGGATATGAAAACTAAATACCCTTATTTATTCCAAAAACTACCTGAAGGTTCTTAAATTACTTGTCCCTTTACGTGATCGTTAGTTCTATCATATTTTATTTTGTTTATATCTGATTCTTACTTGATACGTTTGGGTACATGTTTTGCGCCTATGGATATTGAGATTTACATGGAAACAACATACACATGCAGAGTATAAGGTAAGCTATATGGTTGGTCATGACTTTTGATTATGTGTAAGGCCAAGAGGAGCCTCGTGTACCATTTCTTAAGTTTAAGGCCAAATGGAGCCTCGTGTGTTAATTACTGAGTATTTTATGTGTTGTGACACACTGTGAAGCATATTTGGATGTATTGTGGCTAGTTGACAGGTACCCAATAGGCCTATTTACAAAGGAAACTCTGGCAAAAGTTTTGGAAAATTTGGAGAGTTGGTCAAATTTAAGGCCTTATAATGGGTCAAGTGGCACCGAAGTTATTAAACGATCGTAAGAACGTCTTGGATAGTTAGGGCATGGAAAGTAAGGTACAAGCATCATTCGAAGACGAATGATCATAAGTGTGGGAGATTGTATCACCTTGAAATTATTATTTTTTTTGTGAATTCAAATTTAATACTTTAAGCAAGCGTGACCCTAAATTTCTAAAGAGTTACGTGGTGTACTTATTTTACAAAAAATTATAGTATATATAATTTATATGGTTACTTCTTGTAAGTGATGCCTCGTGGTATTTTCTTTTATATAGAGATTTAATATTAGTAGATGTGGGGTGGGGGCTATCTTTTAATCATTTTCCTAATTTAAGATAATAATAATAAAAGGGGTAAGGGAAGGTTATGTTTTATTTCACTGGAAACATTTCCAGGAAATAAGAAACAAAAACGCTGCAAAGCTTTCTTTGTTGCTCTGCCTCTTTCCCCCTTTCCTCCTTTCTTTCTTTTCTTCTTTCTTCCTTATCAGCAAGAGAATTAGTCTAAGTTATCAAGAAGGGACTATATCGAATAAAGGATACCTATGTTATTCAGATCATAAATTAAGGAATTTTGCATCACTCTCCATTTGAGAATTTAATTTACAAACTTGATAGTTGGAAATTAAATCCAAAGAGGTAAATTCTCTATCCTTTCTATTTGAATTTAGGTATAAACAGGTATTTGGGTTATCTAAATTGAATTATTGTACTGTTTTTGAAATAGGTTACAAGGGAGAAGGGGAAACAGAGAGATCTTAGTGGAAGAAAAGTTTTAGGGATTCCTATCAATTGAGTAGATTTAACGTTGAATTGTATAATTTGAAAAATTAGAATTTATGTCGAATTCTTGTTAAGGAATCAAAGTGGTTTCAGGCATAATCAAAGATTATTGGAATAAATTGTTAAATGCATCTACGGGTTACTAATAGACATATATGTTATCCTTGTAGCTAGTGAATTGCCTACTGGATAGTAAAGGTGGTTGAAAAGATAAAAGCTATACTCCTGTGGGTTAAATTATTTGGGGCTCGGATTACTATCGTAGTTGATAAAGCACTAAGGTATGTAAAGCTAGACCTTCCCTCGCCATTAAGGTACCACCCTACGTTGTGTACTCCTTCCTATTAATATTAGTATAATTCTCATGAAATACAAAAGTAGAATCTTTATATTGAATTGCATATCATTCCTTCTCTCTACCAGCAAGCTTACAAGTATCTATCTCTTCTTCTTTGTGTTGAGTTTCTATAACACTTCTATATAATCATAAGTTTTTGTATTTGAAGTGCTTACACGTTAGGAGTAAATAGTAACAACATAGCTTCACTTGTATATGGTAGCTAAATGATCATTATCGTAACTCATATGTCATACGCCTTCAAGGCATTATTTGATAAACATTAATGACGGGAGGGTATATAGGTTTGGCTTGGCATATCGCTCAACATGATTCTGTGCACAGGATCGAGAACACACCACTATAGCGAGCCCAACCATTTGTTTTACCTGTCTTTGTGGCATCATTTGTATCTGAAGTCAGTTCGAACGTTACATATTGGTTTTCCCTGACTCGAGCCAACATATGGCATCTATGGTCTGCGGGCAGACCATCATAATGAGCCCCTGGGCGGGGCGTACCTTGATACAGATGGTGATTACAGTTACACATATGGGATCATAGCAATGAGTATGTAAGCAACATATGCTTTATACTTACCTCACATTGCCTTCGGAAGGCTATCTTGTGATCATTTGTACGACTTATAGGATGAGTGCATCACCTAGGCAAAGTATAAATTCTATATTATAATGAACGCTTGTTTTAAATATTATATACGATTCTAACAAGGTTAGCGCATAAGTTATTAGTTCATATCGTATATGTGTTATTTGTTAGCTCATACGTTTTTCACTTTACCATTTGACTGATATGAGCTTCTATATTTATCTAGCTATTATTCTGTCTTCTTTCATACCGGTACATGTTGTTTATGTACTGATGTGTCGGTCCCACTATATTTTATTAATGTAGGCTCTGATCCTTCTGATAACAGCCGTCCATGTTAGGCTCTGTTGCCATTTTTTGCTGATGTTTTGGTGAGCTCCAACTCTCTCTGGAGCTAATCTATGCCTAGTATTTTTTATTATATGTACAGATCTCTGGTTGGGCATGACGGGCCTGATGCCAACTAGTCACTTGTAGTATAGTGTGTTAAACTGACTAGAGGCTTCATGGACATCGTGTAGTATTGTCTAGTTTTGTTAATGTAACTCCGTGGTGTATATATGCAACTCTTATTGAATACCCTGTTCATTATTATTCCATAAACTCACGTACGTCATAGAGTGCTTGCAGAATGTGTGTATACAGTTCTTATTTGTCCTTAATTTATGGCGTGACAAATCCTCAACCTCTGATTAAAGGTGGAGCAGCCCCATCCACTACATCGCCACCCATGTTGGTAAGTAACTAACTTTTCACATTAGTTTACTACCATATATAAGGGTAAGGAGGATCTCAATTTTTGATAGTCCTGACAACAACATTTTAGGTATTTCACTTCTTTAGCTAAGTGAATGGCAATTGATAATGTTCTTTTGTTAAATATTTCCATTTTTGTCCTTATTCATTTTGTTAAGAACACTCTCACTTGTGTATTTGTAATTGGTCTTTTTTACAACTTAATAGATTACCTTTTAATTAAAGCTCCCTTCATTTTAAATTAATAATTACTTTTGCTCAAGAAAGTTATTCAAAATAACTTTTCATATAAAACTAAAGTTAGTAATAATTTCCAACTGCACTCTTATAGTCATTATTGTTCAACAATTTAAAAAATAATAATAAATAGGATAACTTAATCAATAATAAATAATACATTATCTTTATTATTATTTTTTAGGAGACATGAAAAAAGATAAACCAATCATTGAAATAGGATGAATAGAATATTCTTTTAAAGTGTGTCTAAAAGATAAACACGAGAAATAAATAGATTGAATGAAATAATTTGTTAATGTAATTGAATTATTATTTAATATCCTTATAGATCACTATTAAGTCAGTTTGTGTAAAGATTCTAAATTAAGATTGTATCTATTTTTATATATACTTGAAGTCATTCAAATATTTTGTTGTATTAGATGAAAAAAATTAATTTTGCAAAAGCTCTGCCACATGAAATTATAGGCGAAAATAAAACAATAATTATTAAAATAAATTTATTTTTATTTGTAACTGAGAAATTACATACCCGCAAATTCATTAAAATATCAATATTTTTTATATTTGATCATAACTGAATTATAATTATTAAAACACTATCATATTATTTTATAAAATATTGAATTACTTGTGGCCTTTTGATATATTCTAATTCTCTGACAATATTTTCTTCCGCACAAATAAATTTTTATTTAAAATTATCTAATTATGTGGTTAAAAACTTTAACAATTATAAAACTTATTAACAAAATATATTTAATATGTGAGTCATTAGATTTTGTTAATTATAAATCAAAAAGTATAATATAAATTATATTTTTTAAATTTAAATTATTATTTTTTGGGGAAAAAAGGTAAATAGCATTCCTTAGATAGAAAATTGCAAGTTATAGCAATACTTTCAACTTAGCAAGTTATAGAAAAAAATCATTTATAAAATAAAAAAACAATTTAATGATTAAAAATAAGAAAAAAAATAATTTTAATTTATGAAAAATATATTACATACCCATAAAAGGGGGATTACAGTTATGGCAAATATCAATCATCTCTTAATCTTAATAAAGACGGTTCTATAAATAAATTACCTTTTCTTATTGATTGAATGAAGTAAATAAACAAATTCTTATTCTCTAATCCCTCGTCTTCTTCTTCTCTGCATCTTCTTCTCTGTTTCTCTGTTTCTTTGTTAATGTTCATCAAGTACACATAGAATTCACATATTATAACAATTAGATAACAAAATTTTGGTATATCAACTTTTTTAATTATGAATACTGAATGTGAGCATTTAGAAGACTCAGTTTTCAATTAGGAGTGCATAATTTTGTAATACACATACTGCAAATCATTAGTAAGCCATTGGATTTGCTTGACTGATTTAAGGGCTCTAGGATTGAAAAAACAAAACAAAGAAAATTTTACTTAGAGATGAAAAATTAGGATCTTAATTATTCGATTTAAAGAAATAATAAAACTAGCAACAGTGTTTTAACAAAATATATATAAACATAGTAAACACACCAGTCACATGCATACACAAAACATACAATTATCTTGTCGCATATATATAGTAAAAATATAAGAATGATATTTACAGCACATATAATTATGTGGTTACATGTATTTTGCATGTGTATGTTATTGTATATCTAGTGATACATTGAATATACAAATAACAGACACTCGGCATACAATTATTCCACCACCGGCAATGAAAGAGACGAATGTTTGTTTGACGTATGTTAAATGTATATATTATGTATCACTGTACATACACTTACATACATACAATATATAAGTACATACGATATTCAATTGTGCATATCATTATATGTTTGTGTATATGTCTTGTGGATGTTAATATACATGAGAAATATTTCAAATAGGTATGAAGGTCAGAATATGTGTGTATGACATGTAATATATGTATGCATATATTTAGAATATAATTTGAAAGAATCGAAATGTTACTAATTGCAGAATCGAAAATACAATATTCATGACAAATGTTACTAGTTACATAATTGAAAAATGTATAATTTGATGTATTTGATATCAAATTTAATACCATCTGATGCAACTTAGTTCATATCAATTTCATTGAACGATGTAAAAATGCAAAACAAATGTTAAAGTAGCATAACATTATATAAATACTACTTAAATACAAAAACTAAATTTCGTTCATACCAACAATCTTAGAAAAACATATAGTAATAACCAAATAATTAAACATCAAAATATAATATCTGTCTATGTATGCCTCCACACTTGGATTCTTTTGTTTGAGTAATGGAATCTCATCCTCAAAATCGTAGTCCGACACTTGTTCACTAACTATATTCTTTCTCTTATAATTCATCTGATGTTGAGGAATAAAAACCTTTTTGTTGAGATTCTTTTCAATATGCATGTTCAAATTGAGCTTCTTCAATGGTTCATCAACAAACGAAACTTCAATTTTATCGGGCAAGCACTGATTTTGCTTCTTGTTGTAAGACTCACTTTCAATAATTTTTTTTTACACTTAGATAGAAGAGATGAAGTGAAACAACCTAAATCAAATGAACGCTAGTATTCTCGATTATTCTAGGACTTCTACGCGAAGGAGTAGAATCAAATTTGAGTTTAGATATGACAAATTTGGGATTATGACTTATGAATATCTATCGCAATGGAGAATGAAAAACCCCAAATAGATCAATTTGGGGTTTTTACGTGAAGAAGATGGATACCGGAGCCACAATTTTTTTTCAAGAAAAATTTTGAGTACATTATGGAGAACCGAGTTTTAATAAAATTTTGAAGGTTGAGTATGTGAATGGAGAAAGAGAAAAGTGCTTCTGAATTTTTTTTGAAGAATTAATAAGTTTTTTATGTCATAATACACTTCTTCTTTATATAAAGTTATCTGATAAAAGTGTGCAATCTTTCAAATAAAATATAATATATATTTACAATAATTATCAATACACTATTTAAGGACAATATTGATTACAATCCTATAAATATGGAACTGATTTTAAATTATATAATTAAAAAATGAATTTTGAAAATACAATAAAAATAATATATATTTTAATAAGTTGCTATAACTTGCAATGAAATCGCTATTAATGCAATTATCTAAAAGTGTTGTTAAATTTGATATTTTGAATCTAATAATATTATATGTGATAATTTTTTCTTCTTTTTTATATCTTGAATTTGGACCCAAACTTAACACCGGTCTCATGAAGCGGTGTTAAGAGTCTTTAGTTGGATAGTAATTTAGAGTCTTTACGGAATTGATTCACTGCAGTAAGTCTAACTTTTTTTTAATTATTATTATTATTATTTAGGTTGACATAAATTATAACAAAAATATAGGATAGTGTAGAATACTTTAGTAATCTAAATTTTAATTTTGGGACTTTCACTTTTAAAATAGGGAAAAAGCATCGTTTCCACCCTAAACTATACCCGAAAACTCTAAGCCACACCTAAATAATACTAGTGACCTATTACACACCTTAACTATAAGAAAGTGATACTTTTTACACCCTGTTAGGCATAACATCACTTGCATGTGGTGTAGTGTTTTACACGCGTTGCCACGTCAGCACTACATCAGCATCACGTCAGTGCCATGTCAGCATCATCCAAAAAATAATAAATTTATTATTTTCATAAATTCTTCTTTTTTCTTTTTAATTTAAATCCTTTTCTTCTTCTTCAATGTCCAAACACTTCACCATTTTCTCTTCTCTCCATTCCAACTTGCCCACCATGTTCTATTGTGTTAACTACACTTGTCAATGCGCCACCAACAATTCCTATCATGGCTGTCCAAGATCTATGAGGAGAATAACCTAACAATGCAGAACCAATTGCTGCTAGGCCAGTGAGCAAAGGACCGGACATGGCTAAAAATTTGTTCAATTTTAAGGCCTTCTCCCCCAGCCTAAGATACTCTTCTTGGTCTTTTCTGCCTAATACTCCCAACATTTCTCTCATTTCTTCCTCCTATTTGCCATTCCATTCGTTCCAATTGTTTTTATTGTCATCAAACCTTTTGGCCTGCCTTCTACGTGAGGGCTACTATTAGTTAGTGAAGTTGTTGGGTTAAGGTCAGTGAGATGCTTATACTACTACTTGTCGATGGTTGAATTGAATTGGGGGAAGAAGAAGAAGAAAGAGGAATTTCACGCATTGTTAATCATTTGAAATTCATTAGCAACTTGGAATTGAAATTGAAATTTTCAGTTTAATTTGGGAATTTTTTAATTTAGAGAAGAAGAAGAAGATGGATGGTGGAGATTTTTGAATTTGGAGAAAAGAAGAAGAAGAAGATTGATGTTTTGAATTTGGATCTTTTTTTTAGTTTGGGAATTTTTTATTTTGGAGAAGAAGAAGAAGATGGATGTTTTGAATTTGGATCATTTTTTTCAGTTTGGGAATTTTTGATTTTGGAGAAGAAGAAGAAGAAGAAGAAGAAGGAGATGGATGTTTTGAATTTGAATTGTTTTCAGTTTGAGATTTTTTATTTTGGAGAAGAAGAAGATGAATTGGAATTGGAATTTTCAGTTTTAACTTTTTTGTTGTGTTATTTTTAATTTTAGACGCGCCTTTTTTTAATTAAAGAATTATATTTTTTCCACATCAGATTTAGGGTGTAAAAAATTACACTTTTAAGTAGTTTAGGTGTGTATTAGGTCACTCCAACAGTTTAGGTGTGGCTTAGACTCTTTGGGTATAGTTTAGGGTGGAAACGATGCCTTTTCCTTTTAAAATAAGTATAATATGTATGTGTGTGTTGTGAACTCAGTGGAAACATCTGCTACTAAAGATCATAAGGATGATGCGATGAGAGATTTTTGCATTGACTAGTCGTGTCGAAGTACTAGAAATGTAATTCCACCCAAATGGTTGGACAGTTTACTTTTGAGCAGGAAGAAAGTCACATGAGCAGAACTAAAGTCAGTTGTGGAATTGGTTTATAAGTGTGAGAACATGGGTAGAAAGGGATAAGGAAGTTATTTCTAATTTAAATCTTCTCATCTCTTTCTTCTTTCTTCTCAATCCCCTTCTAGACTTCTGATTTTTTATTTCAAATGTATTTCCCTGAATTTGTATGTTGTTTCTATAATTCCTTTATTGCATCTTATTATATTGTAGTTGTTATGAAATATAAATAGAGAACAATAAAAATGAATAGAGAGAAGAGGGAGGCTTTTTTATTTCTTTTGAGGGATGAGAGATCATAAGATTGAAAATACAATGAACAAAATCCCTCTGATACTCCTAGTTTCTGATTAAACGACAGATACTTCAAATCCTGATAGATATCAACCAGATCTTGATAGATCTTATTAGATCTTGATAGGTCTTATCTATATTCTTGATAGACATTCAATATAATGTAAGTACATTTATAACACTCCCCTTGAATGTCTAATTGATAGATAATGTGTCTCGTTAAAATATTACTACAAAAAATCCAGTGGGAAAAAATTTAGTGAAGGAAAAAAGAGTACATATCTCTAATAATACGTATTTCAACTGCCTCATTAAAAACCTTACAAGGAAACCCCAGTGGGACAAAACCTTAAAAGGGAAAAAGAGTACATCGAGTATTTTCTCCCCCTGACGACAACATCAATGAACTTTTGCATTCCGATCTATTCCACCATCTTTTTTAAAGTTGTAATTGGAGAAGACTTGGTGAATAAATCAACAACATTGTCACTTGAACGAATCTGTTGCACATTACTTTCACTATTCTTTTGGAGCTCATGTATATCGAAAAGCTTTGATGAAGTGTGGTTCGTTCTTTCTCCTTTTATGAATCTTCCCTTAAGATTTGTTATGTATGTTGCATTATCTCTTTATAAAATTGTGGGTAGATTGTCATATTTCATACCACATTTTTTTTGAATAAGATGTATGATGTATCTCAACCATACACATTCTCGGCTTGCTTCACGAATAGCTATTATCTCAGCATGATTCGATGAAGTGGCTACGATAGACTGCTTTATATATCTCCAAGATATGATAGTACCATCACATATGAACACATAGTATGTTTAAGACAGAGCTTTATGCGGGTCAGATAAGTACCCAACATCAGCATGACTAATAAGATCAGGACTGCAATCTTTAGAATAAAATAAGATCATGTGTTTGATCTTATTTCTATGTCTCCTAATAGGAGAAGAACTATATCTTTCTAACAAATTAACTAAAAAGGCTATATCAGGCCTTGTAGTATTTGCAAGATACATTAGTACACCAATTGGACTAAGATATGGTACTTCAGGACCAATCCAATTCGGTATGTTTCACATTTCAACAAATAATCTTATTGGTTTTGAAAACTCTCCAAGAGTTTCAATGATTTTCAAACCATCAATTTATCCCTCATAAGGATAATAAACAAGTTTTCCAGAAATTTTATATACTTCAGCCATTTTAAATCCTTTAGAGATTTTCATATGGATTTTTGTCAAGTGACAATATAAATATGAGTGACATCTTCAAGTGTCTGGACTACAAATCAAATAAGTGTTATGATTACCAAGCTGCATCATTTTATTTCACTTGATAAATATTTCTACGTCAACATGCTTAAATAAACATAGAATTTGGATCCTCTTAATCTTGTACAATATTGCGTCAATATTGTATCAAAGATATTGATGATATATCATTTCGTATCGATTCACAGTTTGACATAACATTTTGAGATCTCATCACTTCATTATTTTCAGGTACCTGAACCTCTCATAAGGTTTCATGAAGTGTTATGCCGTAGGCTCTTCAAGAGCACATTGCCTTTTTATTATCATCATTTGCTCCTTATCCTTTTTAAGGATTATTTTATTTGAAACCGATTAGTCTATCATGTTTCATGCATGCGTAGACTTTTTCCTTTAGGGACAGAAAATAGGAGCACTTGCAGCTTAATATGATATGCTTTTGATATTTGACTTGAATTATTTTTTGAATGAGGATCTGATGATAATTCCTAACATATTTCATAGTTATTTATAATCTCTCCCTTATGTTAGGAAAACTAACATGCATCCTCCATCTTCTTTGAGGAATCCATCTTTGTGCATCATGTTATAGTTACTAATCGTATACCGCATCTCAGAACTATTAGATGGACAATTATGGTTCTTGACTCAGAACCAAATTTGAAGGAAGTTAATCATAATTTATTGGTTTGATGCATACAAGTGCTATTGTATATAATATTTCATATTTCAAACCAATACACGAAGCTTTGTTCTCCTTAGTAATGGTTTATCTACTTATCAAAGGCATTTTATGTCAAACCATCATTATCAAGATGAAATTATACAATCTGAAAATTATGCTCTTATTTCAATTTTATTGAGCAAGCAACTTTATGAATGTCAAATTGCAGGTTGACGACAAATGAACATGTGATCATCTTATTGATGCATCTTTTTCAACATATCATATGATAGGTGAACGATCCTTATTCACCATTTATACTTTTCATATTTTAAGAGATCCAATCCCAATATTGGTCCAACAAACTTATCATGAGAACAAGCGACATATTCAATTCTTGAAGAATCTTCTAGTTTTTCAATCCATATCTAATACTCAATTTGCACATCTTCAAGGTGTCACAATCGTCCATATCAACTTATGAACTTATTTATAGTAGTAAACACAAGTTTACCATGGCATGTATTTTTTTCTTTAGTAAATTTCAGATTTACTATTACATGAATAAATTTCAAATTTACTATTTTAGAAGTAGACTTATTCGGGTTGTGTTTCGAATATGGAAAACTAGCTAATAGGGTCAGATAGTGTCCTCAGGTGGGTTCGCACAGTCAGCATAACCTTCTCCCAGCTCAGTCTGATCACCCAATCAGCAGGGTGCCGCATCTAGTGCCACCAATGGGCAGCGCCCAAATAGGCTCTACACACTTCAGTCTCAACAGGATCAAGAAAGTTCTCCTGATATGGTCACTGGTACGTGAATAGTTTATCATTTACATATTTATTCTTTACTTGATCCAGGAGCTTCATTGTCCTTTGTTACTCCTTGTATAGCTGTTGACTTCAGAGTCAGTATCGAAATCCTAGTAGAGCCTTTATCAGTCTCTACCTTAGTGGGTAAATCTATCATAGCCTGGCGGATATACAAGAACTGTCCAGTTATGGTATCTCAGAAAATCACTTTAACAAACTTAGTCGAATTAGAGATGACCAATTTTGATGTCATTCTCGGAATGGATTGGCTTCATTCTTGCTATGTCTCAATCGACTACAGGAACATAATTGCCCAATTTCAGTTTCCAAATGAATCCGTCCTTGAGTGGAGGGGTAGTACTTCAGTACTTAGGGGTCAGCTTATTTCTTACCTATGGGTAAGAAAAATGATATCTAAAGTATGTTTCTACCATCTTATTCGAGTCCAGGACTCTAATTCAGAAACCCCTTATCTTGAATCAGTGTCAGTAGCATGGGAATTCCCAGATGTGTTTCCCAAAGATCTCCCCGGAGTTCCTCCTGAAAGGGAAATTAATTTCAGAATCAATCTTCTTCCACATACTCAGCCCATATCTATTTCTCCATACAGAATGGCACCTACAAAACTCAGAGAATTAAAAGAATAGTTGAACGATCTCCTAGATAAGTGATTCATCAGACCCAATGTGTCCCCATGAGGTGCACTAATTTTATTCATGCATAAGAAAGATGGTTCTCTTAGAATATGTATTGACTACCATCAGCTAAACAAAGTCACGGTCAAGAACAAGTATCAACTTCTCAGAATCGATGACTTGTTTTACCAACTTTAGGGTGCTAGTTACTTCTCCAAGATAGACCTCAGATCAGGCTATCATCAGCTCAGAGTCAGAGAATGTGACATCCCAAAAATAGCTTTCAAAATTCGGTATGGTCAATTCGAATTCTTAGTCATGTCTTTTGGTCTTACCAATGTCCCTGAAGCCTTCATGGACTTAATGAACCGTGAGTTCAAGTAGTACCCAGACATGTTCACCATAGTCTTCATAGATAATATTTTTGTCTACTCCCGTAGTGAGCATGCATGTAGACTATCTCAGAATATTACTATAGACTCTAAGAAATGATCAGCTATTCACCAAATTTAGTAAGTATGAATTTTGGCTAAGGTCAGTATCTTTCCTTGGCCATATAATTTTCGATGATGGCATTAGACTTGATCCTCAAAAGACCGAAGCACTGAGAAACTGGCCTAGACCCATCTTTCCATCAGATATCAGGAGTTCTTGGGCTTGACTGGCTATTACCGAAGGTTTGTTGAGGGATCTTCATCTATTGCATCCCCTATGTCCAGATTAACTCAGAAGAAAGTCAAATTCTAGTGGTCAGATTCTTGTGAAAAGAGTTTTCCAGAGTTAAAGACTCAACTCACTACAGCTACAGTTTTGACCCTACCAGATGGTTCAGATGGGTTTGTGGTATATTGTGATGCCTCCAGAGTCGATTTGGGGTGTGTTTTGATGCAGAGAGGTAAGGTCATAGCCTACGCCTCTAGAAGCTTAAACCCCATGAAAAGAACTATCCTACTCATAATTTTGAGTAAGCAGCAGTAGTATTTGCCTTACAAATTTAGATACACTATTTGTATGGGGTGCACGTTGATGTGTTCACTAACCATAAGAGCCTTTAGTATATGTTCTCTCAGAAAAATCTAAACATTTGTCAGAGAAGGTAGTTGGAGTTATTGAAAGACTATGACATGAGCGTCCTGTATCATCTGGGTAAAGCCAATATAGTAGCTGATGCTCTCTGTGGGATGTCTATGGGTAGTTTTTCTCATGTGGAAGATTGTAAGAAGAAGTTAGTTCAGGAAGTTCATCAGCTTACCCGACTAGGTGTTCGCTTAGTCGATTCAGCAGAAGGTAGTGTATGGGTCCAGAGCAGTTTAAAATTATCCCTAGTTTCTGAGGTAAAGGAAAAGCAGGATAGGGATCTCAGTCTAGTTAAGTTGAATGAATCAGTTAGAGATTAGAAAGTAGAGGTCTTCTCCCAAGGGGGAGATGGTGTTTTACATTGTTAGAGTTGGCTATGTGTGCCAGGTGTAGATGACTTGAGACAACGAGTTCTTGTAGAAGCACATGGTGCGCGCTACTCTATTCATCCAGGGGCCACTAAGATGTACCATGATTTGTGGAAGATCTATTGGGGGAGTGGAATGAAGAGAGACATTATAGAGTTTGTGGATAAGTGCTCAATATGTCAACAGGTTAAGATCGAGCATCAGAAGCTAAGTGGTTCTATGCAAGATTTTAGTATTCTCACCTGGAAATGAGAAGAAGTAAACATGGACTTTGTGACGGGTTTGCCTCTTACTCGTCGCCAGCATAATTCAGTTTGGATCATTATAGACAGGATGATCAAATCAGCTTAGTTTCTACCAGTCCATACCTCTTATTCAACCGAGGATTACGTTGGTCAGATTTCACGGTGTTCCGTTGTCCATTATCTCAAATAGAGGTACCCAGTTCACCTCTTATTTTTGGAAGGCATTCCAAAAGGGTCTTGGTACCCGAGTTTACCTCAGTATAGCCTTTCATCCTCAGACCGATGGTCAAGCAGAAAGGATCATTCAAACTTTAGAAGATATTCTGCGAGGGTGTACGATAGACTTTAAAGGTAGTTGGGATAACCACTTGTCTTTGATTGAATTTTCATATAACAACAGCTATCATTCTAGTATTCAGATGGCTCTTTTTGAAGCGTTTTACAGGAGGAGGTGTAGATCTCCTATTGGTTGGTTTGAAGTGGGTGAGATCACAGTGGTAGGGCCTGACTTGGCATTCGATACCTTAGAGAAAGTTTAGTTGATAAGGGAAAGGTTTAAGACTTCTCAGAGTCAATAGAAATCATACGCAGATGTGCGCAGCAAGGATCTTGAGTTCGAGATTGGTAATTTATGTAATTGAAAATTTCTCCTATGAAAGGAGTAAAGAGGTTTGTCAAGAAGGGAAAACTCAATCCTCGCTATGTTGGTCCTTACCAAATTCTCAGCCATATTGAATGTACTCCTCCCGCGTATGAAATGTTAAGAACCATATGTAGTATTGAATCCCCTACTTAAGATATTGTGAATTGTGGACTCTATCCCTATGAACAAGAATCATGTATGTCAGTTTCTTTCCATCGAGTCCTGAGGGTACTTGTATCTGAAAAATATAGCCGTGTGCCTAGAGCCATGTCATGTTTTCACGATATCCACAGTCAACCCATGTTCCATAGAACTCAGTTAGTCATGTGACTCAAGAAAAATACTGTAACTCAGTATTCTCAGAAATCTCATGAACTCAGTCAGTCGTAAGTAGTATTCTGTCAGTCGATGGAACTCAGTAACTCAGCTCAGTATTCATGTTCAGTGTCTATTCAGATGGGAGTAGGATTCAGCACTAAGTAAACCCCAGGATAGGAATCCACACTGCCAGATTGAGGGTGAGATTCCTAGAAGCAATCTTTGCCTTCAAGAACTATGTCGCCAGTATAGGTTGAGACATAAACACTACTAACTTTAGAGTTGATGAGGCGGATACCCGTCGTTCTCTTATGGGGACACTGCCAGATTTGAGGGTCACTCATAGCTTGTCTTTACCCGTGGCACAGTATTGGCACCCTTCCAATCAGGATACAGATTAGACCCCAATTTAGCTATTGAAGCACATTCAAGGCATGTTGGTTAGATAAATTCTCCCACAGTTACAGTTTCAGTATCAATCTCAGTAAAAGAAATCAAATAGTTCATCAAAATATCAGGACTGTCAGATATAGTCAACTCAGTTATAGTACAGAACTCAGCTAGTTCCACCAGTATCAGACTCTAAGTTACAGTCACTTATGTTTTCAGTTATTAGTATCATGTTATGACAATTTCAGTCACGTAATCATGTATGTATTCTCACGTTCATATTAGTCAGTTAGTATAGTTCATGTCTATGAACCTTTTGCATATAGCCTACTTCACTCGTATACTCAGTACATTCAGTTGTACTAACGTATTTATGTTATGGTGCTTTCTCTTATGTTACACCATAGGTTCAAAGGCAAGAGCTTCGAAGCAGTAGTAGTTGAACATTTCTATCTTTCAGCGTCAGTGGTGATTCCTCATCATGTGAGGATATATTTTGGCTTGTCATTTCAGTACTCAATTTTTATTTTATTATTTTATTTCGATTTTCTAGATAGAGTTAGTTAGGGACATGTCCCATTCAACTCCTTATTAAGATAGTTAGAGGCTTTCAGACGATTACAGTATCTTCAGATTTAGACTTTAGTATTTTCAGTTATTTTGGCATTGTGATACCCCTTTCAGATATTATATTTCATTCAGTATTGAACCTTATGGCCTTACAGTATTATGTATTCCGCATTTATGGTCTATATTATGTAGTGTATAGATATAGATATTAGTCATGGGTTAGCTTGTGATCCTTCGGGGCATTACAAACTTGGTATTAGAGCCTAAGGTTCAACAGTATCCTAGGAAGTCTGAAAACTGTATCCAGTAGAGTCTTGTACAAGGGTGTGTTGCACGCCACATTCATGTGCAAGAGGCTATGAGATATTTTAGGAACAGTTTTCCCCTCTTTCAGTATTCATTTCGTGCGAGTGAACATAATCTCAATTTGCACTTTTAGTTTAATCTTCTTCTTTACTGTTTTTAGAATATGCCTCCCAAAAGAAAGAGTGTGAATCAGACAGCCCCTCAGGCTGAAAATTCTTTGGGCAAGCATATTTCCTGCAGAGTTCAGAGCTGTATTTACTACTCTTGTGCAGTCAGTCGCTACTAAGAATGAGCGTCCAGCTATCGTTCAGGACAACCCAGTGGCCAACTTTGCTGTAGCCAGGATTCAGGACTTCAACTGAAGGAATCCTTCATTCTTCACAGGGTCTAAGTCCGATGAGGATCCGCAGGAATTCCTTGACCAGGTTCAGAAGGTCACAGATATCATGGGGGTTACTTCTTGTCAGAGTATCGAGTTAGCCGCATACCAGTTACAGGATATTGCTCATACTTGGTACAAACAGTGGAAGTCCGAGAGGTTAGGAGATGCAGGTTCGAATGAGTGGGAGGAATTTGTCACGGCTTTCTTAGACAGATTCTTCCCCAAGAGATAAGAGAGGTAAAAGTTCTCGAGTTCATCAAACTCGGGCAGCGAAGCATGATGGTGAAAGAGTATTCCCTAAAGTTTACTCAATTAGACAGATACGTTTTTCATGTGGTGGCAGACAACCAATCTAGAATGAGCAAGTTCATTTTAGGAATGAACGATAATTTGATGAATGAGTGCAGGTCTGTTATGCTAAATAGCGACATGACCATATCTAGACTCATGACTCATGCTTAGTAGATTGAGGAGCATAAGATCAAGATGAGGGAGAATCAGAGTAAGAAAGCTAGAACAGGTAGCTTTAATTTTAGATAGCCTAAATCAAAAGGAGGAAATCGTTTGTAGCTTCATCCTAAATTATCAGCTTCAGTTCCTTCTTCAGCTAGTGCTCCAGCTCCTAAGTTCAGAGAGGGAAACAGGGATAGAGCGCCAGGCTCTAAGGCACAGGACAGTGTTAGCAGTGCCCAAAACAATCCACTTTGTCAGACTTATGGTAAGAACCGCAAGGGTATTTGCAGGGCTGGTAGTGATATTTGTTTCGGTTATGGCAAGCCAGGACACAGGGTCAAGGATTGTCCTCAGTCAGGTCAGGAAAGTCATCTTCGTTATTTAGCTCAGTCAGGTCGCCAGAACCAGTAGGGTGCCACCTCCAGTACTGCTAGTGACCAGCGCCCAAATCATCTATATGCTCTTCAAAATCGATAGGATTAGGAAAATTCTCCTGATTTGGTTACTGGTACGTTACAGATCTTTCATGTTCATGTTTATGCTTTGCTAGATCCAGGAGCTTCTTTGTCTTTTGTCACTCCTTACATAGCAGCCGATTTTGGAGTCAGTCCTAAGATTTTAGTAAAGCCATTCTCAGTCTCCACCCCAATGGGTAAATCCATCATAGCCATATGGGTATACAGGAACTTTTTTATTATGATATTTCAAAAAGTCACCTCAGTAGATTTAGTCGAATTAGAGATGATGAATTTTGATGTCATTCTCGGCATAGATTGGCTTCATTCATGCTATTCCATGATCGACTACAGAAATAGAATAGTTCAGTTCTAGTTTCTGAATGAACCTATCCTTGAATGGAAGGGTAGTACTTCATCTTTTAGGGGTCATCTTATTTCTTACCTTCGAGCCAGGAAAATAATATCTAAGGCATGTATTTATCATCTTGTTTATGTCAAGAAATCTAGTACCAAGACTCCCAGCCTTGATTCAGTCCCTATTATGAATGAATATTCGGATGTCTTTCTGGAAGATCTTCCAAGAATTCCTCCCAAAAGAGAAATAGACTTCGGCATAGATCTTCTTCCAGACACTCAGCCTATATCTATTCCGCCATATAGAATGGCACCAGAAGAGCTCAAAAAGTTAAAGGATCAGTTGAAGGATCTCTTAGACAAGGGATTCATCAGACCCAGTGAGTCCCCGTGGGGTACACTAGTCTTATTCATGCGGAAGAAAGACGGTTCTCTCAGATTGTGCATAGATTATCGTTAGCTCAACAAAGTTACGGTCAAAAACAAGTATCCTCTTTTCAAAATTGATGACTTGTTCGACCAACTTAAGGGTGCCAGTTATATCTCTAAGATAGACCTCAGATCCGGATATCATCAGCTTCGAGTTAGGGAATGTGACATCCCGAAGACAACTTTTTATACTCGGTATGGTCACTTTGAATTCCTAGTTATGTCCTTTGGTCTAACCAATGCCCCTCCAGCTTTCATAGACTTGATTAACCATGTGTTCAAGCAGTACTTGGACATGTTCGACATAGTCTTTATAGATGATATTCTGGTCTATTCCCGCACTGAGCGCGATTATGCAGACCATCTCAGAATAGTACTTCAGACTCTCATAGATCATCAGTTATTCGCCAAATTTAGTAAGTGTGAGTTTTGTCTAAGGTCAATAAAATTCCTTAGCTATATCATTTTGGGTGATAGAATTAGAGTAGATCCTCAAAAGACCGAAGGGGTAAGAAACTGGCCTTGCCCTATCTCTCCATCAGATATCAGGAGTTTCTTGGGTTTGGCTAGCTATTACAAATGGTTTGTTGAAGGATTTTCTTCTATTGTATCCTCTATGTCCAGAATGACACAGAAAAAGGTCAAGTTCCAGTGGTCAGATTTATGCGAGAAGAGTTTTCAAGAGTTGAAGACTCGACTCACCTCAACTCCAGTTTTAGTACTTCCCGATGGTTCCGATGGGTTCGTAGTATATTGTGATGCATCCAGAGTAGGTTTGGGTTGTGTCCACATGCAGCATAGTAAGTTCATAGCCTACGCCTCCATACAGTTAAAGCCCCATGAGAAGAATTATCCTACTTACGATCTTGAGTTAGCAGCCATAGTATTTGCCCTGAAGATTTTGAGGCATTATCTCTACGGAGTTTATGTAGATGTCTTCACAGATCATAAGAGCCTCCTGTATGTCTTTTATCAAAAAAATCTCAATCTTCGTCAAAGAAGGTGGTTAGATCTCTTAAAGAATTATGACATGAGTATTCTTTACAATCTGGGCAAAGCCAATGTTATGGCCGACGCTCTCAGTAGACTTTCTATGGGTATTGTTACTCATGTTGAGGATAGTAAGAAAAATTTAGCTCAGGAAGTTCATCAGTTTGCCAGACTAGGCGTTCACTTAGTCAATTCTTCAAAAGAAGGTGTTTGTGTCTAGCATAGTTTAGAATCATCTCTAGTTTCCGAGGTAAAAGAAAAGCAAGATAGAGATTTCAGCTTATTCAAGTTGAAAGAGTCAGTCAAGGATCAAAAAGTAGAGGTTTTCTCCCAAGGTGGAGATGGTGTTCTTCGTTGTTAGGTTCGTCTTTGTGTTCCAGGTGTAGATGAATTGAGGCAGCAAATTCTTACAGAAGTGCATGGTACATGCTACTCTATTCATCCAGGGGCCATTAAGATGTATTGCGACTTACGAGAGATCTATTGATAGAGTGAGATGAAGAGAGATATTGCAGAGTTTGTGGCTAAGTACTCTACATGTCAGTAGGTTAAAATAGAGCATCATAAGCCTAGTGGTTCCATGCAGGAGTTCATTATTCCCACCTGAAAGTGGGAAGAAGTAAACATGGACTTCATAACTGGTTTGCCTCGTACTCGTCGTTAGCATGATTCAGTTTGGGTCATTGTAGATAGGATGACCAAATCAGCTCATTTACTTCCAGTCCTTACCTCATATTCAGCCGAGGATTATGCCAAACTCTATATCAGAGAGTTGGTCAGGTTACATGGTATTCCTTTATCTATTATCTCCGGCAGGGGTACCTAGTTCACCTCTCACTTCTAGAAAGTTTTCCAAAAGGGTCTTGGCACCCAAGTCCATCTCACTACAGCGTTTCATGCTCAGATAGATGGTCAAGCAGAAAGGACCATTCAGACTCTAGAAGATATGCTAAGGGTGTGTGCCATTGATTTCAAGGAAAGTTGGGATGACCACTTACCTTTAATTGAGTTTGCATACAACAATAGTTATCACTCCAGTATTCACATAGCTTCATTCAAAGCTCTCTACGATAGGAGATACAGATCTTCTGTTGGTTGGTTTGAAGTTAGTGAGGCCTCAGTCATAGGGCCTGATTTAGTATTCGACGCCTTGGAGAGAGTTCAGTTGATTAGAGAAAGACTCCAGGCTGCTCAGAGCTGATAGAAGTCTTATGCAGATATTCGTAGAAAGGATCTTGAGATTGAGATTAGTGACTTTGTCTATCTCAATATCTCTCCCATGAAGGGAGTGAAGAGATTAAGAAAAAGTGGAAAGCTCAGTCCCCGATATGTCGGCCCCTTCAAGATTCTTAGTTGCTTTGGCAAAGTAGCTTATGAGCTTGAACTGCCTTCAGATTTAGCCGCAGTTCATCCATACTTCCATGTCTCTTTGCTCAAGAAGTGCATAGGTGACCCATCAGTTGTAGTCCCTATTTAGAGCTTAGATATTCAGAACAGCCTCTCCTATGAGGAGATACTAGTTGAAATCCTAGACTATCAGACTCGTAGATTAAGGAACAAAGAAGTCCCTCAAGTCAAAGTTCTTTGGCGGAATCAGTTCGTTGAGGGAGCCACTTGGGAAGCAGAAGCAGACATGCGAACCAAGTACCCTCATCTCTTTTCCGCTAATTCAGATTCCACTCAAGGTAACGATTCTTCTTAAGCCTACTTAGTTTCGTGTTTAAGTTTTCGTTACAAACCTCGTATCTGCTAGCATTGCGCATTCAGTCATGTGCCCATGTGTCAGTTTAGACATGCATTCATGTATCAGTTCAGTCAGATAATCATGCATCAGTCATGCATTTATGAATTTAGCTCGCCAGTCATGCATCGGATATGTATGTTCAGTTATGCTATATTAAGTTTAGCATTTATTTTAGTTCATAAATCATGTGCCGGTTGAGCATAATCTGTATACATGACGTCTTATCTTTTCTTCCCTCTCAGTCAGTCTCATTCGAGGACGAATGTTCCCAAGGGAGAGATATTGTAATACCCTATAAAATCCTAAGTCCAAAATTCAGCTCGTTTAGCTCTTTAAAAGATTCAACACTTAAGAAAATTATGGCAAGTATTCCAACACTTAGCCTATTTCAAGCCTCTAAAATTCAGGGATTTATTTGATGACCTTACCGACCTCCATTTTTGGATTTTCAAGTTGCGTTGCGATCGGGGAAGTCAAGAGTACATCCCAGGTAAGTTTTGGAATTTTTGGAGTAGCATAAGGGCATGTTTGGGTGTCCAAAATAGTGGCACCATGCGATTAGCATGCGTCGCATGCTCTATAGCATGCTCCAGAAATTTTCAGCACTTCAGGGTCAACTTCAAATGATCATAACTTTCTATATATATTTAAATGTGAGAGTTGCTATATATAAATGGAAATCTCTTTGAGTCCCCATTCCAATGCAATTGGTTTCATCCAATTTAAACATCGGAGTAAAAAGTTATGATCAATTTAGTTCAGCCTATCAGACAGTCAACAGAGGAACAGCTGTGTCTTTCTCTCTTTCTTTAGGGGCATTTTGGTCATCTTCCACCCCTATATATACCCCTTAACACCGAATTAAGCCTCATTTTCAAGAAAATATACTCCTTTTCTCTAATTTCTCTCAAGAACAATAAGAGGGGTTTTCAATTAAGGATCCAAATTCAAGAATTTTCTCCGTCAATCTTCGTAAAATCAAGAATTAAGGTATGCATAGTGTTCATCCATGGATTCCTTTCATCCATGGAGCTCAACAATCAAGTTTTAAATTATGTATTGTGAATACTTTGTTGTGGTATGATTATATTCATGTTGATGGTTGTTGTATGGTTTCAAGTTGGGATTTTTATGTATTTTCATGAAGCTATGTTAGTATGTAAGTTGAATCTATGAAATTAGTTCTTTATGATATCAATATTGTTGGATGTTGATAATCAAGTTGTTGATGTTGAATGATTCCCAAGTTGGAATCTTTATGTATTATTATGAATCTATGACACCATGTGAGTTGAAAACATGTAAAACTTGGTTGTTCATGATGTAAAATCTTATGGTTTCACCTATGCCTAAATTGTGCATGCAAGGTGTTCGATGAAATGCCTAGAATAATAATAATCATGTTTTCATGACTTAAGAGTACCAAGTAACAAGTCCATGCTCTATGCTTTATGATTCTACATGAATTCTATGTTATTGATGTATTGTGGTGGTGATATGTAGTGAACATGATGTTGAAGTTAAGAAAGTACTTCCATGTTGAATGTATCCCTCCCACATATGAAATGTTGAGAACCATGTGTAGTATTGAATCCCCTACTTATGATATTGTGAATTGTGGACTCTATTCCTATGAACAAGTCAGTCATGTGTGTCAGTTTCTTTCCATCGAGTCCTGGGGGTACTTGTACCCAAAAAATATAGTTGTGTGCCTAGAGCCATGTCATGTTTTCACGATATCCATAGTCAAGCCATGTTTCATAGAACTCAGTCAATCATGTGACTCAGTAAAAATGTAGTAACTCAGTATTCTCAGAAATCTCATGAACTCAGTCAGTCGTAAGTAGTATTTCGTCAGTCAACGAAATACAGTAACTCAGCTCAATATTCATGTTCAATGTCTATTCAGATGGGAGTAGAATTCAGCACCGAGCGAACCCCAGGATGGGAATCCACACTTCCAGATTGAGGGTGAGATTCCTAGAAGCAATCCTTGCCTTTCAGAACTATGTAGCCAGCATAGGTTGAGACATCAACACTACTAACTTTAGAGTTGATGAGGCGGATACCCGCTGTTCTCTTATGGGGACACTGCCAGATTTGAGGGTCACTCATAGCTTGTCTTTACCCATGGCACGGTATTGGCACCCTTCCAATCAGGGTACAGATTGGACCCCGATTTAGCTATTGAACACATTCGGGGCATGTCAGTTAGATGAATTCTCCCACAGTTACAGTTTTAGTATCAGTCTCAGTAAAAGAACTCAGATAGTTCATCAAAATATTAGGACTGTCAGATACAGTCAACTCAGTTACAGTATGAAACTCAGCTAGTTCCACCATTATCAGACTCTCAGTTACAGTCACTTATGTTGTCAGTTATTAGTATCATGTTACGATAGTTTTAGTCATGTAATCATGTATGTATTCTCACGTTCATATTAGTCAGTTAGTATAGTTCATGTATATGAACCCTTTGCATATAGCCTACCTCACTCGTATAGTCAGTACATTCAGTTGTACTGATGCATTTACACTATGGTGCTTTCTCTTATGTTACACCATAGGTTTAGAGGCACGAGCTTTGAACCAGCAGTAGTTGAACAGTTCCATCTTTCAGTGTCAGTGGTGAGTCCTCATCATGCGACATATTTTGGCTTGTCATTTCAGTACTTAATTTTTATTTTACTATTTCATTCTAGTTTTCTAGACAGAGTTAGTTGGGGACATGTCCTATTTAATTCCTTATTCAGATAGTTAGAGGCTTTTAGATGATTACAGTATCTTCGGATTTAGACTTCAGTAGTTTCAATTGTTTTGGTATTGTGATACCCCTTTTAGATATTATGTTTCATTCAGTATTGAACCTTATGGCCTCATAGTATTACGTATTCCGTATTTATGCTCTATATTAGGTAGTGTACAGGTACAGATATCAGTCATGGGTTAGCTTGTGGTTCTTCAGGGTCATGGGCACCATGTAGTGTTTCGATTACCAGAATCGGGGCATTACATGAAGAGATTCCAGTTAAAATCCTTGATTATCAGATTCGCAGACTGAGGAACAAAGAACTACCTCTAGACAAAGTACCTTGGATGAATTAGTTCGTGGAAGGAGCTACTTGGGAAGCAAAAGCAGGCATGCGGACCAAGTATCCTCACCTCTTCTCCGCAAACTCAGACTCTGCCCAAGGTAATAGTTTTCCTTTAAATTTACTCAGTCTCATATTCAGAAATAGCTACCAACTTGGTATCAATTAGCGTTGCATTCACAGTCATGCATTCACGAATTAATTCAGTCATGTACTCATACATCATACATGTATGTCCGGTATATAAACTCAACTTATCAGTAATCCCAGTCATGCATTCATGAATCATGTTCAACTATGTACTCATACAGCAGATATGCATGTTCAGTATGATAATTCAGTATATTAATAATTTCAGTCATGAAATCATATTTTAGTTGTGCATGTTCAGTGTCTAAATCTAGTCTATCAGTATTCTCAGTTTAGTCAGTCTCATTCGAGGATGAATATTCCCAAGGGGGAGATATTATAAGACCCCTAAAATCCAAAGCTCAACTCAGTCTCTTAAGCTTGATAAGGGGTCCCAGACTTAGAAAATTCTAGCTAAGTATTCAAACTTAGTATTATTTTGGCCCTTCGTAAGTTGGTAACTCTATTTCATGACTCTTATGACCTTATAGTATCGATCTTTAGATTGATTCATAATAGGAATGTCAGTAGGTATTATCGAACAAGTTTTGGATTTTTCATACCTTATTTAGACCATGATCGAGTGACCAAAATAGTGAGTCAATGCAATCTCGATGCGTCGTATCATCCCTCGCATCAATAGATAATTTTTTCCTCAGCTCAGCGCAAATTCTAGTGAACCAACGTTGACTCAATGCGGCGTGTCGGCCATTGCATCGATCACAACAATGTGGCGCATCAGTCAGCGCATCGACAGTTCAATTTTTAGTCATTAAAAGTCACGTCTTCAGGGGTATTAAGGTCTTTTTTCCACACCTATCAGCCCTAAAACACGAGATTAAGCCCCTTTAGAGGCTAAATCCATTCACTATTCTCAAACTTCTCAAGAACAAAAACCCTAGGTGATCTAAATTCAAAAGCCAAGGCTCGAGATTTCACCATTGTTCTTCAAGAATTTAGCAACCAAGGTATGTGAAGTGTTCATTCAAGGGTTCCTTCCACCCTTGGAGTCCAAGAAACTCTTTTAAACTTCAAGTATCTTGATTTTATGCTTTTCCATGATTTGAAAACAAAGTGTATTCATGATTATTGCTATAATTGGGTTTCTATTTCATGATTTATCACAAGATTGATATAGAATTATTTGATATGTGTGATTTATCATGTGAATTCATGTTGAAACCCATGGAATTCTGAATTTGGAAATTGAATCATGATGCTCACATGTTGTTTAGTATTATGTGCATATACTATACCATCCAAGTATTTGATGAATTGCAAATGTGAATGTAATACAAAGATTATATCATGCTAGTATGTATACTATTTCATGCCATGCAAGTGTTTGATAAAATGCCTCTATAGATGCGTTATAAACAAGTGTGCATTTTTATGCTATGCAAGATCATGTGAAGCTTTACTTTTCATGCTATCGAGTCCAGAGGGTATTTATATCCATAATTTAGTTGTTTATCTAGAGCCAGTGTCAGTTATAGAATAATCTCAGTTATGTCACGATCAGTAGTACTCTCAGTCAGTTACAGGGCTCAGGAGAACTCAGTAGACTCAGTATTAGTCCCGTCTAGTTCAGTATTTAGTTAAGACCTCAGTAAACTCAGTCGGCTAGCAGAATTCAGTAGTATTCCATCAGTCAATGGAACTCAGTAAACACAGTAGCAGTTCAGTCAAGCTTAGTATGAACTAGAAAATCAGTTTAGTGTCTATTCAGTTGGGAGTAGGATTCAGCACCGAGCAAACCCAGCGATGGGGGCATTCCTGCCAGCAGAGGGTTTGACCCTTAGTAGCAATCCCTGCATTATAGAACTACGTAGACATCATAGGTTGAGACATTTTCCTACCAGATTAGGGTTGATACATCTCACACGAGTTTTCCCTCCAGTAAGGGTTGTCGAAAGAGCTTCCTATCAGAGAGGGTTAACCCATAGCTTATCTTTACTTATGGCATGGTACTGACACCCTTCAAACTAGGGTAACAGGTTGGACCCCAGTCTATTTAGAAAGAGGCATGTCGATTAGATAATTACCTCCCACAGTTTTAGTTTTAGACTTAGTCTCAGTATAGAACTCATTTCAGTTCTACAGATTCAGGACTGTCAGACATAGTCACTCAGTTCAGTACGAAACTTAGTATAGTTTCATAGAGTCAAGACTGTCCGATACAGTCACTTAATTATCAGTTTTACAGTATCAGTAAACTCATATATCAGTAAATCAGTAATTGAGAACTCAGTATCCAGTGTTATCATGATCTCAGTTACAGTATACATATTCATGCATGTACTCTCATTTAGTTATATTCATGTCATTCAGTCATTATTGTTTATGCATATGAACCCATGCATTTTATCCTACCTTACTTAGCATACCAGTACATTCAAAGAACTAACACATACCTTTCTCTTGCGCTATGATGTCTTATATCATAGGTTCAGATGCACGGGCTCTCGAACACCCTTAGTAGATCAGATCTTCAGTAGTCAGAGTTAGTGGTGAGTCCTTATAGTTCGAGGACATAATTATTTTCTTTAGTATTTTGATTTATCAGTACAGTTTTCAGTAGTTGGAGTTAGTTGAGGGCTTGTCCCATTAACTCCATGACTCAGACAGTAGAGGCTTTTCAGACTATAGTATTTTCAGACAGATGTTTAAGTTTTGGTATTGTTATACCGTATTTAATTTTATTTCAGTATTGAACCTTATGGAAAGTTTATACTTAATTTTCACATATTTGTAGTATTACTATTCAGTTATTGCAGTAGGTACCAGTCATGGGTTAGCTTGTGGTCCTTCGAGATTATGGGCACCATGTAGCGTCTGGGGTACAGACTTGGGGTGTTACATTTATATTCTCTTTGTTGTCTAGTTGGATTAATTGACAGTAGATGACAATTTTGGAGATAAATAGATGGTTAGCGTATCATTGAAGAGAATATATTGCATTGCATTTTAATGCATTGTGTGATTCACTGATAATATTTTTCTTCTTTAGTGCACTTCAACTGATTAATTCGGTTGCACAGAAGATAACAAGATGTTGTAATAGTTCAACTCTTTTTTTGTAACTATATAATTACTTTGCAAAAGATAAAGTACATATGGTGCTCCTTTAGTACTGTTTCTCAACTACAAAAAAATAATATAAAAAGACAATAAATGTCATTACTTTGACACAATAGCTTAATCTAATTCAACTGTGTATCTTTTGAATCTGCAAAAATAAAAATTTAATGCGAGTCAGTCAAAGTATATTTGAAAGTGTATGAAAAATTTCATATCATATATTTTCATATATTGTAACTGACCTAATGTCTCTTTATTGATGATGTTTTTGGTGTATGTTCTATTTTTTTTAAGCTGCTTTATCATGATCAAAATCTTTATTGTTGTCATTGATATTCCCTTTAAAAGTGCAATTTACAGCTGCCCATGTGAAAAAAATGTGTTGTCGCAAGCACAGTCCAACAGTTGATATTGTTTATCCTTTTGCTTTATTTATCATTATTGAAAAGCAGAGTCATACTAAAAATTGTATTCTAATGAATTTGAATAGGTAACATTCATTTTCGAAAGATGACAGTTGAATTCTTGGAATAAACACATGCTTGAAAGCATTTTGGCCCATCATTATTTCTACATGTATGACATTATTACCAAAATCTTTATATATCATTTCCGTGTCGTTGCACAATCCATTGAAAGCATCTAAATTTTGCAGTAACATGATAGGTACATTTTTTTCAACACCAATATGCATATAAGTAAAATATACTTTAATAATTTTCACTTAAGAAAGATATCCAATGATGATTGAAGGTTTATAATCATATGTTTGAAATCAAATACATAGTAATATGTTTGCGGAATAAATATGCAACTATTTTAGAAAAATATTAAATTTGTTTGATCTTTGAGCTTCCTTTCAAAGAGTGAGTGTTGCTCATTTGGATTAGAGTTGTTCATCATCCTTCTTGTCCATAATTAGTCCATCCAGGATATTTTAGTCATATGATGTAATCTTGAATTACCTACAAGCATTTTGATTTAGAGTTGTTTTATTTTCTCGTTTTGCCTTGTAGTTAGAAGAGAACTTTCTTTCAAGTTATGTATTCATAATTTTAATTATAATTCGTTAGCTATCCCAATATTCTTATATCTTAAATTTTGATAATGTTTATTCTGTCAATATATATTATCACCTTGATCTTGAACTAAAATTACTCTTATCATTCAATATTTTTTACCATACAATATATTGTGATTTTGACTTTAGTTTCTCTACTTTAAGCATCTTTTTTGTGTTGTAGAGCTTAAGCGTACATAATTCTATGTTGGCAACCAATAAGGTTAGGTGGTCTTAGTAGGCAAGAATGGCTGAGATTGAAGCCCAGAAAGTTGTAGTGATTCAGGAAGTTGTATTACAACAAGATGTCAAGAAAAAAAATGCATTGATTAATTAGAGAGCCTCAAAGCAGAACACCTCAGTAAGGATACTATTGACTATGAGATTAAGGCAAGTTTATCATGTCACAACACTTTTCCGTTATTACCTTTGTGTGAATTCATGGAGTTGACTTTTCCTCTGCTGATCTATCTAGAGTTCGTTAGACTGCTTATGATTATCCTTATTTTTTCTTATTTTATTTTTGTATTTAGAAGGTTTCATGTGAGATAGACTACTCAGTTAATAGCTCATTTACATTTAGAGATGCAAAATTCACCTTGAGAATACACTTATTTGTACTGTAGCCCACTTTTAGGTAGAATTTCTAAAATCAGTATGATATGATGATCTCGCATTCAACTATTGCGTCATGAGTAAATTAACTCGAGCTAAATTTTTACCTAAACGGATATATAATTGATTTATATGAAGTTTGAACTAAGTAGTAAGTACTCATTTTGTCTCGCCAAACCCCCAAAACCACATGTTAGTATGGTTTGGGTGAAGGATTTAAACTAAAAAATAAAAATAAAAAGCAATGCTTTTCTCAAGCTGCCTTTTGATGACAATTTCATATGCAGATAATCATTGTTGCAATAGAGAAGCATACATGGGAAATTATAAAACATGTGAGGCATAAAAGAATAATATTACCTCCTCATCAACTAATATCATCATTTTTTAGAACCGTCTTCATTTTTAAATGGTTTTGTTGGCTCGCTTTCGATGACCAAGACTTTTCTCATCATATATAATTATTTGGCTTTAAGGTATTGATACCCACAACTTCGGCGATAGGATTCAATGTAAGATAATCTTTGAAAATCATTCATAAAAATTAGAACGATAAGAACGTATAATTTCATAATAGAGGTAAATTTGTGAGATAAGAAAAATTATACCTGAAGCAATCCTGTTGGTAGGTAGGTAGAAGAAGAAGGATAATTATGAGCAATAGAAATTAAAACATATTAAACTAACAGGACATACTGAAGTTAGAAGGATAAGAACATACAATTTCATAATAAAGGTAAATTTGTGAGATGAGAAGAATTATACCTGAATATGTGAATCTTGTTAGTAGGTGGTTAGAAGAAGAAGGTTAATTATGAGCAATAAAAATTAAAACATATTAAACTCATAGGACACATTAAGGTAATAACAGAATTGGCATAAAGTGAAATAGACTAATGTACATCTCAATCTAAGTAGACTAATGTATACCTTAAGCCTTAAGCTAAATTAAACTAAGCAATTTAAGTTGGCATAGCACGTAACATATTGTCTTAAAAAAGAACAACATAAAATGAAAAGAGATGTTATAACGACAATGAGTATCAGTTGTCTCCAAGTTGTTGTCGTCCCTAACTAAAAATGCTCTCCGATGCAACTGTTGAGATTAGAACTTTTAATATATCTCTAGCTAATCTTGAAGGCACAGGATATTGTCTTTCATTATTCATCCACCATTCCAACGTGTTGATCCTTGCTCTACGATCCTCTATTAGTTGTTGAAGATAATACTTAAGCTCTTCCCGAGAAAGTATTTTGTATGATGAAGGTGGTGCAGAATTTAACTTTGATCTTATCTTAAGGTGTTAGCCTTCACAAGATAACCCGCTCTGATACCACTTATTAGAGTACGTGCCCTACTGATTATCTTATTTTTGCCTAACTGTTGCCTATCAATGGAACGAGTTCTTTGACGTGTTACAAGGAAGAAGTAAAACAGAAAGTAAAGAACACAACGATTTTTACGTGAAAAACATCCGGCTCAAAAGGTGTAAAAAATCACGACCTGCACCTCTACAGGATTTAACCCCAACTTCACTAAATAACTCTGAGCCTCAACAACGACTGATTACAAAACTCTTGTAACCAACAAATAGGAATTATAAACTCTAATTCCTTTAACTCAACGACTAGGAATTATAAACTCTAATTCCTAACTACACACACACCTCCCAAGGTATGCGTTCCCAAAGTCTCTGATTTTTCCCCAACTTGAAGACTAACTCCTAGTTCAGTTTATAACACACTGAAACTAATATTACATAAATAGTTCAAACACAATGAACAACTCTAAAAATCAACTGTAAAACTCTTAGCTGGATTCTATACTTAGGACCAGGTTCTTCAATATGTTTCTTCAGTAATTGAGTAGCACTTCGTGAAGTCAATCTGTCGATTATGCTTTTCTGCTTTGTAAGTGTGTAAGGTATTCTAGCTGATGCATCTTCTATTTAAGCACAGCTCTTCAAAGGGTCATTCTTTATTTCAAACTCCTCCTTTAATCAAAACTCTCATTGCATAGAGTTCTACTTCAAGTGAGACTCCTTCTTCAATTCCAACTCTTGTCTCCTTAGTGTTGTAGTAAAACTCTAACTCTTTAAATCAGCACATGTTTATTTATCAGAATCTTTCTCCTCCCACATATAGGGCTCTTCAGGATATACTCAGAAGTGAAACTCCTCCTTCACTTAGGACTCCTTTTTCAACTCAACTTGCTTTCCCTTATCATTAAGTGTTTGAAGCAAATTCAAATTGTTATATTCCCCACATGATTAGTAACTTGAGTATATCAGAATTAGGCTTGATTATTTGTTCCTGTCTTTAAGAAATCTTGTCTGCATCTATCAGTGAAACTGAAAATCTGCTTTCCTATGCGTGGACCAGCTCAAGTAATATGTTTCATTCATGAGTCAGTTTGTCAATCATCAAAACTACACAGTACCCAACATGTTGTTTGTTTATAAAGCCCAAATGTTGACCCATATTGGAGCTGGTTTTTATTTGATGATATGGATGATGAAGATGAGCCATCTTGATTGCCAACAGAAAGTATCTTCAAATGATCTCTTTGTTCAATATATTTGGACAGAATTGCCACACCCATTGTCAGGGTTTCTTCTATCATTCTAGGTGATTTAGAATTATGACCTACAAGTAGACTGTATGGCTTGTGCTTTGATATAAAAAATTCTCAAATCACACATTATAAAAAAATTCTAAATACCACTCCTAAACCTATACGTTATTGATATGAATTAGAACATAAAAAGAATTTCTTACCTAACCTAAAATAGGCTCTAAGCCTACAAAATATTGTCAACGTAGGATTTTTAATTAAATTTTAGGATACCTTACCCTATATTTTAGAGATCATTTATTTTAAATATTATAAATATAATGACATAATAATTATAGAAAATAAGTGAAAAGACGATTTTGTCGATTGCGGAATGTTTTAATAAAGGATAAAAAATTCAAATAACTTTTCTAAGTATTTTATTAACATATATTGTAGATGTAGATTTAGTTATAACCTTAAACCAAAAGATATTCATGAACTTAACCCTACTAAACGCTAAAAACTTTAAACTACATAAAATAGTGACATAGAAAATTATGTAACAACGGACACAGACCTTCAAATTCTTTTCGATTAACAATGTAAAGTCGCATGCCGTCTATAAATTTTCAAAGCTAATTTTCAGGTACGGCAACTCAAAAATTACGTAACAACGAACACAGACCTTCAAATTCTTTTTGATTAACAATGTAAAGTAGCATGCTGTCTACAGATTTTCAAAGCTGACTTTCAGGTCCGACAACTCAAAATTTCGAAGAAAAAAACTCAAACTCCAAGTTAGTTCTCATACAAACCTTTTTTGAAACTCCCGAAATGCTCTCTATATTTTTATCTCCCCATGAAACTATCTTTTTCTTTTGTGTCCATAGAGAATAGTAGATGTGGAGAGTTGAGGTGAGTGTCTTAAGGAAAAAAGCGATTTGATAAAGGAGGGGATTAAGGAGAAAAATGAGTCCATAGACCCTATCAAGTCTTTAATTAAAAAATGGGATAAGCGGGTCCCACAATCTTATTAAGTTAAAAAAATAAAGTTCCTTGAACAACTGGGACAGTTGTTCGACAACTGTATTAGTTGTCTCAACAACTTCGCACAGTTGTTGAACAACTTTACGCATTTGTCGAACAACTTTGATAGTTGTTGAACAACTTCGCAAAGTTGTCGAACAACAAAGTTGTTCGACAACTGGGAGAAGTTGTTGGAACGAAAAAACTTCAAAAAAAAAATCAAAAAAATTTTGTTCCTTCCACCTAATTTTAAAAACTTGAAGGATGTTCACTTAATTGAGAAACTTGTTTGTCCCTTTTAATCCAAAGTCCCGGATTTAAGGAATATAGTACAAATTAGGATTTGGAAAAGTTTTTTCTTTTCTTTGTATTTTAATTGTTTAGACTAATAAAAATATATAAAACTTAACTCCTAAATGCTACTGAAATTGAAATATTTTCTTAACCAAAACAACCCAACAAAAGTGGACAGAATTTTCCTACCATATATTTTACTACGTGAATTGGATTGGGAAGTGCATAAACTGTAGTCAATTTTAACTATTATTTTTTTTTACCATATATTTTAGAATTTCATAATTATAGAAAAATTTTAATTTCAAATATTATAAAAAATAATTGGACCAATTATGACACAAATACACAAAGTTGGATAAAAGGGAAAAAACGGATGTTTTGTTTTTTTTTTTGGAAAAATCAGATGTTTATTTTTGGTGAGACAAACCAATTATTACACAAATGACACAAAGTTGAATAAAATTAAATTGTAGAAAACCTTATTAACAAAGGAAAAAAAATCGGATGTCAAATTTAATATATTTATTTTGAGAAATTTAATGGTAGAAAAAAAAAAAGAAAAATAGACGATTTTGTCTAAAATGGAGTCTTTTAATGAAGGGAAAAAAATTCAAATTACTTTTCTAATGATCTTCACAATTTTAATATATATATATATATATATATATATATATTTAGTGACAAAATTGTCACTAATTAATATTATTCTTTCTATGGTTCAATTAGAAAAATATACCTAAAATAGGACTCTATTAAGAAAATATTTCCATAAATATGAAGATATACGTTAAACTAGAGAACAAATCAATTTGCCTATTGGGAGAATAGGATTGATGCTGATCAAACTTGATTTGATTGCATGTCTAGATTGGTGGATGCTTGATTTTCTAGCCCTTTGAAAAAGATGTTTAATTGTATTATCGTAATATCTCTATTAGTTTGTTATTTTGTGGTAGTTTACAGTTTGTAGATGAATCTCGATCGGCTTTGAGAAATTCTTGGGTGTAAAATTTAAGTTTAATTGTATTGTTTTGATATCACTTTTATCTTATTATTTTGTTGCAATTTACAGGTGATAGATAAATGTTGGTCGGGTTTGAGGAATTTTTTTTTTATGTAAAAGTTAGGTTTAGTTGTATTATTTTGATATCTCTATTATTGTATTATTTTGTTATTATTTACAGGTGGTATATAGGTTAAAAATATTTTTGGTAAAGGTTAAGTTTAATAAATAAATTCTCCATCTTTACATACCCAAAAGATATTAAATTTAATTATAAAATTCATCTTTATTATTTAAACAAATATCGTATTTAATGTAATGTTTGAACTCATTAAAGTGGGTACACGCACAAGGTGCATACACCTAAACTAGTAGATGTTGAATACTCAGACTTCTTATATGCTTACTTTTTAATATTTTGAAAGTTTTTATTAAAAATTCTGACTCTCTCGTTGACCTAATACATGACTAAAGTGATTATACACAGAAATAGAGTAAATCAACAGTACCCAAAAGAATACCCAAGAACGTATACGAAATTCATCACATACATATCACTATGCTACCAATGTGAACAAGATCGACCATAAAAAAGTTCATTTTTTTTCACGTAAATAACAAATAAAATAAGTTGAAAAAAATAACAAATAAATTAAGAAAGCCAAAGAATCAGAATATGAGTATTTATCCTATGAATCTTGAGAGTTTAAGAATTTCATGAACAATATCATTAACATAGCAAAATTCAGAGGCAGCATTCCTCACATAGTGCAATTCACCTACCCAGAGGCGGATCCAGGATCCAAATTCATCGGGTGCCAAGTAAACTTATAGATTAAATTAATCGGATTATTCATATTTTCAGTCTATAGAAAAATTAACAAATCGATCAATAATAAAAGAATAGTAATAAAATGACCAAATTTAAACTTTTAATAATATTACTAATGTCATAATATCCATAATTCATTACAATTGCCCACGACGAATTTTTATATTCTAAAAACGATCAACGATGAGCCTTTTGCTAGTGAGGATAGAGAATCGATCGGGCAGCAAGCAGCGGAGCAGCAGTAGGCACCAAACTTGAAGAGTTGAAGTACAAAAAGAGTCTATGTTTTGATAAATGGAAATAGGTTTTTTTTATTTTGGTGAGAGAAATAAGAGATTAGATTATACCTTCTCTAAAAATTAAATAAATAAACAAATAAAAAGTCATTAAATAATATTAAGTATTAACTTAAGTCAACTAGAGTCTGCTACTGCTTACTACGCATGTTTTAACATTTAAAAATTTTAAATGCTCACTATTGTTTACTACGCATGTTTCTCTGTTTTTAACAATAAAAACAATGTTTTAACATTTAAAATTTTAGTTAATTCAATCTAGGATTGAACCTGCGACCTAGGAGTGACAAAAGTGGCATCTTGCCACTTTCACTAGATATTGTTTTGAAATTGTGAGTAGCAGATTTAATATTTGACTATATTAGTATATATATATATATATATATATATATAGAGATACCGTCAAAATTTGCGGGTGGCGTGTCACTCCCACCACAATGAATAGATCCGCCCCTGCACCTATCCAATTTATAGCCATATCTGCATCTTGTCAATTAACGTGGCAAAAATAAAAAAGCCCATCAAAAATAGGGGAATCAATATTGAAGTATTTTATATGGATGGGATGGATATGTTCGTAAAGATTTTTTTTTAGGTTATAACTATCATTATTTTTGGTATTAATATAACAATTTTTGGCAATATAAATCTTATAGCAGTAGGGCTCATTACTTGATTAGCATAGAGTCCTAATACAAATGAAACTTTGAATTCGATTAAATTTCGGTCTCCAAGAATTTCTTCTTCAATACATCTTAGGATTTTTTAATTTTTAATAATCAATCTATAATTGAAAGGAATAAGTGAAAAGACAATTCTATATATTGCTTATCTTTTTTTAATGAAGGTAAAAAGTTCCAACAACATTTATAAAGCCCTTCACACTTTTAAATATACTAGTGTAACCACACGTGTAACTTTGATGATTTACAATTAAATAATTTTGTCTATTGTGGAGAATTTTAATGAAGTGTAAAAAATTCAAATCACTTTTCAAAGATCATTCATTCTTCATTATAATAATGTAAATATAAACATATATTTTAGTGTAAGCACATATATGTTTTACCACCAGATGTACCAAGTGGCTGATGGATCATCACTTTTGCATTTGTCATATAGTACCTCTTTCTTTTGCTGTCAGAGGCTAAGTGAGATGCATCAATTTGAACCATATTTGTTGTACGATTTTTTTTTTCTATATTTAAAATCTTTTCTTGTTTTCTGAAGTCAAATTTTTATAAAATCATTGATTACATTCTTATTGTGTACTTAAACATGTAAAAATTTGGTACTTCTCAAATTTTTCTTACTCTAAAGTTTTTAAATATATTTCTAAATTTTTCAAATCTTCTTAAAATCTAATTTAGTTGATTTAGAATTCTTAAACTAATGAAAAAATATTAGTTATCATTAATTATGACTTCTAATAAGAAAATATCTTACCATAAATAAATTTAATTAATTTTTAACTCTTAAATATTAGGAAAAAAAATAGTGAAAGGACGATTTTATCTAAAGTAAAGACTTTTAATGAAGGAAAAAAGTTCAAATAACATTTCTAAGGCCCTTCATACTTTTAATATATTATTATAGATTATAGATTATAGATTATAGCTATTATATATATATATATATACACACATACTACAATTACTCAGACTATTAGTTTGGCTAATCTATATCTATATCTATCTATATCTATGTCTATATCTATAATCTATAATATATTAAAAGTATGAAGACTCTTAGAAAAGTGATTTGAACTTTTTGTCCTTCATTGAAAGACTCTCCTTCAGAAAAAACTGTCTTTTCACTATTTTTTAAAATTTATTATTTAATTATTTGTTATTATATTAAATAAACTTCCTAAAATATATGCGACTCCCAAAATATATGGTAGGAGAATTAATTAATTTTTTTTTCTACTAGACTTCCTAATATATATGAGACTCCTAAAATATATGGTAGGAGAATTAATTAATATTTTTCTTTCTACTGTTCAATTAGAAAAATACTTCTAAAATAAGACTCTATTACTTCTATATATATTGAGATGTACGTCAAACTGGAGAACAAACCGGTTTGCCTATTGGGAGAATATGATTGATGTTCATCTAACTTGATTCGATTGCATGTCTTGATTGTTGGATGCTTGATTTTCTAATCCTCAACTTCTTCACTGTTTTTGTCAGCATAATAGAATTCAATATTTGTGTGTATATATATATCTTCTTTGTTTTCATTCAAAATCATAATTTAGGGTCAAAATTTTCGCTCAGACAAGAATTAGTTGGATCAAAATCGAAGCTTTGTAATCACTATTATTTTTTTTTATATAGTTTACAGGTCGTAGATGAATGTCGGTTGGCTTTGAAGAATTTCTTGTGTAAAAATTAGGTTTAATTGTATTATTTTGATATCTTTATTATTTTATTATTTTATTTTAATTTATAGATGCTAGATGAATCTGGGTCGGCTTTGAAAATTTTGTATAGGTAAAGGTTAGGTTTAATTGTATTATCATAATATCTCTATTAGTTTGTTATTTTGTGGTAGTTTGCAGTTTATAGATGAATCTCGATAGGCTTTGAGAAATTTTTGTGTGTAAGATTTAAGTTTAATTGTATTATTTTGATGTCACTTTTATCGTATTATTTTGTTGCAGTTTACAAGTGATAGATCAATGTTGGTCAGCTTTGAGGAATTTTTTATGTAAAGGTTAGGTTTAGTTGTATTATTTTGATATCTCTATTATCGTATTATTTTGTTCTTGTTTACAGGTGGTAGATGAGCGTCGGATGATTTTGAGAAAAATTTTGTGTGTAAAGATTAGATTTAATTCTATTATTTTAATTTCTTTATCATTGTATTATTTTGTTGCAAATGTCAATCGACTTTTAAAAATATTTTTGATAAAAATTAGGTTTAATAAATAAATTCTCCATCTTTACATAGTCAAAAGATATTAAATTTAATTATTATATTCATCTTTATTATTTACACAAATATCTTATTTAGTATAATATTTGAACTCATTAAATTGACATACACGCGCAAGGCGCGTACACCTAAACTAGTTATATTAAAAGTGTGAAGGGGTCTTTGAAATATTATTTGAACCTTTGTCTTTCATTAAAAGACTCTTCTTTAGATAAAATTGACTTTTCACTAGTTCCTTAAATAATTATTTAATTTTATTAGGTTAATATTATTTAATTTTCTTTCATATATTAAGGATTGGAATTCGTTTAGGTCTAGAATTCCTGTGATATTCTTTAAATAAGGTTACTTTCTATATTTTACATATAATAACTCTTAATTTTCCTTCCATAATATTTCCTTAATTTTCCTTCCATAGTATTTCCTTCCATATCTTATGAATTAGAATTGATTTAAAATAAGTTTCATAGAGTAGATTTGTTCTTAATGTTTTTGTGATACTGTTGTTTGTTGGATGGCTTTTCGTATGAATAATGTTGCCTATAAAAACTTAAAAAATTTACACCTAAAAAGTTTATGGTTAAGGGATGACATAGGATCAAATTTGTTATAGCAATACTCGATTAGTGCACAGCCATGGAGCTAGCAATTGCTGAGAGTTGTGCAACCATGCACACGTGCCCAGTAAGCAATTGTTCATTGTTGCAAGGTCCATGTAAATTTATTAACAGGTTGTTTCTAATCTAATAGTTGTTAGTTTTATTTTATAACGAAAAATTACATTGATTAATATTTGAGTTGTTTTACACTAATTTTGTAGGCATTTTGAAAACAATTGAACTATGATAATATTGACACCGTTGACGAATAAAATTTTGAAGGCAGGTTAATTTTAAAGATCTTCTTTTGTTTAATCAGTGCTACGTAATTAAAGTTTAAGAATCTGAGGCAACCGATTAAGGATGGAGGGACTTCAATCATTCCTCCGCAATCTATATTGATTTGCGACTTATAAATTTGCCAATATGATCCAAAAATTTAATGTCAAATCTGACAAGCATTTGAGTGTCTTACATATGATAAAGATTAAGATGAATAAACGGTTTATTAGGTATATTCCCTAATGAAAGAATTTTTCTCTTTTTTTTAGTGTTGAATTTTTTGCCTATTTTTTTTGTGTATAAAATTCACTTGCTTGAGATCTTGATGTTCATATAAGAAAATGTATGTTATATATTGGGGTTGACATCAATTATTTAAAAGATTAATTTTAGATAAACAAGTTTAGTTATGAATTTTGACAAAGACGATATATTGGCATTCAAATTGATTATAACATTTGTGTGAGATGTAAAAGAAGAAGCTATTATTGGTTGAAGGTGAAAATTACTTCTTGACCATAATTCGTAAGCGTTATTGGTTGATTTCAGTATATCTTTGATTTGCAATGAAAATAAAGAAATCGTAGTATCAAGATATATTACATTACACTAAAATATAAGTTTATGTTTACATTATTATATTAAAGTGTGACGAATCTTTGAAAAGTGATTTAAACTTTTACACTTCATTAAAAATCTCCTCAATAAATAAAATAATTTAATTATAAATAATCAAACCCAAATGGCCATGAGTGGCACCCACACTAATCTTCCTGTGGGAGAACCATCTAAATCAAACTATTCCCCAATCACTTAGTCAATACTGAGATGACATTATCATAAAATTAACATATGACGATAATTCAGGACTAATCGTTATTACTGCGGAAGTCAAACAAAATACTTACTAAAATTTTCAAGACTTGAAAGTCATCGTACAAGAACTACTAACAAAAATCATGTCTAAGAGATATTCAAAATAAAGAAAATAAGGAATGTTTCATTGCTCGAACGGTGGACAATAACAAATAAGATGACCCGTGGCAGACTGGAGATGGAGTGTTCACCCTTGGATCAAGATCTGCTACCCAACTCTAGAGGTAAGTTCGTGTCTGAGCCTCTGAAAAACTTTCTGCACTCAACAAAAAAAGAGTACAAGGTAGTATCAATACAAACCACTATGTACTGGTAGGTATCATAGGCCAACTCAACTTAATAACATGTAAACAACATAAATCAAATAACAAGTAGACAGGCATCACCACATAAAAAATCTTCAATGAATCAACAATACAGTAATAACAGGTCAACAGTGCTCACAAACAAGCCACATAACCATCAAGAGTAACATTCATACTGTAAACATCCACATAATCAACATAAATATATAAACACATGCTATGGGACTTATTTTTGCCCAAATAGTCAGGACCTGTAGGGAACAATCTATGTTCATGTACCGTATCGGCGTGGTACCCGATCCAACATATTCATATTCGTACCGGTGTGGTACCCGATCCAAAATATACATATCCGTACCGGCATGGTACCCTATCCAAAATATGTGTATCCGTACAGCGTGGTACCCAATCCAATATATACATATCCATATCGGAGTGGCATTCGATCCAATATATACACATATCTATACTGGCATGATATCCAATCAAATATATTCACATATCCGTACTGGCGTGGTACCCGATCCAATATATACATATCTGTACCAGCGTGGTACCCGATCCAATATATACACATATTCGTACCAACGTGGTACCTGATCCAACATAAACAAGTAATATCTATATCAAATTTACACTACTTCACAGCATACAACACGATGTACTAATTTTACAAGTACACTTAAAGTCATAAGACAATTTCATCAAATAAATTTTCAATAATCATTTATACACGCAACAACAATTCAAACATCAATATTTTCGAGCATGTCCGAACACCAATCAACAAGTATCCAATTTAGGAGCATACACACAATTAAGTCAAGTCTAAACTCCAATTAAATCGTAACCTACCTCAATCGAAGAAACCAAATATCACTAGTCCACTGTGTCTTTCCCTCCCTCGAAATTTTGGAACGTTCAAATCGTTTCAAGTATGTAATCCTACGAGCAACAGTAGCAATAATACCACTTAATAACATAGAAAACCCTTAGCATACTACTGCTCTGCCTTTAACCTAATGATTCCATTATTATTTGATTATTAAGTAATCATTACCTAATTTAGTTTTCAAAACTTACAGAATCACGTACTAATGCACTGACAATAGAATCCAACTTATTCCTTATCATAATAGCCTAATAATAAGAATTTTATATTGTTAGCACTAATGCATAATTACTAAACCATGATTGCCTCATCATTGCCTTGTCCACTAAATCAATACGAACAAAAAAAATCACTAATACAATCCAATTGACTTTGAGGGAATTATTTGTACTCCTAGTAGATAATTAAAGTAGAGTTTCACCTGAAATCAACGTGAAATCGTTGCTGTCTCAAAACTGTAGTCCAAGTTTCTCAAAGAATTTTCTTGTGGTTCAGTTGTTGTTGTTATACAGAGAAGTTAAAATCTACCCTTAATTAACTTGAACGTGGGTTATCTGATATAATGGGTTTGGGGTTTTGACTTATTAAATTACTAAATATCAAAACTACCCAAGACTTTTAATAATTTCTCAATATTTATCCGGGACCTCATATAAATATGTATTAAATATGTAAATTGATTAAAAAATATGTTCTGAGCCTATTAAAAATATTAACACACCAAATCGAGATCGTCTTGATCAAAAGTTGACTGTGATCAAGCTAATTTTTTTTAAAACTCAATAATCCAATCAACGACTAAAATCACTTTTGAAAACCCCGAGAATTGGTACTATCCATCACATGAATCATAATCACGTATACAAACTACGGAGAGCGCTAAAATAAGGAAGATGAAAAAATTTTACAAACGACCGGGAGGGTCGTCACATCAGATACCAATTAAATAACCGTTCGTCCCCGGACGGGCAAACTCAAGACAAAAAGGAAAAACAAAGAATTACCTGAACCCGTAAAAAGATGTTGATACTTGCTATGCATGTCTACTTCGGTCTCCCAAGTGGCCTCCTCAATAGGACGATTCTTCCACTGGACTTTCACAGACGCAATCTCCTTAGTCCTAAACTTACGGATATCTCGATCAAGAATAGCAATAGGTTCCTCTTCATAAAAGAGGTTTCATCTAACAAGATCGAATCCCAATGAATTATGCAGTTACCATCACCATGAAACTTCTTTAGCATAAATACATGAAACACAGGGTGCACTCCCGACAAACTCGGAGGCAATGCTAATCTATAGGCCACCGGGCCCACCACTGAAGAATCTCAAACGGTTCAATATATCTAGGACTGAGCTTACCTCGCTTCCCAAAATACATGACACCTTTCATAGGTGACACCTTGAGCAATACTTGCTCACCCTCCATAAAGTGCATATGTCTAACTTTTCGATCCGCGTACTTTTTTTGCCTACTTTGAGCTGCTATAAGTTTCTCCTAAATAAACCTGACCTTCTCTAACGAGTTCCTCAATAGATCAATACCCCATTGTCTCACCTCAAATGCATCTAACCACCCAATAGGAGATTTACACCTTCTCCCATACAAAGCATCAAACCGCACCATATCGATATATAAATAAAAATTGTTATTATATCCAAACTCAACCAAAGGTAGAAACTGGTCCCAATTACCTCCAAAATCCATCATACATACACAAAGCATATCCCCTAACACCTGAATCATTCTCTTGGACTGCCCATCGGTCTGAGGGTGAAAAGTTGTACTAAGGTCCAATCTTGTACCCAACTCCTCATGCAACTTCTTCTAAAAGATAAAGGTAAATTGAGTACCCCCTATCCGAGATAATAGAAACTAGGACTCCATGCAGCCGAACAATCTCCTTAAGATAAATCTTGGCCAACTTTTCTGCATTATAAGTCACCTGAACTGGAATGAAATGTGCATACTTCGTCAACCTATCCACAATAACCCATATAGAATCATACTTCCCCAAAGTCTTGGGAAGACTAACAACAAAATCCATAGTTATCCTCTCCCATTTCAATTCAGGAATGGGCATCTTCTGAAGAGTACCACTAGGATTCTGATGCTCATACTTTATATGCTGGCAACTCTGGCATTTAGCAACAAAATCAATGATGTCATGCTTCATCCATCCCTACCAGTAATGCTACCTCGAATTACGGTACATAATTGGCTGCACCAGGATGTATAGGATACTTCAAACAATGAGCCTCATCTAGAATAGTAGGAATCAAATCATCAACACAAAGTAAACAAACTCGCCCCTTATTCCGCAACACACCATCACCATCAATAATGGCTTCTTTGGCATCACCCTACAAAACCTGATCACGAATCTTGCTCAACTTAGCATCCTCAAATTGTTTAGCCTTGATTTGATCAAGAAATATGGACCTTGCCTCAATGCTGGCTAGAATTCCTCCTCTCTCAATTACCTCAAGTCGAACAAACATATTAGCTAGAGTCTGAATCTCTCTAGCCAATGGATGCCTGCTAGCATTCAAATAAGCTAAAATGCAAATACTTGCTAACTTCCTGCTCAATGCATCAGTGATCACATTATCCTTCCCTGGATGATAGAGAATGGTGATAGCATAATCTTGAAGCAACTTCATTCATCTACGTTGTCTCAAATTCAAATCTCTCTGCGTGAACACATACTACAAACTGCAGTGATCAGTGAACACTTTACAATGAGCCCCATACAAGTAATACCTCCATATCTTAAGAGCATAAAACACAGCAGCTAACTCCAAGTCATAAGTGGGATAATTTTTCTCATTGGGCTTTAATTGCCTCAAAGCATAAGCAATAATATTCGTTTCCTACATTAACACAGCACCTAAACCAGAATGTGAGGCATCAAAATAAATAATAAAATCCTTACCCTCAACCAGCAAGGCAAGAATAGGAGTGGTAGTTAACAAGGTCTTGAGTTTTTGAAAGCTCTCCTCACACTCTCAGACCAAATAAAGGGTACATCCTTCTGAGTCAACCGCGTTATATGAGTAGCAATAAAAGCAAACCCCTTCACGAACCTGCGGTAGTAACTTGCTAAGCCAACAAAGCTATGAACCTCCATCACTGAAGTAGGCCTAGCCCAATTCTTAACGCTTCAATCTTCTGAGGGTCTACCATCACCCCTTCCTTCGAAACCACATACCTTAAAAAGGATACAGAAGCCAACCAGAACTCACACTTAGAGAATTTTCCATAAAACTTTTTCTCTTTTAACAAACCCAAAACAATCCTTAAGTGATTGTCATGATCCTTTTTACTCTAAGAGTAAACTAGAATATCATCAATAAAGACAATCATGAAAGAATCTAAGTAGGATTTAAAGATCCATTCATCAAACTCATAAAAGCAACTGGGACATTAGCCATCCCAAAAGACATCGCAAGAAACTTATTGTGCCCATACTTGGTTAGAAAAGCAATCTTAGGAATATCGTCAAGCCAAATCTTGAGCTGATAATAACTGGATCTCAAATCAATCTTATAGAATATGGATGCACCCTCCAACTGGTCAAATAAATCATCTATACGGGGCAAAAGATACTTGTTATGGATCGTGACTCTATTCAACTACCTGTAATCTATACACATACAACGACTACCATCCTTCTTTTTTACAAACAAGATAGGAGCACCTCATGGAGAGGTACTCAGACAGACGAAACCCTTACTCAACATATCCTGCAACTGCGTCTTTTGCTCTCTCAACTCAGTTGGAGTCATCCTATAGGAAGGAATAGAAATAGGACGAGTACCTGGCTCTAGATCAATACAGAAATCAATGTCTTAGTCTGGCGGCATACTAGGCAAATCTACAGAAAAAACCTCTTAGAACTCACACACGACAGGAATTGACTCAATAGATGGGACCTCTGTGGAAGTGTCCCGAAGATGTGCTAGAAAGGCCAAACAACCCCTCCCAATTAACCTCTTTGCATGAAGAAGGGAAATAAGCTTCATTGGAGCATGACTATAATCACCCTCCCACTCAAGTTTATCCATTCCTGGTATAGAAACAGTCATTGTCTTAGCATGACAATCTAATATAGCATGATACAAAGACAACTAACTCATACCCAAAATTATATCAAAATCTACCATGTCTAGAATCACTAAATCTGCCCAAGTTTGATACCCCATAAACATAACAGAACAAAAATGATAAACTCTATCAACAATAATAGAATCACCAACAAGAGTAGACACCTGAATTGGAAAGTTAAGCAAATCACACATTATGTCCAATCACACAGCAAAGTTAGCAGACACGTATGAAAAAGTAAAGCCAGGATCAAATAATACAGTGGCCATCTGGTCACAAACAAGAATAGTACCTATAATAACAACCTTTGATGCCTCTACCTCGGGCCTTCCTGAAAAGGCATAGATATGGGCCCTACCACCAGTTTGCACGTCACCCTTGCCAAGCTAAAAAACCACCTTGATGGGGATTATTACCACCCTTACCTGCCTGATGACCACCACAACCACTCTGTGAACGACCCCTACCATTACTATCACCTTCCCTACCTTTCAGAACGAGAGCTCTAGGAGCCTATTTTTGGCTAGACTAACCAAACTGCCTTGCATTAGGAAAAAACCTCCTAACGTGACCCACTCCTCCATACTAGTAACATATATAGTCCAAGGTAGGCCGATGAGCTAACGATTATGAAATAAGGTAACCACTAGAGTATGAAAATAGCTGGCTAGCTCCTGACGTACCATCCATAGACACCGGCATCACTGACTGAATGGGGCAGGTAGGGTATCTCTGTGAACCCTGACCCCTAGAATAAAAACCGCTAAAACCACCTCCCTGTGGGCCTTCTTTTCGGATGCCTTAGCATAACCCTCTTGCCTTACTCCCTCTACCTTCTTGAAAAAATCAACCATTTTCTAGAAAGACCTACCTAAAGATGCCATCCGAAGAGCAGAAATTGGAGACCTGTATTCAACCCCTTCACAAAAATACAAATCCTTTCCTCCTCAGTTTTTAGCAAGTGAGATGCATACTGATACAATGAATGAAATTTGGCCTCATAAGCTGCAACTGACATGTTCCCCTACTTAAGATTAGCAAAATCATCCCTCTTTCTATCTCTCAAAGTATGAGATATATACTTTTCTAGAAAACTAAGTAAAACTGTGTCCAATTCAAGGGAGGCAAAGCTGCATCCCTACACTCAACATAGGCCATCCACTATATTTTAGCATCCTCCTGAAACTAGAAAGTAACCAGTTCTACACCATACCTCTGAACTACCCCATCTTGTGCAGCCTCTCATGACAGTCAATAAGAAACTCGTAGGCATCCTCTGACTCAATTGCGTGAAAGACAGGGGGCTTCATGTTGATAAACTTACAAAATAGCTCATGCTCATCTCCGATCATCATCGGACCTACTACCTGTCTTGGAAAAATATCTGCTCTTAACTCTTCTTCTATCTAAGAGGCAACAGTTGCAGCATGCTGCATCCCATGCTGGACTGCAGGTGCTTCGGGCATAGTCCTTAATCCTTCCAAACCACTCAAAAAACTCAAAACTTGTTGAATCACAGTGGAAGACATCTGAATCAGAGCTGTACCTCCCTGAGCTGGAGCAACCCCATCATGAACCGACACTCATTCATCTTATACCGGGATAGCTCCATCCTCTGCAACCTCAGGAAAATCCTCACGTGGGGGAGAAGATACTGGCCTCTCTCTAGCTGGCCTCGTAGCCTGAGCTCTGCCCCTGTTGGGCATTGCTCTTCTTTCTCTGCCACGTCCTCTTCTTGCCCTATTCTTTTGTGCTCTTACCATCTACAAGAAAAGAGTGAAAGAAGTCAGATACCAATTGGATTCACCAGATACCAATTGAAATTAAGCAATAGCACATAAGAAAGAAGAATTTGAAGTTTCCTATTATCCTGGAACCTTTTGAAGAAAAGTACAGACGTTTTCATACCGTTCCGCAAGACTCTACTAGACATGTTCTTGTAGGATGAGATCAATGAACCTAGGTCTCTGATATCAACTTTTTTACAACCTAAATGGCCATGAGTAGCACCCACACTAATATTTCTGTGGGAGGACCATCTAAATCAAACTATTTCCCAATCACTTAGTCAATACTGAGATGACATTATCATAAAATTAACATAATTACAATAATCCAGGACTAATCATTATTAATACGGAAGTCAAACAAAATACTTACTAAAATTCCCAAAATCCAAAAGTCATTATACAAGAACTACTAACAAAAATCATGTCTAAGAGATATTCAAAATAAAGTAAATAAGGAATGTTTCATTGCCCGAAGGATGGACAATAACAAATAAGATAACCCGTGGCAGCCTGGAGATGGAATGCTCACCCTTGGATCAAGATTCGCTACCCAACTCTAGAGGTGAGGTCGTGTCTGAGCCTCTAAAAAACTTTCTGCACTTAACAAAAAAAAGAGTGCAGGGTAGTATCAGTATAAACCACTATGTACTGGTAGGTATCATAGGCCAACTCACCTTAATAACATGTATACAACATAAATCAAACAACAAGTAGACAGGCATCATCACATAACAAATCTTCAATAAATCAACAATACAGTAATAACAGGTCAATAGTGATCACAAACAAGCCATATAACCATCAAGAGTAACATCCATACTGTAAACATCCACATAATCAACACAAATATGTACACACATGGTATGGGCCTTATTTTTGCTCAAATACTCATGACCTGTAGGGAGCAATCTATGTTCATGTACCGTACCGACGTGGTACCCGATCCAACATATACATATCTGTACCGGCGTGGTACCCGATCTAACATATACATATCCGTACCGGTGTGGTACCCAATCCAAAATATACATATCCGTACCGGTGTGCTACCCGATAATATATACATATCCGTACCGGCGTGGTACCCGATCCAATATATACACATATCTGTAATGGTGTGGTACCCGATCCAATATATACACATATCCGTACCGGCATGGTACCCAATCTAATATATACATATCCATACCGACGTGGTACCCGATCCACTGTATATACATATTCGTACCGGCGTGGTACCTGATCCAATATAAACAAGTAATATCTATATCAAATTTACACTACAAAGCATACAACAGGATCTACCAAGTTGATAAGTACACTTAAAGTCATAAGATAATTTCATCAAGTAAATTTTCAATAATCATTTATACGCGCACCAATAATCCAAACATTAATATTTTCAAGCATGTCCGAACACCAATCAACAAGTATCCAATTTAGAGCATACACACAATTAAGTCGAGTCTAAACTCCAATTAAATCATAACCTACCTAATTTAATCGAATATCACATGTCCACAGTGCCTTGCCTCCCTCAAAATTTTGGAATGTTCAAATCGTTTCAAGTATGTAATCCTACGAGAAACAGTAGAAACAATACCACTTAATAACATAGAAAACCCTTAGATACTACTGCTCCACCTTTAACCTAATGATTCCATTACTATTGGATTATTAAGTAATCATTACCTACTTTAGTTTTCAAAACTTACAGAATCACGTACTAATGCACTGATAATAGAATCCAACTTATTCCTTATCATAATAGCCTAATAATAAGAATTTTATAATGTTAGCACTAATGTCTAATCACTTAACCATGATTTCCTCATCATTGCCTTGTCCGCTAAATCAATACGAACAAAAAAAATCACTAATACAATCCAATTAACTTTGAGGAAATTAGTTGTACTCCTAGTAGACAATTAAAGTAACGTTCTCACCTGAAATCAACGTGAAATCGTTGCTGCCTCAAAAACCTCAATCCAAGTTTCTCAAAGAATTTTCTTGTGGTTCAGTTGTTGTTGTTATAAAGAGAAGTTAAAACCTACCCTAAATTAACATGAACGTGGGTTATCTGATATAATGGGTTTGGGGTTTTGACTTATTAAGTTACTAAATATCAAAATTACCCGAGACTTTTAATAATTTCTCAACATTTATTCAGAACCTCATATAAATATATATTAAATATGTAAATTGACTAAAAGGTACGTTCCGGGCCTATTAAAAATATTAACACACCCAATCGAGATTTTTTTGATCAAAAGTTGACCATGATCAAGCTAATTTTTAAAAAAAAAACTTAATAATCCAATCAATGACTTAAATCACTTTCAAAAATCCTAAGAATTGATACTACCCATCCCGTGAATCATAATCACGTATGCAAACTACGGAAAGCGCTAAAATAAGGAAGATAGGAAAATTTGGCAAACGACCGAGAGGGTCGTTACATCATTACACATGCGGTTAAACTAGTAAATACAAATAATGCATGAAAGCTAATTAAAATGAGTTTGTCAAAATAAAGTATGAGTATTTTGAATTTAAAACTTATATGATTTTCTATTTGATTTAATTTTCTTAATTTAATGATAATTGATTGGGCATTTGAAAACAAGAAGATTAAAATATTTGTAGAGATTAGTAGAAACATGTCATGTACATTTTTATACATAGTTATAAGACATATTAGCATAACATTGTATACACATCATTCATATTACTTTTAGCTCTCATTACGAAATATATGTGTACAGCTATGTATACCTATGTTTTTTTTGTAGCAACAGAAATATATTTTGTATATATTAAGTGCTAAAGATTTACATGGGATAGCAGTAGTACTACTACTAGTAGAGATAACAAGAACAGTATTTGTTCTAGAGTTCGGGCTTAATAGAGAAGCCAACAAAATAGAGTTAGAGTTACTGATAGAGTATATTACAGACTGGTTCCCAAAACAAAGTAGCTGATTACAGGTGGACCAAGATACTAGTTTACTGTAGAGCATTCCTTCATGATCTTGTTGCAGCTGAGATTGAACAACATCAGGAGGAGTTAACAAAACACTACAAGAGGAAGTCCTAGATAGCTGAGATCCTAATTTTGATAAGCCATCCGCCACGCCATCTGCCTGTCAGAAGTTATGTCGTACTATTGGATTCGCCAAGCTCTTCAACATTGACCTACAAGACATTATAATGTTATAATATGGATAGCTGGGTTGTTGTAGCAAGTTAATGGCTTCCACAGAATCTATTTCAATTTCTAGAGGGCCAATTTTGTGGTATTGTACTAATAATAAAACTTGATGGAGTGCCTCTAATTCTACCATAACAGGACAGTGAGAACTACAATGATTATAATAGCCAAGGACCCAGTTGCCATTGATATCTTGTATTACTCCACCAATGTCGTGACGGTCAGAAGCAAGCGAGAAAGCACCATCAACATTTAGTTTCAAATAACCAGTCGGGGGAGAAAACCATTTGATATTTATGTTAATATTATTAAGATCATTACTTAGGGTAAGAGTATAGGAGATGTACTCGACAGTGCTACAATGTACATGGCTATATCTAGGAAAGTTAAAAATATTTTAATTTCTATTTAACCAAAGGTGCCAAATAGCGAAAGGGAAGATGTTTAGCCAAACGGGGGAATCCTCATGGAACGGCGGGTTGAGAGATTTCAAATTTATCACCCAGTGATTGTGGGGCGTATTGATGGGGGAAATATTGATACTCATATCTAGCCAAAATTTCTTGGCGATATAACAATTAATAAAGATATGATCAGCCGTCTCCGGAGCTAATTTACAGATGGCGTGGAGGGGAGATTGTGTTAAGCCTATGTAATGCAGATAAGTCTGAGTGGGGAATTTCCCAGTTGAGCAGAACCATAGAAAAAGCTTAATTTTATTCAAAGTATGAAGTTTCCAGATCCAAGAAAATTCATATGTGGAAGTAGTGGGAGTAATAAGGGAATTATACACTGATTTCGTAGTAAATAGACCATTAAAATTATAAGCCCAGTAAGGAGTGTCCCGACTGCTAATGGAGATATTTGGATAGATATGGGTTGCTTTAAGTGTAAGGCGGGAGGGAGAGAAAAGGTGAGTTTACTCCAATTCCAACTATACCCATCCCAAAGATCAGATAAGCAGAGTTTATCCTCGTCTTCATGAAAAGGGCCATAGAGGATATGGCGAAGGGGGAGGGGGTATCGGGAATCCAATGATAGTTCCAAATATTGATAGAATCTCCTATTGTCAGAGCCCAACCGGTGTCCTTGTTACAAATGGCTCCTCCCAAAATAATATTTTTATTTTTCTAGATAAAGGAGTGGGAGGGCGTCATATAACTGTTGTTATACTTGGAGATGAGGATACAAACGTAAAGGGAGGAGGGATTATTGAAAAGCCTCCAAGAGAGGCTGGTGAGTATAGCTATATTTTTCTTTTCACAACTATGAATACCAAGCCCCCCATTTTATTTTGGAGAGGTGAGTTTGTCCCATGCCACATAATGGAGTTTCTCTTTATGAAGGGTGGATCCCCAAATAAAATCTCATTGGATTTGATCAATGGGGTTACAGATTTTTTTTGGAAGCTTAAAATATTGCATGGTATATGCTGGAATGGAATTTAAAGTGGATTTAGCAAGGACAAGTCTACCAACTTGCGACAGAAAATTTGTTTTCCACGTAGAAAGTTTTTTCCACATGCTGTCTAGTAGGAACTGGAAGTCCTTGCATTTAGGCTTTTGGTTTGGGATGGGAAAGCCCATGTATTTTCAAGGATACGAAAGGGTTGATGTTAAATAGGTTTTTTCACAAGGTTTTGAGTTGAGGTGCGACAAATAGTAGATAAAATGGCTTTAGATTTGACTGTATTGATGCTTTGACCGGACAAAGAGCAAAAGTATGTTATGCAGTTGTAGGCCGTGTGGATGGATTTAGGAGTATCTCTAGTAATAAGAGTTAAATCATCCGCGATAAATAGATAAGAAAAAGAGGGTCAATTGGGGCTGAGAGTGATAGGGTCCCATTGAAGGATATCCACTTGATGGGTTATTTATGTGGATAAAAGTTCCATACATAGGATAAAAATATATGGAGACATGGTGTCCCCTTGGCGTATGCCTCGGGAAGGGGAGAAATAGTTGGTTTAGGAACCATGGACTAGTACTGCAATACTACTCGTAAAAATACAATTCATGATCAAAGTAGTAATTTTGGGAGGAAATTTAAAGTACAGGAGCGTACGATAGACGAAGGACCACTCCAGGCAGGAGACTGCCGTTTTTATTTTTTTAACTTTGAAGGTAGGCCATAAGCTCCTGAACAATAATCGTATTATCTACAGCTCGTCTACCTTTAAGGAAGCTAGTTTGGTAAGGTTCGATTAAGTTTGGAAGATATTGTTTAAGATGTTAGCAATAATTTTTGTAATGATTTTATAAGTAGTATTACACAAGCTGATGGGCCAAATATTTTTGAGTTGATTGGCATTTGGAAACTTGGGAATAAGGCATAAAAGAGTATCATTAATAGAAGAAGGGAGAGTTTGACTTTCAAAGATTTGGTGGAACAGATTCTTAATAGAAGGTCCAACGATGTGCCACTAAGATTGGAATAAGTGGGGGTGTAGACCATCAGGGCCCGGAGCCTTAAACGGTTTGAAGGAGAAGATGGCTTGGGTAATTTCATAGTCCATAAGGGGGTATCAAGGTTAGTGAGATCAAACTTATGGAAACTAGTAAGCGAAGAAAGAATATTATTCCAGTTAGAGTAAGAGTAGCAAGTTGTGAAGCACTTGACAAAGTAGTCGTAGGTGTGTTTAGTAATCTGATTAGGATCCACAATCCAATTATCCTGAGAGTCTTTAAAGTAGGATATTTTATTGCTTCTTCTCCTATTGAGGACTGAAGTGTGGAAGAATTTTGTATTGGCGTCCCCGTGGGTAAGCTAATTTATGCGGGATCGCATATGCCAATGATCTTTTTCAGTTTTTAAAAGATCATTATATTCTATTTGTAGGTTTTTTCAAGGGTTTGAAGAAATTCACTGGTAAGGTAAGCCGGGGAAGTTTGAATACCACTAAGACGGATTAAAAGGATATATTTTTGTTTAAAAATATTACCGAACGTAATTATATTCCATTTAAGAACATTATGTTTAAAAATAGGGATAGCGTCAAGAAGACTTCTATCATCCCAACTAGCTTGAACAATGTTAGGAAAATTAGGGTGATCCATCTAATATTTTTCAAGCCGGAAGGCTTTAGAAGTAGAAACATAAGTATTATTTAATCTAATAAGGAGGAGATTATGATCTGTAATGCCCCGGAAAATGGGTCCCAGAGCATCACACGGTGTTTGAGGCTACGAGTAACCCCAAGCTAACCCTTTGAGCCATTCCTTAAATATCAACAGAGTAATCATCATCCAAGAATAAAAGAATTTCAGAAAGATAACAAAATACGACTTATTAGTCAACTCCCAACATCTATACTAGTCTGACAAGCCTCTAAGAAAATCAATACAACCAGCGAGCCATTGAGACATGCCCCAACTGACTCATACTCATTTATCAAATGTAAATAATTCCGTGAAACCAACATCAGACATCACGTCCTTGGAACATGAGGACTCACCAGAACAGAGGATGTAGAACAGTGTGCCCGAAGAATCACTGTCAAACCTGGAACTGAGCACCTGAACCTACATTCCGAGAAAATCCAGCCCACATCTGAAGATGTGGGTCAGTACCATGGAAAGGAACCGAGTATATGGGGGTGTATGCAGTTGTATAAACATTATCATCATAAATATTTATAAGAAATATGCAGGATGTATGAAAGACTCACATAGCCCGAAGAAAATCATCATAATCATGAGAGGATGAAATAAGTACAATAACACATGTGAGTCATCATATAATTTGTCAATCACTTTCAGTTCATCAAGAATATCAATTCTCATAATGTAAATATCATTTAAATCTTTCGAAAGAATAAATTTCACAATTCCACTTTCAAATCACTTCACCATTCACCATAGACACAAGGAAACACACACACAATGGGAGATCCTATAACCGACATAAACCGTGTGAGCTACATAGAGTCCAACGTACAACCCACGTTGGGGAGAGCCGTCCTATCCTTACCATCAGAGTAGGACTATCGATATCAAATCCACACAAACTAGTGATCACTATATAAATCAGCCTCAGGCTCACTCCTATGGGGGCACATAGTTCTAAGGAAGTGAGGTCGCTTTATACCTCCCACTCGGTGCTAAAGATTTCTCCCAGACTTAGCTCAGATCATTTCAAAGACAATCCACAACAAAACAATTTCAGTAATATATAACTATACATCGGGAGCCATCATGCTTCCCATCTATCAAAATCAACCACATTGTGGATTTCTTTCACACTCGAGTTCAAAACAACTCCATTAAGACCAAAAGGTCAAATCATTCAAAATATCTCAAATATTCAACATCAACGTGCTTATAACACACACTTTCTAAAGAAAAACACAATTTCCAATGGGGATTCACGACCCAAATATCAAAATCATGATAAATACCGTTCAAGATTCATGCTTTATATCACCACACATGTAAATTCATCTTTCAAAATTATAAACATCAAGATTTCATAATAATCATCATAAGATATGGGTTCATGCTTCAAATTCATAAAAATGAAATAAAAATCATGCCTTTGTAAAGAAAATTACTTTTGGGCATAAGAACGAAAGAGAGTTCTTGTTGAAAAACCCCACATACCTTGAATGATGAACTTTAGATTGATACTCATTTTTGAGATGTTAATCGTGCCTTTGAATAATGGTTCTTGGAATTCTTGAACTAGGAACTTGGAATCTTGAATAAATTTGCAGAATTAATGGTGAACTTTGGAGGTTCTTGAAGTTGGATGTAGGAGCTTAGGGTTTTCTTTTTGAGGGAGTTTGATGAAATATAACATATAATGCTTCTAATAGGCTTTAATATAGGGTTTGGATGAATTTTGGGTGGGGGGATGACCAAAACGCCCCTAAAATGCAAAAAAAATCTCGAATCTGTCCTTTGGTGGACTGTTTTGATAGTCTGAAGTAGATCAACCAGAACGTTTTACTCCAATATTCACATTGGATGAAACCAATTTCATTAGAAAGAGGACTCTCATATCTTTCTGTTGATATATAGTATCTCACCCTGATCATTGTGTACGAGGAGTTATGATCGTTTGAAGTTGACTCAAAAATTCACTTTTGATAGGCTGAAGAAGATTGACCATAACTTTTTGCTCCGATAGAAAAATTGGATGAAACCAATTTCATTGGAAAGAGAACTCGCAGATCTTTCCATTGATATATAGTAGATCACCCAGATAATTATGTACAAGGAGTTATGATCATTTAAAGTTGGAGCCAAAATACGCCAGGCCTCAGTACTTTTTCCTGCACGTTTTACTATTCACTACTATTCACGGTTCGATCGAAATGTTCATAACTCATCGCTCGGGTGTCCGTTTTGGATGATCCACATATCGTTGGAAATCTTATTCGATACTCTACGCAATGGTGGGTTATAATCTAAGACATTTCGCACGAAAAATTTATAATTCATTCTAGAAGATAGAACCCAACACGTTTACGCACAAAATTTCAACGAAAAATTTCCCGGGGTATTACATCATCCCCCCTTTGGAAACTTCATCCTCGAATGACGCTAGACATGCCAAGATTAGATAGGGAATAGAGCATACAGCTGAAACCATTCGTTAGACTCATCACCACATCGTTTCTCACTCCGAATGCAACATAGAATGCATAAATTCAAGAAACTACAGCTGAACACATAATAAATGACAGCTAAACTGCTGCAACTTTTATCAAAAGTGCATGATTTAGGAAAGAATGGTACCTTTGGCTTGATCGGAGTTCATGGAAAATAGGTGCGGGTACTTGGATCGTATATCCACCTCATCTTCCCAAGTTGCACCCTCAACAGATTAGTTTTGCCACAACACCTTGATCAAGGGAACTTCTTTGTTCCTTAGTCTTCGGACACTGAAATCAAGAATCTTAACAGGAATCTCATCAAAAGAAATATTTTCTTGAATGTCAACACTCATAGAGGAATCCACTACCACAGCATCGCTAATATGCTTTCTAAGCATGGAGACATGGAATATTGGATGAACAAAGGACAACTCGAAAGGCAACTCGACTTCATAAGCTACCTTACCAACACGACTAAGAATTTTGTAAGGACCAACATAACGGGGACTAAGCTTCCCCTTCTTTTCTAATCTTTTTACCCGCCTCATGGGTGAAATTTTTAGATACACTAGGTCACCAACTTCAAACTCAAGGTCTCTCCTTCTAACATCCGTATATGACTTCTGACGACTCTCCGCAGTTTTCAACCTTTCCCTAATCAACTTAACTTTTTCCATAGCCTCAAATACCGAATCAAGACCACTCACAGCTGCTTCACCCACCTCGAACCAACCTATAGGTGATCTATACTTCCTCCCATATAAGGGTTCAAACTGAGCCATGCCAATACTAGAGTGGAAACTGTTATTGTAAGCAAACTCTATCAATGGTAAGTGATCATCCCAACTTCCCTTAAAGTCAAGTGCACAAGCTCTCAACATATCCTCTAAGGTTTGGATGGTCCACTCAGCCTGACCATCAGTCTGCGGATGAAAAGCAGAACTCAAAAGCACTTGGGTACCAAGACCCTTCTGAAAAGCTTTCCAAAATTGCGAAGTGAACTGAGTGCCCCTATCCGAAATAATAGATAAGGGAAATCCATGCAGCCTGACTAGCTCTTGGATATACAATCTAGCATAATCCTTAGCAGTATATGAAGTATGAACAGGCAAGAAATGAGCAGACTTAGTCAACCTATCAACCACAACCCAAATTGAATCATGATGGCGTCGGGAAGGAGGTAAACTAATCACGAAGTTTATATTTATCTCTTCCACTTCCAGGTGGGAATACTAAACTATTCCATCATACCACCAGGTCTTTGGTGTTCAACCTTAACCTGTTGGCATGTTGCACACTTAGCTACAAACGCTGCTATATCTTTCTTCATGCCACTCCACCAATAGATTTCTCGCAAGTCTCGATACATCTTGGTGGCACCAGGATGAATAAAATATCGTGCCTCGTGCGCTTCAGCCATAATCCTCTGTCTCAGATCATCAACATTTGGGACATACAATCTACCCTGCAATCTCAACACACCATCTCCCCCTTGGGAGAAAACCTCTACTTTTTGGTCCTTGACTGACTCCTTCAGTCTGACCAAACTAGCATCTAAGTATTGCTTGTCCTTTACTTTCGAAACCAAGGAGGATTCGGAACTACTCTGAACCCCTATACTACCTTCAACAGAGTCAAACAACCTAACCCCCAATCTAGCCAAAAGATGTACATCACGAGCCAACTCTTTCTTACCTTCTACCACATGTGAAACACTACCCATGGACACTATACTTAGGGCACCGCCACAACATTGGCCTTGCCCGGATGGTACAGTACACTCATATCATAGTCCTTTAACAATTCTAACTATTGTCTCTGCCTAAGATTCAATTATCTCTAGGTAAACACATACTGCAGACTCTTATGATCAGTGAAAACATCAACATGGACACCATACAAATAGTGTCTCTAGATTTTCAAAGTAAACACAACAGCAGCCAACTCAAGGTCATGGGTGGGGTAATTTTTCTCATGGGGTTTCAACTGTCTAGAAGCATAAGCTATCACCTTACCCTTCTGCATCAATACGCAACCCAACCCAACTCTCGAAGCATCACAATACACCACAAAACCATCAACACCATCAGGCAAAGTCAAAATAGAGGCTGAAGTGAGTCGAGTCTTCAACTCCTGAAAACTCTTCTCACAAGATTCGGACCACAGGAACTTTACTTTCTTTTGGGTCAACCGAGTCATAGGAGACACTATAGAGGAGAAACCCTCAACAAAACGGCGATAATAGCCAGCTAAACCCAAGAAACTTTAGATATCAGTTGGAGAAATAGGTCTAGGCCAATTTGTAACAGCTTCGGTCTTTTAGGGATCAACTTTAATACCCTCGGAAGAAATGATATGACCCAGAAAAGCAACTGACCGTAGCCAAAAATCATACTTACTAAACTTGGAAAATAACTTGTGATCTCTAAGGGTTTGCAAGACAGTTCGGAGATGATCAGAATGTTCATCCTCATTACGGGAGTACACCAGTATATTATCGATGAACATTATGACAAACATATCCAGATATGGTCTGAACACTCAATTCATAAGGTCCATAAAAGTTGCTAGAGCATTATTTAAACCGAAAGACATAACAAGAAACTCAAAATGGCTATAACGAGTTGGGAAAGCGGTTTTTGGGATGTCACACTCCCTAACTTTGAGTTGATGATAGCTGGAATGAAGGTCTATCTTTGAGAAATAACTTGCACCTTGCAATTGGTCAAACAAAACATCTATTCTCGGAAGGGGGTACCTATTTTTTACGGTGACTTTATTCAGTTGGCGGTAATCAATGCACATACGCAAAGAGCCATCTTTCTTTCTCACAAACAACACAGGAGTACCCCAAGGAGAAACACTGGGCCTTATGAAACCCTTATCTAGTAGATATTTGAGTTGCTCTTTCAACTCCTTAAGTTCTGCAGGGGCCATACGGTAAGGAGGAATAGAAATGGGCTGAGTATCGGGAAGAAGATCAATCCCGAACTCTATCTCTGTATTAGGAGGTATCCCTGGGAGATCATTCAGAAAGACATCAGAAAAATCATTGACAACGTTAACAGACTGGAGAGTTGGAGTCTCAGACTTAGTGTCTTTGACTCTAACCAAATGGTAAATACACCCCTTGGAAATAAGCTCTCTAGCTTTAAGGTAAGAGATTAAATGACTCTTGGGTGACACAGAAAAAACTGAAACTTGAACACTCGAGTCCAACAATCAATAGAGGCATAAGAAGAATATAGTCAGTCCATACCCCGAATCACATCAAAATCTACTATGTCTAACTCAATCAGATCAGCCAACAAGACTCTAAGAACGGTAACAGGACACTTCTTATACACTTTTTGGGCAACAATTGAATCACCCACTGGGGTAGAAACTAGGATAGGCTCAGGAATAATCTCAAGACTCATTTCAAAATTCACAGCAATCAAAGGTGAAACATATGAGAAACTGGATTCAGGATCCAACAAAGCATACACATCAAACTGAAATATACAAACCATACCAGTAACAACATCAGAAGAGTCCTCCTGTTCCTGGCGGGACGATAAAGCATAAAATCTATTCTGGCGCTGCCCTCCAGCATTGCTAGAAGAGGCGCCCTGAGTTGGGGCTGGGCGAGTCACTAGAATTGGAGCACTAACAGTCTGAGTCTGGGTCTGAGGGCGATAGTCACGACGCCCTTGTCCATCCTATGGACAATCTCTAAATTTATGAACCATGTCACCACATCAAAAACAACCTCTGTTCTCACCCCAACACTCACCCGAATGAGCCCTACCACATGTAGGACACAGGGGACGATTTGGCTTACTGCCAGCACTGTACTGGGACTTGGATGCATATGACCTGCTACCTTGCTCATGCCTACCTCTAGGAACAAGAGGACTAGCAGATGGCGGTGCTAGCATAGACAAATGATCCTGATACTGAGGGCGACTCCCTCCCTGCGATCTAGTCTGACCCTGCTGCTCGGACCTAGCTTTCTTATTCTCTCTCATTCTATTTCTCTCCTTAATTTTGTCTGCCTCAATCTATTGGGCATGAGTCATCAGCCTAGAAAGATTTATCTCACTATTCAGCATAGTAGACCTACACTCCTTAACCACATAACTAGACACTCCAGTCACAAACTTACTCATACTAGCCCGATTATTAGCCACTAGTCAGGAGCATACTTGGCCAACTAATTGAAATTTAGACAGTACTCCCTAACAGTCATAGAGCCCTGTCGCAGGTTCATAAACTCTTCCACCTTCGCCTCCCTCATCTCCAAAGAGAAAAACTTATCAAGGAATGCATCCTAGAACTCTTGCCAAGTTGTAGGGACAACTCTCTCACCTCTACCTTTCCTCCAATCAATAACCTAGTCATAAGCAAGGTCTTTCAACCTATACGCAGCCAACTCCATACTATGTTCCTCAGATACATGCATCACCTGAGTAATCTTTCGCAGCTTCTCTAAAAACAACCGTTGATCCTCATCAGACTTGGACCCATAGAATTCCAGTAGATTCATCCGCATGAAGTCACTGATCCTGGCAGTAGCTGAATCACCTCCCTGCTGCTGTGGAGCCGGGGCCGGGTTGGCCTGAACATTTGCAGTAATATCTTGTAGCCTCTTGCTCATGAGACACATTTTCATTCAATGGATCAGCGGGTTAAGGTTGCTGACCATCATTATTTCTTCTCGCTCGACGTGGAGGAATATTTCTGAAAGAGGACAACACGAATCAATAGCAGAGAGAGACACTTTAAACATGATAGACTTCTGAAAGAAAAAATCACACTTTTTCCTAAAATGTCTTGTAGCCTCTTGCTCATAGATGTGGCGCGCTACATACCAATGATCAAGAATCTACTTAACGCGTCTTGTCAGACTCCCTAGGACACCTTAAAACCTTAGTCTCTAATACCAAGATTGTAACGCCCCGAAAAATAGGTCCCGGAGCATCACACAGTGCTTGAGGCTACGAGTAGCCCTAAGCTAACCCTTTGAGCCATTTTCATTCAGTTCAACACAAATCAACGGGGTTTTCATAAATAACCCTCAAATATCAACAGAGTAATCATCATCCAAGAATAAAAGAATTTTAGAAAGATAACAAAATACAACTTATTAGTCAACTCCCAACATCTATACTAGTCTGACAAGCCTCTAAGAAAATCAATACAACCAGCGAGCCATTGAGACATGCCCCAACTGACTCATACTCATTTATCAAATGTAAACAATTCTGTGAAACCAACATCAGACATCACGTCCTTGGAACATGAGGACTCACCAGAACAGAGGATGTAGAACAGCGTGCCCGAAGAATCACTGTCAAATCTGGAACTGAGCACCTGAACCTACATTCCGAGAAAATCCAGCCCACATCCGAAGATGTGGGTCAGTACCATGGAAAGGAACCGAGTATATGGAGGTGTATGCATTTGTATAAACATCATCATCATAAATATTTATAAGAAATATGCAGGATGTATGAAAGACTCACATAGCCCGAAGAAAATCATCATAATCATGAGAGGATGAAATAAGTACAATAACACATGTGAGTCATCATATAATTTGTCAATCACTTTCAGTTCATCAAGAATATCAATTCTCATAATGTAAATATCATTTAAATCTTTCAAAAGAATAACTTTCACAATTTCACTTTCAAATCACTTCACCATTCACCATAGAAATAAGGAAACACACACACTGGGAGATCCTATAACCGACATAAACCATATGACCTACATAGAGTCCAACGTACAACCCACGTTGGGGAGAACCATCCTATCCTTGCCATCGGAGTAGGACTATCGATATCAAATTCACAAAAACTAGTGATCACTATATAAATCAGCCTCAGGCTCACTCCTATGGGGGCATATAGTTCTAAGGAAGTAAGGTCGTTTTATACCTCCCACTCGATGCTAAAGATTTCTCCCAGACTTAGCTCAGATCATTTCAAAGATAATTTATAACAAAATAATTTCGGTAATATATAAATATACATCGGGAGCCATCATGCTTCCTATCTATCAAAATCAACCACATTGTGGATTTCTTTCACACTCGAGTTCAAAACAACTCCATTAAGACCAAAAGGTCAAATCATTCAAAATATCTCAAATATTCAACATCAACGTGCTTATAACACACACTTTCTCCAAAAAAACACAATTTCCAATGGGGATTCACGACCCAAATATCAAAATCATGATAAATATCATTCAAGATTCATGCTTTATATCACCACACATGTAAATTCATCTTTCAAAATCATAAACATCAAGATTTCATAATAATCATCATAAGATATGGGTTCATATTTCAAATTCATAAAAATCAAATAAAAATCATGCATTTGTAAAGATAATTACTTTTGGGCACAAGAACGAAAGAGAGTTCTTGTTGAAAAACCCCACATACCTTGAATGATGAACTTTAGATTGATACTCATTTTTGAGATGTTAATCGTGCCTTGGAATGATGGTTCTTGAAGTTCTTGAACTCGAAACTTGGAATCTTGAATAAATTTGCAGAATTAATAGTGAACTTTGGAGGTTCTTGAAGTTGGATGTAGGAGCTTAGGGTTTTTTTTAATGAAGTTTGATGAAATATAATATATAATGCTTCTAATAGGCTTTAATATAAGGTTTGAACGGATTTTAGGTGAGGGGGAACGACCAAAACGCTCCTAAAAATCAAAAAAATTCTCGAATATGTCCTTTGGTGGACTGTTTTGATAGTCTGAAGTAGATCAACCATAACATTTTACTTCGATATTCAAATTGGATGAAACCAATTTCATTAGAAAGAGGACTCTCATATCTTTCCGTTGATATATAGTATCTCACCCATATCATTATGTACGAGGAGTTATAATCATTTGAAGTTGACCCAAAAATTCACTTTTGATAGGCTGAAGTAGATCGACCATAACTTTTTGCTTCGATAGACAAATTGGATGAAACTAATTTCATTGGAAAGAGAAGTCGCAGAGCTTTCCATTGATATATAGTAGATCACCCAGATAATTGTGTACAAGGAGTTATGATCATTTAAAGTTGGAGTAAAAATATGCCAAGCCTCAGTACTTTTTTCTGCACGTTTTACTGTTCACTACTATTCACGATTCGATCAAAATGTTCATAACTCGTCGCTCGGGTGTCTGTTTTGGATGATCCACATATCGTTGGAAATCTTATTCGATACTCTACGCAATGGTGGGTCATAAACTAAGACATTTCTCACAAAAAATTTATAATTCATTCTAAAGATAGAACCCAATACGTTTACGCACAAAATTTCAACAAAAAATTTCCCGGGGTATTACATGATCGGAGTGGGTTTTTGGAAGGTGGATAAAATCCAGTCGTTCAAAGATTAGTCCTTTCTTATTTTTTCTATGGTTGGACCAGGTATATTTAGGGCCTTTGAAGCCAAGGTTAAATTACAGGTATTGATACAAGACCAAAATTCAGAACTTCTATGATCATTAGTACCTCTCCCACCCCATTTATCAGTATGAGTCAAGACTTCATTAAAATCACCAGCAATAAACCAAGGACGGTGATTCGTGTGCGAAATGTTAATAAGATTATTCCAAAGGGACCTACGAGTATTAAAAATTGTGCTAGCATAAATAATAGTAAGTAACCCAAGGAGTATCATCGGGGCGTACCTCAATCATGGCATGGTGCTCTTGAGTAGTTTGTTGTTTGCAGTTAACATTAACATAATTAGTATTCCAGAGAAGCACGACTCCATCCGACCTACCTTGCGTTGGGATCTCCCAGTAATTGTCAAAACCAAAAGTTCGCACAAGACCCAAATGATTATTAAGCTTTGTTTCAAGAAGATCAATGAGGCACGAATTATGAATGTTGATAAGTTCCCTAAAGATGCAGGCGAAATTTTCATTATTTACACCCCTAGTGTTCCAAACTATAAAGCTAGTAGCTTGATGCATGGGAGGATAAGCAGAAGATGATGTGGGGTTATTGGCTCCAATTGAGAAAGGAATAGCTTTAAGAGTTGGAATCATGACGACAGTGTGGCATCTATTTCCTCCAACTTTAGGTGTGTAACTTATTTAACTAGCTTAGTAAAGTAGAAATCATTAGCCTTAGATGTTCGTAATGTTGAACAAGTAGATACACATGTCCATGTGACATAATACAAATCAACTGACACTAGCGCACATGTAGGATACCACATAGGGGGCGCGCCTATCTATTTATTCAAATTTATACAAGTTTAAGTGCCTACCTGTGTACAACCAAAGTTGGGGGCCATATATGTCAATTGCTCGAGCCAAATTAAAAGACACATTTATGTATTATGTCATATATATTTGTAATACATTTCATATATATTTATTATATAATATTACACATTATAATACAGAAATGCAACAAAATCAGCATCCAACCACCATGAAAACATCAACACACCATGTTGACCGCGAGGAGGAGGAGGAGCAACATGTGAGTGTTAATTGTGAAGTTATTTTCTTGAGACATATTTTGGGGAGGAAAAATTACAAGAAGGCAAACTTAAGATTATAATTATGATAAATAACAATACTTTCATAAAATTATATTTTATAGCAAAAATAACATTTTTTTGAGTAATGGTTACCAAGAGGTAATGATTGTGTCCAAGTGCACACGCAAGTGTACGTGGCCTCACCAAGTAATACAGTGGCCTTATAAAGAGCCAAATATCAGACACTTGTGTTAAAAACTATTAAATTATAGTTCACAATTGAGATTTACTAGTCCAACATAACCAAAAGAGTTTTGAAAGTTTGTAACTAAAAGTAAACTAAAACAATGCGGATAAGTAAAGACTTTGAACAATCAATGGATGAAAACTCGGGGTTAAAGAACTACGAACAATCATACAACGCTATTGAACTTCATTCGTTAGATTACTTATCTTGGTTGTTGATTCGCAGGGTTTATCATATGATCATGGTCTCCCGACCTCTAACCTTCTACCTAGCTGGACATTATAACTACGTCATTGACCGAGATGTAATAATCCATTTAGATGCATTAAGATGTCATACTACATGTGAACCAAGAAAGGCTTCTAGGTATATCCTTATCCTAGACGCTAATTCAAATTTCTTATTTTATAAAAGAATAAGAATGTTATTCTATTTATTCCTACGTTCTATCCTCTCGTTCCCCCTCCCGGAGCTCACAAGACGACAATATATGTATTCTACGAGTTGTGAATTCTTCAAATAGTAATAACAAGGATAAATAAACAACCAAATATGATAAGAAATCCAAACAAACTCAATTCAAAGCATAAGTAAATATGTTCTTGGCCTTAACCTCGAGGGGGCGTTTAGCCGCTAATAGATATAACTGTAATCAAAGTAATTGAATACATGACATAATCCATTAAAGAGATAGAGTAAATAGATATAAACCTTAAAATAAGTGATTATCATCCCCTATCCAAAGCTCCAAGACGTCCAAGATGTCTAACAAAGTGTACAAGTGCCCTATTTATAGTGGAGGGATTTTTGTCATGTATGAGACAAGGTGTGCGCCGCGTTGCTTTACCCATGGGAGAGAGGTCCGCATCGCGTGGATTGATTCAAGGGAGAGAGTGGAGTGCGACCTTGATTATTCCCAGGGATCAAGGAGTACGGTGCGGGGCTATTCCCATACCCTCAGTGGAAATTGCTTTTTTTGACGTATAACTCTTCGTCTTGCACTTGTCTTCCATCCCAAGCCTTGTGGTATTGTTTCTCTTTAATTTTCAGCTTGTATATGATCCATGTATCCTCAAAATTAACTCACCAAGCATCCTACATGATCAAACACCAAGTATTAGAGCTCAACACAACACATCATCAAGAACAACGCACTAGAAACTTAAGCTAAGAACTAGTTTCGCCCTTTTTAATCTTTAACTTATTGTTAACTCTTGGATTATTTCAAATGAACTTTGAATACTATAAACAAGTTTTCCCACACATATTTACACAATCAAACCATTAGGAACTCATTCAACACATTAGAATCCATCGAGATCAACTAGAACAACACCTAGCTCAAGCTAGTAACACTAGTTTTCTCGTCTAGACTCTGAATGATCAATTTGAATCCAAACTTGTTTGAAAACACCTTTAAACATTTTAATCGCATACTTAAACACTTATATGATTATTTAGATCACTATTTACTCATTGAGCACACAAGAAGTCCTCAAAAAAGGGCTAAACAAGCTAGGATAACAATACTCAGGTGCATAAATCCACCTCAGATCATCACCCCACACTTAAAGTCTTGTTCGTCCTCGAACAACTTTTTAATCTAAGAATCATAATCTTAGGTGACTCTATAATTATACTACAAGAAAGACAACTCAAGCTAGTATTACAATGGTTCACAGAATGCAAGTTTATACAATAAGCATTTATGTACTCAATTGACAGTTCAAGAATACTACTTCAAAACATCCTAGCCTTAAGAATTAACTCACCTAGTGGGCAAACTATGCATATTGCCCAATCAAAGACATCATACAAATCACCCAACTATAATTAAACATGTGCCCTCACCACAAGAGAGTTACTCATAATCACTCACATAAATGCAATTTATAATAGAATGGGTACAAGAATCAAATTACGCTCACTCTCACAAGGAATTCATAAGTTACACAACACAACCATAGGCTTTCCCTTAGTGTAGTACTCAACTAATATCAGAATGTTAAAACTTAGGATCAATTAGGCTTTTAAGGGTTGTAATGTAGGCTAAGGGATGGGTAGGAACTATTTGGGCCAAGAATAATCACTAACTTCCCTAAGAACTTTAATAAATCATATTATACAATCAACTCACCTTTAAAAACCACTTCACACCACTTTTGTTTACCCTTATCTTTTGTTTTGCCCCATCTCGTTAAGATCATTCACATACACTATGGTAGGATTATTGTCTATTCACAACTTATTCAATTTGAACAAATTTTTTTCTTTATATTACACAACTCCCAACCATAACACATAACAATTGTACACACCAATAACTATCACTTTGGGGCTTCAATTTAACCTTTCTCCTACTTGAATTTCTAACTCCGTAACTTAATTAATTTTACACTAAAGCACTTAGGAGCTTTGGATCAAATTAAGGTCAATCAAAGAAGGGAATTAGGCTACATATGAGGTTGCAAAAGAATAGACTAAAGGCTCAATGGGGTTAACTGGGATTATACAAAAGGGTAGGTCAAAAAAGGGTATAATCATGGCTATCAAAGAAATGCCTATATCATCTCCTAAATCCATACTCTTTATTTTCCTTTGCACACATACCATGCAAGTTCTAGACATCACATACAACAACGAATATACAAACACAACATGAATTCAACATTAAGCCAACAAGTACAAAAGTCATAATTATGACCCTAGGAGTCTCAAAAGTAGTAATTCACACAATCAACATACTCCTTACAACTAAAACACTTGCATCATGCAATCAAATATAGAGCCAACAAGAACATCCCACTTATTTCTAACACAAAAAAATTTAAAAATTACTCCTAAAAATAGAAATTTCCCCACCCCACACATAAAAATCTACTTTCTCCTCGAAGTATACTTTAAAAGTAGAGATAAAAATACTCCCTAAGGCCTCTAGGACTAGCTAGTAGCATCTTTATACATCAAGAGGGTCCGGGGGACCCCACACTCAGCTTCGCCATGCTCCTTAGTTCAGGTTTTTCAGTACTCAGACTTCCCATCAACCTGTGACTTGATAAAAATAAAACTAGTGAAGTAAAAACTAAAAGTACTAAAAATAAAACCTACCTTAATTTGGGTTGCCTCCCGTCGTGACACGACCCAATCTATAACTCATCAAATTTCCTTCAACCTCTTCCTCCTACTTGGAGGCTATCTTCTAATTCATTTCTGACCTCTTCAGTGTGAACTCTCAAGGTCAACAACTTTCTCAATAATATCCTTTTCAAGCTCATCAATCTACATCATTTTGAGCTGAGGTGGTTGTGTCTTGGGTTGTTCAATGAGGAAGTCCGAAGAGGTTTCTTGTGGACTACACTCCACTATCCCATACTTATCTCTTTCAATCAAAGTAATCATGCACAAATCTTTGTAATGGGATAGTGTTTTAAGTGGTTTGTACTCTTTGAATACCACCTCTTCATCATCTAGACTCATTGTGAGTGTGCCCTCTCTCATATCTATCTGTGTTTCTCTCGTTGCCAAAAATAGACGTCCCAAGATGACTGACACTCTTTAATATGCCTTAAAATCCTAAACAATAAAATCAACAGGAATAATAAACTTACCAACCTTGATTAGAATATCCTCTATGAAACCTTTAGGATGGGCTAGGGTACGGTCTGCCAATTGGAGTACAACTGTGCTTGGTCTCGGCTTTCCTAAGCCCAGAGTGTTGAACAAAGAGAGGAATTAAGTTGATACTTGCCCCCAAATCACTAAGTGTATAGACCACCTCACTACTGCTAAGTTTAATCGGGAGAGTGAAACTCCCAAGGTCTTTGAGCTTTTTAGGCATCTTCTACGTGACCATAGAACTATACTCCTCAATGAATGCTACTGTTTCTACATCTTGCAGCTTAACTTTGTTGGTGACCACATCCTTCAAGTACTTAGTGTACTTGGGCATTCCCTGTAAAACATCTAAAAGAAAAAAATTAATGTAAAGCTCTCTGAACGTGTCAAAGAACTTTTTAAAGCATACATCCTCCTTTGTTTTTCTAAGCCTCTTTGAGAAAGGTAATGATGGTCTATCTTTCACCTGTTCGGCAACTTTTGTTTTTGAGTACTCAGAATTCCTCGAATTTTTAGCAACTTTATCATTTACCAATTTAGGATCCTACTCCGCATCTACCTCCTTAGTTTTCTTTGGAGGTTCTTCATTAAGATCTTTACCACTCTACAAAGTTATTTCTATAACTTATTTATGATTTTCAGTATCACTTGGCAAACTACCTTGAGGCCTAGTGTTTTGCGTTGTTGCTATCTGTCTTATCTACAACTCCAAGTTCCTTGTAGCCATCTGTTGGATCTTTATATAAGCTTGTTGGCTCTTTATATCTGCTTTTAATTGTGCTTGAGCAACTAAAATTTGTTTCAGCATCTCTTCCACATTGTTAGTGGCCTGATTTCCTTGTTCCTGTGGTTGCTGAAATTGCTGTTGTTGGGAGTTCCATGATGGATTCGATGGCTGAAACTGCCACTTTAGATTGTAGACGTTCTTATAATTCGTCCTTTGAACATTACCCACAAACATCACTGATTCAGGACTGGCAGCACACATATCTGCAGAATGACCACTATTGCCACAAACCATTCACCAAGTGTTTGTCTGCTGAATTGTATTAACTATTGCTGCAGGCTGCGTAACCCTGAATTTTATATTGCTGAACTGAGTAGTCAACTAATTTTATAGCACAACAATCTAAGTGGATATAGTAGTAAACTGGTCAACCATCAACACACCTACAATCTTCTTTGTAGCACTTCTTGAGTCAGAATGCCACTCAGGATTCCTTTGTGTAATTCGGTTCAACAAGGTGTATAGCTCATTATACGTTAATTCTAACGCTCGACCACCTACAACTGAATCTAGCAAAATTTTCATATGGTGATCAAGTACCTTAACAAAAGTGTGAGCTAGTACACTGTTGATGATTTGGACAGTCCGAAGAAGAGCTTTAAACCTCTCACATACATGATATAGATTCTCATCCGAATTCTATTTGAAACACACAATATGGATTCTATTTGAAGCACACAATCCCACTGTGCAGTCTTACAGTCTTGCTAGATGGAAAGAATCAGATGAGGAATTTCTGTGCTAAGTCATCCTAGGTTGTGATTGAACTTGCCGGCTCAGCATTTAATCACTTCTTTACTTCCCCTAATAGTGAAAGGGGGGAATAGTGTCAGCCTAACATAATCAGTTGACACACCCCGTAGGGATGAATGTGTCATTAGTCTCCAGAAATTTCCACAGGTGGACTTGTGGATCTTTATGTGAAAGTCCCATAAACTGTCCACTGCTGATCAAAAGTTGCACCATGTTCTTTTTCAGCTCAAAGTTACCTCCAGCAGCCGATTTCTAAATGGGGAGGTCAAATTTGTCGGAAGTAGGATTGCCACTTTGCGAACTGTCATACGGAATGGTTAATCTTCAACCATGAGAGCAGGATTGTCATGTTCCTCTTGAATTTGCAAAATACGAGGGAGAAGAAATGTTTCCCACCTCAATTGATGAAAGCGTTGCTCGGGTTTGGGGCTTGGTTCAACCAATTTTCTATCTCTTCCCAGCTTACTATTCTGTAAACTTATTTTTTGTAAATTCAATACCAAGACCAAGTGTAAAGCACCGAATAAATTTAAAAAGTAAAACTAAAACAAAAATAGTTGCCAATTTACAAATCCCCGGCAATGGCGCCAAAAACTTGATTATGCCCAAGTGCACACGCAAGTGTACGTGGCCTCACCAAGTAATACAGTGGCCTTATAAAAATTCGAATATCGATCCCTCAGAGACTTATGTTAAACAACTATAAAATTCTAGTTCACAATTGAGATTTACTAGTGCAACATAACCAAAAGAGTTTTGAAAGTTTGTAATTAAAAGTAAACTAAAACAATGTGGATAAGTAAAGACTTTGAACAATGAATGGATGAAAATCTGGGGTTAAAGCAGTACGAACAATCATACTACGCTATTGAACTTCATTCATTAGATTACTTATCTTGGTTGTTGATTCGCAGGGTTTATTGTATGATGATGGTCTCCTGACCTCTAACCTTCTACCTGACTGGGACATTACAACTACATCGTTGAGCGGACATGTAATAATCCATTTAGATGCAATAAGATATCATCCTACATGTGAACCAAGAAAGGCTTCTAGATATATCCCTATCCTAGACGCTAATTCAAATTCCTTATTATATAAAAGAATAAGAACCTTACTCTATTTACCTCCACGTTCTATCCTCTCATTCCCCCTCTCGGGGCTTACAAGATGATAATATATGTATTCTAAGGGTCGCAAATCCTTAAAATAGTAATAACAAGGATAAATAAATAACCAAATATGAAAATCAATCTAAAAAAACTCAATTCAAAGCATAAGTAAATATATTTTTGGCCTTAACCTCGGAAAGAGGGCATTTAGCCGCTAATAGACATAACCATAATCAAAGTAATTGAATACATGATATCATCCATTAAAAAGCTAAAGTAAAGAGACATAAACCCTAAAAGAAGTGTTTATCAACCCCTCTCCAAAGATCCAAGACGTCCAAGGTGTCTAACAAAGTACAAGTGCCCTATTTATAGTGGAGGGATTTTTACCGTGTATGGGACAGGGTGTGCGCTGCGTTGCTTTGCCCATACGAGAGAGTTCCGCATAGCGTGGCTTGCTGCAAGGGATAGAGTGGCGTTCCGCCTTGCTTATTCTCAGGGAGAGTGGAGTGCGGCGCGGGGCTATTCCCATACCCTCACTGAAAATTGCACTTTTGATGTATAACTCAAGGTCTTGCACATGTCTTCCATCCCAAGCCTTATGGTGTTGTTTTCCTTTAATTTTAAGATTGTGTATCATCCATATATCCTCAAAATCAACTCACCAAGCATCCTACATGATCAAACAACAAGGATTAGAGTTCAACACAACACACCATCAAGAACAACACACTAGAAACTTAAGCTAAGAACTAGTTTCGCCCTCTTTAATCTTTAACTTATTGTTGACTCTTGGCTAGTTTCAATTGAACTTTGAACACTATAAAAAAATTCTTCCACACATATTTACACAATTAAACCATTAGAAACTCATTCAACACATTAGAATTCATCGAGATCAACTAGAACGACACCTAGCTCAAGCTAGTAACACTAGTTTTCTCGTCTAGACTTTAAATGATCAATTTGAATCCAAACTTGTTTGAAAACACCTTTAAACATTGTAATCGCATACTTAAACACTTAGATGCTTATTTATATCATTATTTACTCATTAAGCACACAAGAAGTCCTCAAAACAAGGCTAAACAAGCTAGGATAATGACACTAAGGTGCATAAATCCACCTTAGATCAGGTAACTTCTCATATTTTCATTCCAACACCTATTCTCTTTCCTTTCTTACTTTGTCTTTTATTTTTTTTCTCAAATGGCTCCTATTTTTCAGATTTTCTCATGTTTTTTCTCACCATGTAGATAAAGATTGTGCTCCATTAATTAAGGTAACTATTAATTTGCAGTTACTGCATGTTATCTCTTTCACAAATTCTATATATTTTATAGTTTTCTATTTTTTTGGTTCATCATTGTTACTGCGAATTTTTTTTTATTTTTAAAATTTTTTTGTTGTATGATTGTGGAGTTCTGCTCTAATAGCAGAACACACTATATAGAAGATTAAATAGAGTTATACCATCCATCAATTATGTTTCTAGTAATCCATCATCATTTAGTATTGGATTAACTCAAGATGAAGTTGTTAAAGTGGTTTCTACTCCTATGCTGTCGAAGAAATCAGTGAGCATCGAAGAGGTAAGGTCGAAGCATTGTAATAATCCAAAGAAGATGGTCGAAATTATAAAACAAAAATAACTGAAAAAAACATTTATCTCCAAAACTTTCGAAAATACAAAAATCTGAGAGAAAAAAAAATCAGAAGAAATCGGAGAATCAAGCAAATTCCAAGTCCTGATGTTGAAAACTCCTCTGAATATGATTCAGACGAAGATAAAGACAAAGAGTTATTTGTATATTTATTTATTAGCAAATGTGTACTAATTTGTATTTATATACAAATCTTGTTGTATATATATACATTTGGGACATGTGAAAGTATTTGTATTTTTGGATAGGATTGGATTTGTATTTGGATTGTCCTATGTCCTTTTAGAGGGTAACATATGTATCTATCTATACGTATTTATTTTAGTATATGTATTTATTAGCTAATGGGTACTCATTTGTATATAATATACAAATCTTATTTTATAAATACTAGTCAAGTGTACGTGCTTTGCACGTGTGTCACGTTAATTAATAATAAAGCTATGAAATAGAAATTAAAATAGTACAAAATTATACTGCATAAACATAATATCAAATTACTTTCGTATAAATCAATACCATAGTCTTTGAACATATGAGCATTTTCGTGTCGTGTATATAAATGAGTATTTTTTTATCGGTTAACTTAAAAATTGTAACTGTTAAGGATCCACATTAATAAGAACTATCTTATTGATTTGGTTATTGACTTAGTACAACAACAACAACTTGCCCAGTATATTCCCATCAAGTGGTGGTTATCGATTTAGTATATTTAGAAATTAAAAACAAATAAAACGAATCAATAATACATTAAATCGAACTATAAACCAACCGACGAGCACCCCAAACTGTTATCATAAAGTGTTTGTATTCACAATGAGATTTCCCTCGTAATTCATACGTGATGCATGGTCTGTCACAACTTCTACAACTCCTATGTAGTTTGATTAGAAGTCGTCCGAGATACTTCCGATATTTATTGTTATTTCAATGTGAAGTCTTTATGTTCTATTCATAAATGGTTTCTTCATAACTTCACTTTTACCTATTTTTAGTAAGTCATATACGTAGCCTATTTTTTTGGGCCAAACCTATTTTTTTGGAAAAGGATTTCTTGTTCTTTTTTAATTTGTAATAAATTCATTATAGTTAATATTTAATATTAGAAAAAAGGTGAAAAGACAATTTTGTCTATTACAGAGACTTTTAATGAAGCGCAGAAAGTTTAAATCATATTTTTAAGGGTCTTACCCTTAATTAAAAGACTGCGCAATAGACAAAATCATCTTTTTACTATTTTCCTCAATAAATTATTATTTAATTATAATTCTAATATTTGGTTTTACTTATTTATAAAAGGTAAGAACTCCTAATTGAACTATAGTTTTCAAATACATAAGTATAAACATTTTACTATTTTTCCATATTCAGATATTTAATTTAAAAAATCAAAAGACATATTATTAAAGCACACTTCTAATTCCTATCAATTCTAGGAATCCTACACCTTCAACTTATTAAAATATTTAAAAATATATAATAAGAGAAAAATTCTATTATATTAGAAACTAATTTTCAACAAATTCTATTCTATTAGGGATATAAAACACCATATTCTTATAATAACATCAATAATATAAAGTTTCATGATAGAGATATTTTTATAACTATTTTTTTATGAGCTCTGAAAGTGTGTCTATAATCACAAAAAGGTTAAAATTAATCATTTTATTCTAATATCTGATTATCATATTGTTTTGTTGCATTTTCTGTTCTGTTCAAGTCTATATTGCTGATAATAAATGTTTGATAGAATTTTAAGGAATTTTGTGTTAAGGTTAAATTTAATAGTGTTGTTCTAATATCTCAATTATTGTAGTTTCTACTATGTTACTATTTGTTATGTTTCTGCTTAATACATGTGGTAGATGAACGTTCAATCGGGCTTTGAGGAAAGCATCATTTATTACAAAAAGTTATTTTAATTGAAAATAGAAACTAAAATTACCTCTGAAAAGAGTATTTTATCATATTTTGTATGTGTGATAACAATTGAAGCTTGTATCCAAAAAAAAAAAAAATAATAATAACCATCAAAGTATATCAATAAACATAATGATGATATGCTAAATCTCATTATTTATTTACAATTAAAATAATTTTATATAAGTAAAAATTGAAAAGGGACTTCATATAACAAAGAAGGCTAGAAAAACTTAAAGAATCCAAGAAGAAAATGTTAATTAATCATCAATCAAAATTAAAATAAAACTAAGAATAAAAAGAAAATATAGAAGTAGAAGATATTTTTCTAGTAAAATTTGAAATTGTAGACTTCTTTTTTTATAGAAGGTAAAATTCTATTTGATTTAGAAGTGTTAAATATTATGAATTCTTACGTGAATAAAATATATTTTTTTCTTTCCATACATATATTTTTTTTAAAAGTATATTTTTGTTCCTAAAATTTTTTCATTAATAAATTCGTACCTTTTCTTTTATGCCTTTTTTTTAACTATAACTTTTGGTTCTTAATTTTCTTTTTTTCCTTTTCATGGATAGTTTTTTTCCTAAAAAGTTGTGTAGGACTCCTAATTAAAAATGTGTCATATTACATTGAATTCCTTTTAGTTATGTGATTCTTCCTTATTTTTCTTTTTGTATCCTAAATATTTGAATAATAATGTAGCGATAATTATTTTAAAAAAAAAAAGTGAAAAGACAATTTTGCCTATTACGGGGTGTTTTAATGAAGGCCAAAAAGTTCAAATCATTTTTCTAAGGGCCTTCACATTTTTAATATATTATAGATTATTGATATAGATACATTTTCAGGGCATGTGCACGTATATGTATTTTTGATTACCTATATGTATATGTATATAGTTGTCAGATATGTAATTTGTAAATACATATGCAAATATATATGTATTTTTATATTGTAAATACATATGCAGATTTGTGTATCTATGTATTTTGTATATTTTTGGGATATGTAATATAGATATATTCTCCTATGAAAAAGCAAAACTCATAATCATTAAAGGAATAATCCATTATATAATTTTGGTAAAAATATTAACTAATATAGATTTATTAGTTATGTAATTTAAGAAAAAATCTTTTAATAAGAGTCATTTATGAAAAAAGAATCCCTAGCTTTAAATGCTGAAGTAATTGAAGCATTATTCCTTATTTAACTCAACCGATTTGAGAAAAAAGAGGACAATAAACTTCGTTTTTATATGTATTTTGGTAGCAAATTTTGCCTAAAATACAAAATACAATTTGTTATTTTATGTAATTACAAAACAGTTATTATGAAACTCCTAATTATGAGTTTAAATTTGCTACTTATGAAATTTCTTCTTTGAGGGATCGTAAGACTTTCTTCTCTAATTTTGTATACTCTCTTTTAATGGTACATAACAGAAAGAAGGTAGATCCACATTGTTATATAACATTAAGGTCAAACCAATCGCCAGCCCTCTGAACTTGGCACGATCTTTCACTTTGGCACCTCAACTGGACCATGTTCATTTTTGATACCTCAACCAGCTATTAACTATGTCATTTTGACACTTTTTTTACAATCAACTGATTTTATAATGTGTGTGTAATACACACATTCGCTGACATGGCATACCAACAATTAAAAAAAGGCATGTGGCGTTCTTGTTTAAAATAATAATTTTAAATAAATTATAATTTAAAAAATTAATTTTTAAAAAATTAACTTCAATTTTAAATAAAAAATCAATAAATAAATGACTCATCCCCAAACATCATCTTCTCCAAGTATCCCCACCCCACCACCACCCCAAGATTGCTGCCACCCCACCACCACCCTAAGATTGTTGCAGCAACCTCCTCCCTCTCCACAAACTAATGTTGCAGCAACGCAGCCCCTCCCCCCTCCTCAATCATTTCTTAAATTTCCATCTCTAAAAATTATCTTCAAAATTTCTTCAGATTTCTTCAATAACAATGATCATAAGTGATTGCAATAGCAAAATTCCGTCACTTTTCTCTTTTGTTTTGTTCAAAATACAACAAATTCGAGCTCTCAATAATCCATCACTGCAACAACCAACATACCCATAAATGGGGTCTGTGATTGGGATTTTCTGCAACAACAAATCATCATGGAGGCGTCGGAGAAATTGAAATTTTTTGTAAAGGATGATGCCTATATCTGCCTTATCAATGAATTCGTCATTGATGACCAATAAAAATAATTTTCAAGATGATTTTTGAGTCTATAATTTTTTTCTTTTATGCTGAAAAGATGATTTTTTTAATCAAAAAATTAAGAAATAATAATGTTGGGAGAGAGTGACTACAACTATTGAGAGATTTGAAGAACATATTTGAGTTCAAGATTGATGCAAAGGGAGAAAAATGGTGAAAAAGTATGGGAAATGGCTGGAGTAATTGAGAAGAAGAAGATGATGAAAAAAATAATTAAAAATTGACTAAATTCATCATTCACGCGCCTATAGAGAGTGTAATGCACTCTTTTTGCCATATCAGCAAAAAGTGTCAAAATGACACACTTATAGCTATTTGAGGTGTTTAAAATGAACATGGTCCAGTTGAGGTGCCTAAGTGAAAGATCGTGCCAAGTTTAGGGGGTCGCCGATGAGTTTCGCCTAACATTAAAGTAGGTTGAGTGCATCCATAACCTCTTAGCCGTTTGGCCATAGAAATTTTTTTCTTTTTTTTGAAAAATTATTTCACTTTAGTGAAAAAGGTAAAAACACGCTGCGTTTGGCCATGAATTTTCCAACTCCAATTCCAGAAAATTATTAGGAAAAGTGAAAACAAGTTTTAGTTGTTTTCACTTTTTGCACTCATACTTCTCTCACAAAATTTCAAAAACAACTTTAGTTTATATTCATGGCCAAACACAACTCAAACTCCAACTTCATCTTCAACTCCAACTCTAACTCCGAGAAAAAGTAATTTTCATGGTCAAACGAATTTAGTAAATTTTATTTAGATACTTGGTTGATGACATGTTTTAAATGAGCATTTAAATAGATGATAAAATATTTTTATTAGACACTTTCACCTCTATTATTGGCAAAATGGCTCAGTGGACCCTTGTACTAAATCGGTTTTGTAAGTTAGACACTTCTACTTGCATGTTTGTCATCTGGACCCCTGAACCCACTAAAAAGCTAAATTTTAAACCCTTTGACCTTTGACTTTGCCTATGTGGCATTAAAATGCTGACTAGGACAAGGAGAATAATTATGCTCGCCTGGGGTGCGAGTAGGGGTCAATTTTTTATTAATTTTATATTAAAAAAAAAAAAAAAATATTAAAACTTTTTTTTAGTTTTTTAATTTAAAAATATTTTTAAAAAATAATAAATTTAGAAAAAAAAAATCCCCTTCCCCAACCCCCTCCTCCCGTCTAACCATCCCTCACCCCACCCCCTCTTCTATCGACCCCAAACCCCTCTCCCTCCACCCCTCACCCCACCCCACCCCATCCTCATCCCAATACCCCCACCTTACCCCCAACCCCATCCCAACACCCCCACCCCACCCCAGCACTTCCACCCAACCCCGTTCCCAGCACCCCACCCCACCCCAATCCCATTCCCAGCATCCCAACCCTACCCAGCCTCTTCCCAACACCCCCACCTCACCTCAGCCCCATTCCCAGCACCGCCACCCCACCCCAGCCCCATTCCCAGCACCCCCCACCCTCACCCAACCCCATCGCAACACCCTCACCCCACCCAGCCCCGTTCCCAGCACTCCTACCCCACCCAGCCCCTTCCCAACACCCCCACCCCACCCCATCCCCTTCCCAAC